>NC_091124.1:43085000-43685000 GCF_040183065.1 Periplaneta americana
TGAAAATAGGCACTAACGTCGAAATATTTTTAGGTATTTTTTAGGCTCTATAAGGAAAGTTCAGGATAACACAGAGGGTTTGGAATTGAACGGGTTACATAAGCTTCTTGTCTATGCGGATGACGTGAATATGTTAGGAAAAAATCCACAAACGATTAGGGAAAACGCGGGAATTCTACTTGAAGCAAGTAAAGCGATAGGGTTGGAAGTAAATCCCGAAAAGACTAAGTATATGATTATGTCTCGTGACGAGAATATTGTAGGAAATGGAACTACAAAAATTGGAGATTTGTCCTTCGAAGAGGTGGAAAAATTCAAATATCTTGGAGCAACAGTAACAAATATAAATGACACTCGGGAGGAAATTAAATGCAGAATAAATATGGGAAATGCGTGTTATTATTCGGTTGAGAAGCTTTTGTCATCTAGTCTGCTGTCAAAAAATCTGAAAGTTAGAATTTATAAAACAGTTATATTACCGGTTGTTCTGTAAGGCTGTGAAACTTGGACTCTCTCTTTGTGAGAGGAACAGAGATTGAGGGTTTTTGAGAATAAGGTTCTTAGGAAAATATTTGGGGATAAGAGGGATGAAGTTACAGGAGAATGGAGAAAGTTACACAACACAGAACTGCACGCATTGTATTCTTCACCTGACATAATTAGAAAAATTAAATCCAGACGTTTGAGATGGGCGGGACATGTAGCACGTATGGGCGAATCCAGAAATGTAAATAGAGTGTTAGTTGGGAGGCCGGAGGGAAAAAGACCTTTAGGGAGGCCAAGACGTAGATGGGAAGATAATATTAAAATGAATTTGAGGGAGGTGGGATATGATGATAGAGACTGGATTAATCTTGCTCAGGATAGGGACCTATGGCGGGCTTATGTGGAGGTCCGGGTTCCTTAAAAGCCAGTAAGTAAGTAAGTAAGTAAGTATTTTTAGGCACTATAAAACCTCTTTATTTATACCTATATTTCCATGAAAAATGTAAATATTAAATCTCAAGCCTGTATATATCGAAGAAAAAATAGGTTTTTGCCTAAATTTCGCTCTCTATTTATAAGTTCCGGATAGGAGGCAGTGCGCATGATCAAACATACAATGAAACGAAGCTAATTTTATTACATGAACTAGTCCTCTTGTGTACCAGGTCGCTCGTCCTCTGATCATGCGCACTACCTCATTTCAGGGACTTTAGTATTTGTGCGACAAAACTTTTTCTAAGACTGTACATATTTTGGACATATTACATGATTCATCTTGTGCTGCGATAACTCCCAAGTTTGCATTTCGCGGCTGAAACGGAAAAGCAGAGAAGAAGGTTGGAAACAATCATGAATGTAAATGAACGGTCTTGTCTGCTCCTTAATTAAACAGCGGTTCTGCAAATAGAACAGCCAGATAGCGGTGAAAACAGAGCAGAGCAAGTGAATTCAACGGGACACGATGCGCGACACCGCTGGAATGCGTTCCGTTCCGAAGCTCGTCCAACTGTTCTTGTGGTCCGTGAGATTCCCACTCTCAATTCTGAATGGAGAAAACAGTTGAATACTTCCAGCTTCGTTTCTATGACGACGAAAAGTTGAATGTAATAAAAAAAAAAAGGAAAGACAACGCCGGAATTTGCTAAATCAAAGCTCAAACACATCTTTCAAAGATGATATGCATATGGACATCAGTTGAATGTGTCATGCAAAACTGTGGAGAGCAAAAACAGCAACCATGCGATTCCAAATCTACAGAATAAATGTAAATCTGTGTCCAGCGTCTCACAGCTAAGTTGTTCATTCTTCTGAACTGATTTCCGCTTAATTCTCAGTCCGATTGCCTGTCTGTCTGTCTGTCGATCTGTTAGCTTACAGAAAATTTCCACTAAACTATTGGAAGGATTTTGTTTAGCCTATACTGAATACCTACGGACCCTACAAATATGTACAACAAATAATTATAATAATTTTTACTCAAATCAGTGACCCTTAATAAAAAGAAACCAAGATTTATTCCGAAACAGCTCTACAACCATACTTTCATAAGTGATTTCTAGGGCTAGGATTTTGATGACCTATAAATCATGAAAAGATGTCCTAAAAACAATGCATTTATGACCTAAAAATATTTCAAAAATGCCTTTAAAATTGATCGTACATAATTGGCTTAGTAGGAAAAGAGGTTTTGTACTACTTAATATTTAGACTAGTAATTAAATTAAATTTTACATATTTTTTCTAAGCAATACACTTAAATTTATTATTTTACCTGATGTAGTTTCCATGTATGATCATTCACCTCTGCGTCGCGTCGGCATGTGGACGTGAGGTCGGAATTCAGCTGATCGGTCTTGGCCCTTCATGGGCTGTAGCGCTATGGATTTACTTTACTTTTAGTTTCCATGTAGTCTATCATAAGGCCATTCTTATCCGGAATTAGCAGGTTTAGAGGAGTCTATATTGAAGGGGTGGTTGGACTGATCCATTACGTCGGGTGTACTACGTTAAAATGGCAATATTTTTGTAGAAAAACGATTAAAATATTATACAAAATAATGGGTATTAATGGACAAAATATGTAAAGAAAATATCAAAGGACATAAACATTATTTGACATTAATCTTGGGGATTTATGGCCAAAATTAAATGAAAATGCCTAAAAAATGACCGAATAAAACAAAAGATGCTCTTATGAGTTGAAACAGACAAAAAATGCAAAAAAAAAAATGCCCTAATAAATATGTCTTAAACACTCAGTTTATCACGTAACATATAAATAGTAAAGCAGCTATGTTTCTGGCTTACTAGAAAAAAAGATGCAATTTCATCAAAATCCTAGCCCTAGTGATTTCTCTGAATAAATCAATCAAGATCAATATTTGCATACGCCTATACAGAGTGGAAGTGAAATAATCCTGCAGATTTTTAGAGCGAATAGCTCATGTTGTATGTAACAAAAATGTATAGTATGTTTGTGGAAAGTCCATAGTTTTCTCAGAAAAAATGTATTTATTTTTTTAGATGTTTAACACCCTCTGTTCGGTAACTATTGCGAGTAGGATCGGTAGAAAATTAATTAATCTAGAATCATTTATCTCTCTGGCGTATCTCAATAGCGTGGACGGTTTTCGTGTAAATTTAATTTAAAAACCACTAATTTCAAGCCACTGATCGATGTGACCAGCTTGCAACAAAATAGCCAGAAAGAGAGGCAGTTCGCTAAGGCATACAGACTTGAGTTCGTTGATCTCTTACATCTATATTACGAAAAGAAACAGCAGTGTGTTAGCGGAGATGTTGCCACACTGCTGAAACTTCCAACTCAGTTTTCTAATTAACCGTGCATTTAATCACAAAACGTAATAAAGTTTTTCTATTCATTTAAGTGTCCCCTATAGTCCCTTTCAATCTGCAAGATTATTTCACTGTCACCCTGTATATATGCGTGTAACAGCTAAATTCCACTTACATTAATGAATAAATGAAAGGATTTATAGGAACGAAAATAACAGTGGTCGTCATGGAAAGCTTACGTCATATCCGATAAACTCAACAATGTGGACGATTCCATTGCTGTAGGCCTATAAAAAGGGAGGAGTTCGTATATAGAACTATACTTAGCTTACTTGGAAGAGTTTAATGTATTTATTTATTTATTTATTTATTTATTTATTTATTCTGGTGTAGTTAAGGCCATCAGGCCTTCTCTTCCACAACACCAGGAATACAGATACAATAATATAGAAAAACAGAGAAAAAACACTATATACAAAATAAAGGTACACAAAAAATAAAGAGAGAGAAAAAAACACTATAAACAAAGTAAAGCCACACAAAAATATACACAGGTTGCAGTCACACAAACTTTAAATGAGGGATTAAGTATCATAATTAATTGTATCCTAACTAATTAATAAACATAAACAAGAAACTTGCAATTATAATCTAGATTAAAAAAGAAAAAGAAAAAAAACACACAAATCAATACTTCTAGCAATACCTAAAAACATTAACTGAGACAAAATTTTCCAATTTAATTTTGAATTGTGATAAAGTCCGGCAGTCCCTGACGTCATTAGGTAACGAATTCCAGAGGCGAGGTATTTCTACAGTATAGGAAAATGAGTATAAAGACGTTCTATGATGAGGGATTGAAAGAAGTGCTTGATGTCGGTTTCGAAAAGTTGTAAGAAATTGAAAGCGCGATAACAGATAATTCGGAGTAGAAGTATGCATGATTCTAAACAGAAGAGACAGTGAATGTATTGTTCTTCGTTCCTTCAGACGCACCCATGAAAGTAAGTGGAGGGAAGGTGTTATATGGTCAAATTTACGGGTATTGCAGATGAATCGTATGCACACATTATGAACACGTTGTAGGCTCTCAGCTAAGAGTGAACTTACATTAGTTAGTAAGAAATCGCAATAATCAAAATGGGGCATTACAAGCGTCTGGATATGATTATTTTTTAAACTAAGTGGTAGAAATTCTTTCATATGGAACAAGGAGTGAAGTTGAGAAAATATTTTTTTTTGCAAATGTGTGTTACTTGAGTGTTCCAATTTAGATCGCTATCCATAAAAGTGCCAAGATTTTTAACTGTTTCACTATATTTAACAATAATCCCATTCAATATTATATGTGGTATAGTACTACTATCAAGAGTGCTTCGTAGACGATTATGTCCCATTACGATTGCTTGCGATTTCTCTGGATTTAACCTTAATCCAAATTTGTGTGCCCACAGTGAAATCGAATTCAGGTCTTCGTTTACCGTATTTTGTTTACTGCGTCACTAGTCTCGTCAGGGTGGAAATGCAAATAAATTTGCAAGTCGTCAGCATACATATGGTATCTGCAGTGTTTTATCATATTAGTCACGTCATTAATATAGATCATGAAGAGTAAAAGTCCGAGAACTGATCCTTGTTGAATTCCAGGTTTCACGACACACCATTTTGAAGAATAATCGCATGCAATGACACATTGTTGACGTTCGCGAAGGTAGGATTCAAACCAAGTAACAGAACTTTCAGAAAGATTCATACGTCTTAATTTACATAATAGAAGGTCCGTGTCAACTGTATCAAATGCCTTACTGAAGTCAAGTAATGGCAGTAATGTTAATTTTCGTTCATCCGTGGCTTCACGTATATCCTCATTCACTTTTAGTAGTTCTGTAGTCGTACTGTGTCCATTTCTGAACCCGGATTGGTATTCGTCCAGTAAGGCATGTTCGGTTAGATAGTCCATTAGTTGTTTGTGAACATTACGTTCCAGAGCTTTTGATAGAGCAGGTAGGACACTAATTGGACGGAAATCATTTGCATATAATGGGGTTTTAATTTTGGGGATCGGACGGATAAAGACTTTCTTCCAGAGGTTCGGATAGGTATAATCTTTTCGCTGTAAGAAAAATCCTAATGTAAACAATAGCACGTGACTGAAGTGAGGCTTCATTGGCCCCTGTTTGGCGCCATAGATTCTCAGTACTTGTTCCCGCCTACTGTTGTACATTCTGTTTCATGTTAAACAATTCCCGTTACTCGTCAAGTAGGCCTAACCTCACTACTATGCATTCATTTGTTTAGGAAACATTTACTTTATAATTACTACAATTAAATTATTTTTAAGTCTTATGTCTTCACAATGGATATTTGAGGATACAGAAGCCATACTTCAATACTAGCTTACGTGAACAACAAACTACGAGCTCAAGTGACGCCAGCTTGTTACAAGAACAGACTACCTCGGTATTACTGTTGGTATTCATCCGCGCTCATAGTACATAACAAAATATAAAAGTAGCTTTTCTTTTATATGGCGTTTTACACAAGAGTGAAGTTAAATGTTTCATCGTATTTAACAACTAGAATTCAATTTTTTATTTTCAAATAATACAAGATTATGGTTTCCAAATACGAACTATATTTTCCTGCGTCATGTGAGTGTTTCGACTGGGAGCCAATCACGGGTGTGACAGCAACGTGCTTATGTTTACATTAGGATTTTTCTTACAGCGAAAACAGTATAGAAGTTATGAGTGAGGCTTTGAATATATCCAATCCATATATGTAATCCATAGGGAGAGTATTTATTCTAATTCCATTACTCTGATTTCTGTGTAGACGTTACCCGTAATGACATGAATTTTCTCAAATCGCCTGTCACTTTTTATTTACATTTAAACACTTGAATTTCTGATTAGAACAGTTTATTAGAAAAGATCTCTAACAATGAAATTATTGTGGCTTGAAAGCATAGACGGAAATGAGATATAATCATAGCCTACAAAGTATATTTTAAGAATGAATATTTTGATAATTTTACAAATCTTTACAAATTGTAGTGGCCGCTGTAACTGCTGCGAAATGTACCTACATAATGAAGAAGCATAGCTTTTAGTGTCACTATGGTGAAACAATCATTTCTTGTTTGAATAAAAATAAATTCAGTTCCGTTGTCCAGTGTCATTCCAATTTCCGCGCACATCCAGATCACATCAGTGTCGAATCCCTCGGGAAGTGCATAAACAGCAATCACAGTACGTAGGTGTCGATTGCCAGGGTGACGTATCGGTGGATTTGCGAGGGGCTTTGCTCTTTTCGGCTGTTTTCCCACGCTAAGGTTTCCAGCATTGCGATCACTTTTGATTTACTGTAGCAATGACAGTGACAATAGACGAGCACCAAAAACCGTATTTCATCTGTCTTGTCGATTCGCTTCACAGTTTTTTCTTTTCTGGTATCGTAAAACTTTTCCTTGCAGACTCATAAAAGGCTAACAACAAGTTTCGCGTAACAAGTTCGTTGACCTTCAACTGGCTACTTTTTGGGAGTGACTTGCGAAACTAGGATCACGGTGCCCTATTGCAGTCATGCACGGCGACTCTTCCTTTTCTCAGTGTTGCCAACCGTAACATAATTATGTCAGATCTGATATGATTACAATGTACCTAGTTAAATGCTTTAAGCTTATTTTTCGTAGAAATTCAGGCATTTATTGAAGATATTTTAATGCTAGTTATTTGTGGGTTAAATTATTATTACAGTGTTATTATTATTATTATTATTATTATTATTATTATTATTATTATTATTATTATTATTATTATCAGCGCTTCTTTTCAGCCGGAACGGTCCGGAACGCGTTCCGGTAAACTTTTTGCCATTACAAATTCCAACGAGATATATTTTATAAGCGAAATTTAAAATTAAAATTGCCGCCACTGCCGAGTTGAAGAGTTTACATTTTCTCATTATTATCGTTGATGCAAAAGTAATTCATGCAATCTAGTGCTGCCATCTTCCGTTATTGATCCTGAAACTATAGCTCGAAATCGCAAAATTTCCGTTATGCTTAAAATCGATGAGCTCCGTTTGGAACTTATTGTAATATAAGGTATGTAGGCCTAATATTTTTAAACCTACGTTTTTGTTGTATAATGTGATCGAGTGATAGAGTTCCGGTAAATTTTTTTTTTTTTTCCAGAAAAAAAGCACTGATTATTATTATTATTATTATTATTATTATTATTATTATTATTATTATTATTATTATTATTATAATCATCATCATCAACAATAAAAACGAGTTAAAGATAGGATAGGAGAAGAAATGTCAGAAGGAAGTGAAACAGGGAGAAGAGTACGAGAAGGATGCCCTTCGTCACCTACCCTGTTCAACATCTAATTTATTGCTAGATTAAATTAACTGTTCTCAGAACATGGGGGAGGTGATACTGTAGTAGGAGAAAGAAGAGTAAAGGAGAATAGCAATGGCCAAGGAAGCTTTTAATAGAAAAAGGAGCATCTTCTGCGGATCCCTGAAAAAAGAAGTAAGGAAAAAACTAGTGAAGTGCTTTGTGTGGATGCTTTGTAGCATTTTATGGAGCAGAAACATGAAGAGAAGCGAATAGAAGCATTTGAAATGTGGATATAGAGAAGAATGGAGCGTGTGAAATAGACAGAGAGAATAACAAATGAAGCTGTGTTGGAAAGAGTGGGTGAAGAAAGAATGAAGCTGAAACTGATCAGGAAGAGGAAAAGAAGTTGGTTGGGGTACTGGCTGAGAAGAAACTGCCCACTGAAGGATGCACTGGAAGGAATGATGAAAGAGAAAAAAAATCGAAGTAGAAGAAGATATCAGACGATAGACAACATTAAGATACGAGTGTATGGATCATATCAGGAGACTAATGGGAAGGCAGGAAATTGAAAAGATTGTAGAATGCTGGGATTGCAGTGAAAGACCTGCCCTTGGGTATAAAACACTATGAATGAATCTAATGCAGTGAAGTATAAAAAGTGCCAAAAAATGGCAAGTGTAATATATAAAATTTGGAGTTGTTAAAAATACCCTTTTTTCTTTAGTTTTAAGAATAAAAGAATGTTACAAAATAATAGTGAATGAACTATTCAGAAGTATAGTTTCTTCAATTGGTTAATATTCTGAAGCTAAAACTTTGTGGTCAATTCCATATTTGCTTTGTACGGATTTTTTTTTCCAATTTTAAACTAAAAATCACATTATTGTATTGTATTGTATTGTTAATATTGTATATACCACTGCCACCGGGTGCTTGCCCACTTGCAGTATAAATAAATACATACAAAACATTATTCTTACACACTTATCACAGCAATTGTTACAGATCATACGACTTTTAGCATCTCGATTCTTTACAGTTGAATTTTGCATCCTAATGTACAGCCTTAAAGAGTTTACAAGAATTACATGATTTGTAACAATTGTTACAGAAATAGTAAAAATAGGATAAACTGCTTCAAAGAGCAAGACAAAAGCAGGACACGAAAACATTTGTAGATATCCTATTGTTAGAACGTTTTTAGGCTCAAAAATTAAAAAAAATATAAGTTGTAAAATTGATATTACTCGTGTATTTGCGTAGGTATACATTAAATAATTATCTGCACAACAACACAGTAAAATAAAATCGTTAAAATACAATTAAACAAAAAAACTGCTATTTCAGTACAGTACCACAGAAACATACATGAAAAACACCGACCTATTCTTTTAACCAAATTTCAAATGTAGGCCTAATTAAAAATACTTTTCATCAAATATTCCCTGACATGACGAAAACAAAATTTTCGTTACACTCGGAAGATAATTTCACGTTTTTATAGTTTTACTGATGCTAATTTTCATTTCCAACAATGTGGCCTCCGCGATCTCCAGATTTCAACCCTACCGATTTTTGGTTGTGGAGTTACCTTAAAGAACGAGTTTTCGTGACACATCCAACAACCCTACTGCAACTGAAAGATGCCATCTCACAAGAAATTGCCAATATTCCAAGACATTATCTGCAAAATGCTGTGCATGGTGTCGCAGACAGAATGCTGTACGTTGAACAAGAGAACGACGGACATCTTCCCAATGTTTTGTAAACCCCGTTGTTTGCCCAAAACGTTTTTGTTTTTTTCCCTATCTCAAATATTATAATATTTATAGCCGTTTAAATTTTGAACTGACTTTTGAAATACCCTATATATTGACGAGTGACGCTAATACTTTGAGCAATATTGTACTGTTGAAGTGAGTTCAAGACCTGAATGAATTATGTGTACAAAAATTGAAGTTTTATTCGCAGTTCAGAATTATGTTTTGAAATCCAATTGTTAAAAATGAGGTGATTACAACTTTTAATAAAAGAACATGGACATTTAACAAATCTTAAAAAATAAATACGGACGGCAGGACGATCTTCAAAATACGGACATGTCATGCTAAATGCTGACGGCTGGTAACCCTACCTCTCTCTACTTTCAACTGTCGTAACCTCTCTATCGTCAAGTTACTTGAAGAGGTACAACCACAGTTTACTATATACAGTCACGAAGCTTGGGATGATTTTTTGCCAACAAGTTGCATTTATCGCGATAGTTGCTAGCCGCTTGGAACGCTGTGAGTACTAGGAACAATAGACTGTGTCACTGCCATCGTAATCTAATACAGGCCGTAAGGCAGACCATGTGACTCGCTTAACCCGATCACGAAGGGAGGCGTTTCAACCATATAAATTAATTGGAATGCATAAAGAATAACATATATTTCTCTAAAATGTAGTGTAATTGCATTAATAAAATTTAATACAATGATTAGAGGACACTTGAGACATAATTCCTTGCGAGTTAAGGTGCCATATTATTTTTGGTGTGAAAATTACGTTGTTTGTATGTGTAATAGACGTACCTGCCTTTATTTAGATTAAATATTGCGAAATTCTTGTACATTCATTTATGCACGATTCAATAATTTTCAGTTAGACCGCACGAATATTTAGATATGTTGAAATTATAGGTTATGTTTACTGTACCAGTTGCCCCTTGCTGTCTAATTTTAGTGATCTCCAATGCCTTGCCATTCATATGAAAATTATAGGTTATGTTTACTATATTTAACTTATATTCCTAAATTCGCAATCATACATTAGGCCTATAATTAAGCATAATGTCATGTATGATACCCCGGACATTCAATTTGTCTGTATTTTAACACTGCAATTGAGTAACCTACTGAATTATTGTATTTATCTACTACTTAAGAAACGAAGTAACACAATTGTACGTACACTAATTTCATAGGAGTGGTATGGTAAATGTTTTGTCTAAAATTAAGGAAGGTAGATGTGCTAAATTGAAATCACAATATAAATTCTTTTTTGTTAAACCTCAAAATAGCTTCCATTCTAAACTTAAAATGTTGACGCGAACAGATTATGTTAACATGTAAAATTCTCTTCACATTAAAATAACACAGTTTTGTAATTATTTCTGCAACATATTACGCAACAAGAAGTAAACGGAACTTATGGACACATTACACTAAATAAAGCTTAGCAATGATACGCAATAAAGTTATAATATAATATTTCACTGAACTCCATACACTGAAATAGAGAACCCGAACATACATTATCGTCTGCTAGGGAAAGGGGTCTATGATGAGGCGATAGTAGTGATCCTGGTGGTCAGCAACTATCTTTGGATGCATATTTATTAAGTACTAGCCGTACCCGTGCGCTCCGCTGCACCCGTTAGAAATAAATATAAAGTAACTACATAATTAAAATAGGACATTTGATCCAGGGAACATTCGTGTTTGTTAGAAGGATAAATCGTTTAATATGTTACTTAATTTAAATTGTATTTAAATAATTAAAATGCGATCATTTTGGTCATGGGACCACTCATTTGGTGCAACGACAATTCCTTTAACATGTTTCTTAATTGTTATTACATGCAACCACAGTTTAATGAACATTGACATCATTTAGATTTAATGTGTATACTTTATTTTACTTGCTATAAGTTTCCATTGAATTATGGTAATAACCTAATTTTAACCCTTGTTTTCTACGTATTCAGTAAATGGCGCTTGGCCCACTATGGTTCTGAACCTTTCAAATAACTTAACTTAAATTATATTATATTATATTATATTATATTATATTATATTATATTATATTATATTATATTATATTATATTATATTATATTATATTATATAAAAAGTATGTTGATAACGGATGTACTCTGATAAATAAGTTTTTAAATTGTTATGGGAATCTCAGGAGGAACAACTTTTACAACAGCGCAACATAATCTGCTTGGCTCATTATCCAATTTTTTTTGCATTGCATTTAATGCATATGTACTTTATGTATTTTAACACGATTCAATAACCTAAACTGTTGATAAAGCGTCGTAAAATAACCTACTAAAATAAAAAGAATAAAAACACGATTCAATTGAGCATAGTTAAAATTTGGATTATAAAATAATGGAATGCTAAGCTAACATACTATTACTGCATACTAAATCAATACACTCTCGTTGTTCGTTAATTCTCTGAGATTAAACTGAATGTGTACATAAACATTATTTTAAGAAATACAGGAAACGAATATACAGAGTAGCCTATCAAGTTTTCTGTGCATAAGAAGCTATTTTAATCTTACCTGTCCTCGATTTACTCAGAAGTTACTGTAATAACATTATAGAATTATGTCCATCTAGAGAAACGACACTTTCCAATGGTGAAATAATAATTAATTATACAAATCGGTTAATTTAGCTTCCGATATTACTTCATACAAACACAAAAGCATTCTCTGTAGGCTATGTTTCATAGCTTTCGATTGTTGTTGTCCAAGGCCCCTTATAGACGAAGTCATTTGTTTTTTATTTCATTACACTGCCTTAGATGGCAGTTATTTTAATTTTAAAATTAATTTATCTCATTAAATATCAATCCTATCAACATTTTTCAAAGGATAAAACTTAGAGATTTTTAAAGAAACTTTTGTTATGTAACATTTGTCACAAAAATCAATAATAAGCGAGATATTTCGATTTATTTAATTCAGGCCCCCTTATAACTCCCCCCCCCTTTTAAATAACGTATTTTGAATGCCATATAGCCTAAAATCTAAGTTACAACGAACTTAATTTATATTCTAATTTTCATCGAAATCCGTTCAGCCATTATCGCGTGAAAAGGTAACAAACATCCAGACAGACAGACAGATAGACAGACATACAAACAAAAATTTCAAAAAAGCGATTTTCGGTTTCAGGGTGGTTAATTATATATGTTAGGACCAATTATTTTTGGAAAATCGAAAATTACCAGAAAAATTTCGGCTACAGATTTATTATTAGTAGGTATAGATTGAGCTTCGTGACTGTTCATACTAAACTGTAGTACAACCTAAATCTAGACCTAGACCAACTTCACTGTCATCTCGGCACGGATTAGAATAATTAAAAATAATAAAATTCCATTACACTTGAATTTGAAGGTTTGTATCAAATATTATAAGCGCCATTGTACAAACATTGGCGTGCTTCACGAACGTAGCTGGAGAAACAGACGTATATGAGAAAGTAGGAGCAGCACACATGCAGAGACAGAAGCGGCCGCCGCTGTGTTGTCTTTGTTTGTGAAGGTTACCAGCGGTCATTGCCACAGTTTCCCACACTCACTTTGGTTGGAAGAACCGGTTCGCAGCCCGAACCACTCGTATCTCGGAAACGTTACATGATGTAACTTAGCGACGCAAGCGGGCTCTGGCTTCGATATCGCGCGGCTCAGCGACTTCCTATTTTCTCTCGTAACAGTGACGCCTCATTTTGTAATTACGCTGCACAATAGCCTTTCTTTCCTTGACCTTGTCTAGCCTTCCTTGTTTATTTCCTTCCTCATTCTTCGTTTACGGTGTTTCCCTTCTTATCTTATTCCAAGATTTTCTCTCCATTTTATGCTTTCCTTGTACGGTATTATTATCTGCGTATTTCTTCTTTACTTACTTTCCTTGTTTCCCTATTTTCTATTTTCATTCCCTTCTGTTTCTTTATCCTTTTCTGTATATCTTCTTCTTTATTTTCATTTTTTTGTTTTTGTTTCTTGTCTTATTCCTGCTTCTCTTTTCCCATTTCTTTCTTAATTTCCCTCTTTTACTCCTTTCTGTTTTCTTTCCTTTTTACTATTTTCCTTCTTCTCTCTCACTCTTTCTTTTTCTGTCGGTTTTGTTTTTATTTAGCTACTTTCCTCCATTTCTACAGAATGTCCCATTTATCTTGTGCACCTATTATAACAGTGGTCGTCAGCACTCGCTGAAATGTGCAAAGGGTACGCGGTGCTGTCCCATGTGCACTGTCGTGCAACAGGGAGAGATAGAGAGCATACCCGGTAGCAGCTACGGAGTGCACCCTAGTGCACTGCGTTTTCCGCGGGTAAGGGAGACTAGCCCCAGCGTGCTCTATGCTGACGACCCCTGTATTATAACTTTTTTGTTTGGATAGGTATTGGAATTTTTAGAATAACTCTTCTCGGGTTCTCAGCCAGGTGAGTTGGAGATTAGCTTCCAAGCTTTCGACGGCTAGCTCTGCCATCTTCTTCCGAGAAGAGTTATTCTATATCAAACGCCGGGAAAGCCTCTAGTCATACATTGGAATTTTTGTTTTTGAGAGTTATGTTAGAATGCGGAGCTAATATGAGTGTAGAGATTTGGTGCATGTAACTACATTATGGTACAAGATACACGTGACCGTCATCAATTTTTCAAATAGCACTACATACTTTAATAATGTTACATTGATTACACACATTAAGACGAATTCAATGTCACCTTCCTAATCAATAACAACAACAACAACATTCAAAATGAATGCAATCAGAATGTGCCTTTGTTGTGGTGCCCCATTCATCTTGTGCATTAACTTACACAAAACGAAAGACGACTGACGTCCGTACACGTCGTGTGTTGTGTGTTTGTTGTCTTAACATGTAAACAAACCACAGCAACAATCCACGTACAGTGACCTGCACGTTCTCCGGACCTGTCGCCATTCGACTTCTTCCTGTGAGGAACTGTAAAGGACAGTGTGTACCAGAATATTCTGACAACAACAGACGGCATGCAGCAACGCATTCAGCCAGCAACATGCCGGGCAGTCATACGGTCTTTCGGGGAACGTCTTCGAATGTGATTTAATGTGAATGGTCACCATTTGGAACATCTTCTGTGACTCACAAAACATAACTTTATCACATTGGAAGTAGTTTTTGTTTTGTTGTTGTTACTGATTAGGAAGGTGACATTGTGATACATTTTTGAACTCGTCTTAACGTGTGTACGCAATGTAACATGATTAAAGTATGTAGTGCTATTTGAAAAAAATTGATGACGTCACGTGTCTCTTGTACCATAATGTAGTTACTTGCGCTAAATCTCCACACTCATGTTAGCCCCTCGTTCTAACATAACGCTCAAAAACAAAAATTCCAATACCTATCCAAACAAAATGTTATAATAGATGAACAAGATAAATGGGTCATCCTAGATAGTCCGGGTCATCTTACTTAATACCCTAAGGGCAGGGGCGGCCTGTCCATAAGAGCTGCGGAGCTGCAGCACTCCCTGCTTTGACAGGAAAATAAAAATAATATTTATTTTAATTTGTAGAAGAATTGTTACAGCCTTTATTGGTAATTTTGCTTTATATTTCATCAGGCCGGGAATATGTACTATTATCATATGCATAATCCTTTTGCGCGTCGACTGTATTGGAATTGACACTGCATTCAAAGTCGTCCTGGGATCTGCAGTGTTGGACAGCTCGTAAGAGAGTGTGTCTTGCATGGTCAGAGGGTAGAGAGGTGAAGGGAAGCAGAGGGAAACTGCCGCTGTTTAAAACCCATATTTCGCTGCAGTGGCTTGCAGAGCCAGGCCACAAGGGAAGATCATTCCTCCCCTCCCACACCGCTATTGTAATGCTGCGTCAAATAGATTCTCTATTCGCTTGAAACTTAATGACAAAATTTTCATTTTATTTTCACATACTTATTGTTGTAGAATCTTATCGAGTTAATATAACGAAATTAATATTCTCTTTTGCCTTATTATTACGTATATATCCAGCCTCCAGCGGAACCTAATATTTGCCTTAACTCAAAATGATTGCACGAGTAGAATCCTTTTGATATAGCACGTAAAATACGAAAGAGACTTCTTTTCCAGTTTTAGAAAATTGTTGACCATCAGTATATATGAGTGTTGCTTTGGTGTGACGTCTTAGTAACGTAACTTAACCAGTGTAAATTTGCAAGTATGAGTGTGTGTGAATTACAGAATATTAATTTTATTTTTCTCAACCTTCCCTTGCGGAGAACATTGATGTGAAATTAAAGGGTCGTCCGTTACCCCACTTGAATCTTACTCAAGCTTCATCCAGCCGAAATAGTGGATATATGTAAGGAAGTATAACAATGAAATTTACGCTAAGCATTTGCGGTTACGTGGATGTGAACAAAAAAAAAATGCTGTATTTTGTTTTCCTTGCCTCCTCTTCAGTGGTGATGCTGCATGGACTAGGAGTGGTGTGACACATTTAGGACATTTGCCCCTAAAAAGCAAAATGCACGAATCTTCGCAGTCTCACCTGAAAAATATTGTTTCATTGGTTATGTTAGGCAAAACTAATATTGCTGTGCAATTAAGTGAAACGAACAGAACAAACATTCTCAAACATAATCAAAAAGTGAGAAAAATCGTGAAATTATTTTTAAAAAATATTGATTGTATCAAATTTTGTGGCCAATATGAACTTCCCTTTAGGGGACATGATGAAAAAACGATTCGAAGAACCCTGGTGTATTTCGTGGGTTGCTACATTTCGTGAGTAATCTAAATGAGCCTCTCAAAAATCATTTGGAACATGCCACTGTTTAAAGGTAATTCTCAGACAATTCAGAATGAACTGATAGATTGTAAGTTGAGTGTCTGCTGATCTGAAACTCAGACTGAAATCGATGGTGTTAGTTTTTTTTTTAGCGATTAGCAAATTATGCCACAGACATCTCCCAACTAAGTCGAGAAGTTTTGGTTTTTCGATATGTAGTGCATTTATTTTTGTCCTATACTTATTAGTAATGGTATCAAGAAATGAAATTTGTATGTACCAAAATCTACTGCAGCTCTCCCAATTCACAAGCTCACGAGCCGCCACTGTCTAAGGGTGAAACCTAACAATTTTCCCCCTATTACTACTTATGCTAGTGGATTATAGTGATTTTTTAGCTCTCAAATTGAATTTTCTTTTACCATCTTTGTTTCGAATTTCGGGTGCTGACAAATACTACAACTGGCAGTTATTTTCTAACTTTATGTTGGCATCAATAACTTCGGTTTGCAGTAAAGGAAACTGATGAAAATGCAAGTACCTAAGCTTGTGAA
The DNA here is from genome assembly GCF_040183065.1 of Periplaneta americana. NCBI lineage: Eukaryota > Metazoa > Arthropoda > Insecta > Blattodea > Blattidae > Periplaneta > Periplaneta americana. The sequence goes on from NC_091124.1 coordinate 43,101,757, forward strand.
TTAATAATTAATTAATTATATCGTTATTAATGTCAATATCAATACACAATTCAGTTCTGTTTCGTTGTGATTCCAATTCAACTCTATATTCAGGTAGGTGTAATTAAATAAGATATAGCTTATAGACCTACTTCGTATGAAACATGCATGTAAATATATTGACATTTTAATTAAATTCTTTCGTGTTTATGTTTTTATTAAAATGTCCAAGAGAGGAAGTAGCATGGTAACGACTTCTTTAACAAAGAAAGTGCTTGAAAGTATTTTAAGTAAGCTACTGTATATATTTTAAAGTGTTTTCGGAATTCGTACTAATCATTTCACGTGATCAAACTACATTTTTGGGTTAGGTCTCGTGAATCGTAAACTGTTTAGTTAAAGCAATGAAGTTCATGTTGCCAGACGAAATAAATTTTAATATGAGATCTCACTAATCTTAATTACCAACGTAATATGCGAGAATTTCAGAAGGAAACTATACTATTTCATAAATGATTGAATCATGTAGAAAACACCTCGCAACATAAAGATGAGATGTGGTAAATAAGTAAGACTTGTAGTTACTGTTAATTACTGTATTATTATTATTATTATTATTATTATTATTATTATTATTATTATTATTATTATTATTATTATTATTATTTCAATATGTAACATTGTGATTTTTCCCACTTTGGTGATTACTGATATTAGTTGGCAACACTGAAGAGACGGCCAAATTATAATTTTAGGAACTACACTTACGTGATCCTCACTATATACATTTACAGCTCGTAACAGAACCTATACCTATACAGATAGGAGATTCCAGGCAAAAATTTGCTGTCCATTTCTCGTCCATGTTGAATTTACACATTGAATAACCTAAAACATTGGCAACGTTGTTAAAGTATGTACTATTACTGTTACTGCTACTACTGTTATTAATATTAGTACAACTGCTGTTACTATATTCAACTTCAAACGCTGTTTTCCGAAACCTACATTTTTCCGAGTTTAGCCTACTAGAGCTATTTGTAGAAAAAACTATTTGAGCTAGACTTTAAAACTTTTAGACCAGAGGTCTCCAAAAAGCGTATCGTCATTCGTGCTCTAGATGCTGCCCGCCGAACACAGTGTGCTGTAAGGCTAGAGAAGGGGAAGAGACTCGTATCTCAACAGATGGGAGCGGTCAGTGGGGGATCGCGGCAACGCTCTGCTTAAGTTTACAAATAATAGCATCAAAAGAATAAGAAATATCATACGTTTGTATATTATTTTGACATACTGTGAAGCTGGAGCCCCGTCTGTTGCTATTGACACAAGCCAGTGCAAATTAAAACTCTTCTGTTCTATGGTGCCTTTCAGTGCCTGGAAAAGATCTTCTCTAGTCGTATTTTGTAATTACATCTAGAAGGCATTCAGACACAGTAAAATGTTCATTAACTCCTCGGATGAAAATGGCTAGGTGAGTTTTGTCATTTCTATCTGTGCTTTCGTCCAATGCAAGTGAGTAAGCTACAGACTGGTTTTGTGGTTTCGACTTCAGATTCAATTACATTTGCAATCTTGATATTCCTTCTCTGAACTGTAATTGGAAACATTTTAATTTTCTTAAACTTTGACTTTGTTCTGGACACAGTATTTTAGTAGCGTTCTGTATGCATGATTTTACAAATGATTCTTCTGTAAAGGGCTTCATTGATTTCCCAATATTCCAAGCTAAAACATAGCTAGCAAAAAAGCTTTTTTTTTTTTTTTAAAGACTGAGTGATGACACGTGTGTGATTTGTGTTTGTATTTTCTTGTTTTATATTTTTATCAAAATATTTGTAGCCTACGCATTTCACCTAAAATTAAACGAAAAATTATATGTTTGTCATGCGGAACTGAGTGTAAACATTTTGTAATATACTGATTATTATGTAAAACCAAGGGTTATACAGAGAGCCTCAAAATAAATTATTTTCGCATGTCCAACATGCCTGTAATTGTATGATATTCTTTATGAAGAATCGAGTATTGTCGTCGCATGTTGAATTTTAACACATCCTTAAGAATTTTCGAACAAATTAAGCATTTCACATCCTCCCCACTAACTAAAAAAAAAAAAAAAGTCTCTTCCTATTCATCCTTCAAACATTGTGAAACGTTGGAACACTCCGACCAACACAATGATAATGGGAGTCCGCCACTGCTCTTCGTTTACGCATAAACATTGAGTACAGTACAGGTGGGGATGGGTGAGGCGGAGCGCGTTCATTACGTACTGGCTTCGGTTCCGTTCAGGGGCTTACTCGCGAGTACGCTTTTGGAGACGTCTGTTTTAGACTATCTTACCAGATGTATAATAACGCTACGTAATCCGATATATTGAGATATACTAGTATTGTTCTGACCTATATTTCGTTATATCAGAACAAAAATAATTTTTTAAGTTATTGAAACAATTAAAATATGCCCCAACACTCTTTCTGGCAAGACTGCTTTTTACTACTTCTAATTCTATGAATTCCATGTGATTAAAATTTCTTTGAAATCTTAAATGTAGAAATAGAGGAAAAATGTACCAATGCACGTGCTTATACTGTAACTGTTAATAATGTTATTAATTTGTTCAACAAATTAAGTAATGTATCAGAACTTCTAGTAAATACATTTAAAAACTAGAAACGGGTAAAGTAAGCAAACAATCATGTAGTTGTGAGCATTAGAACCTAAACTATGACAAAAGAAATATCTATATATATATAATTTGAGCTCGTAATGGAAATTACGGGAAAACGGCTAAACGGATTTTAATAAATGGCCCCTCATTTTGAAGCTTGGAACCCAAAGGTTTTTAGAAAAATAGTAGTTTTCAGTGAAATAACAATTTTTCTATATTAATTTCCTATTTTCCAAAATCCATCTTTCTTCAGTTTTGAGAACTAATTGCATTTCAGCACGGCCGTGATTTCAGAATAAAACAAAACACACACTGCAATAAACAATAGCTATTACACGAAGGCCATGACTTGCAGGATTGGTGACATATTTAGAGTTCAAATTCAATTGGTTATTAAAAACTTGAAGATTCACTAAAAGTATTTTGTGCGAGATCGTGCGTATTTGCTTGGTTTCCGCACAAAACCAATCCGCGTAAAGTCTAAAATTCCACATTCAGTATTCCCAACCTAACACACATAACAATTTCCCTCTTCTTACCGCTTAAGTGACATATTGATTTTACTGCTTTAGGCTTTTAACATATTATTTTTAGAGACGTTCAATATAGTAATAATTATAAATTGGAAACTTACACTGCAATTTCACCTAAATTGCACTGTTAATTATTGTTTTTAAATATTTGCAAAAATTAAGTAAACTCTAAATCATTACATAATCTTACCGTTTGCTTTAAGTTCGCATTTATAGACTGGGGGGGGAAAAAAAGACAGACGTATATCGCGGCCTGCTGGAGTATAGTAAACACAGAAAACATTTTAAAGCAACAATGTTGAAGATAGATATTTTTGTTTTGCAAATTTGCCGTCATTGAACAGAAACCAAGATGGAGATTTCATTGCAACTAATTAGAAATTCGTCTTTCAGGTATGTAATAAACGATCTTCGCACAAAATAAACTACGTTTCGCTTTTTCAAACTTTTCCTCGAACATGAAAACTTCAACATACCGCTCTTGTAACGCATATTACTATTATAGGTCTGATTCTGCGGTGTGTAATTTTGTGAGTACAGCTGTGTATTGGATATTGAAATCTACAAAACTTAAGGTGGTTTGATTACATTATTACCATTAGAAATGAAATATTATTATAGTTAATGCCATGCTGTGACTATTTTCCATTAATTATACATATTAATGCTATCCTGATGATATGAAAGTGAAACGTTTTGGGGTTATATAAGTAGATATAGAGAATGTGTTAAATTAGATCTACATTTCTATAATTTACTCAGTGGCGGCTATTATTTATATATATATAAAACTACAAAACTGACGTAAGATAATAATATTGTTATTTAAAAATAAAATATTTTTATAATTATTAACCAAGTTGGGTTGGGTCTTTTTCATATACTTATTGGCGGTGTGGTGTAGATATTTATATGCGTCATTCTCTTCAGCATTGGCTCGAGAGCGCGCAAAAATTACAGTTCCTAAGGAAAGACGGTATTACTTACTGATAAAATAAGAGACCTACAAAATTTTGTAGTCTCCCGATCATTTCAGCAAGATCTCTTAGCAGGATAAAATTATTTTACCCTCTACATTTCAAGCTCTGCATGCAGCAGCTATAGCCTACCAATATGCTATGCCTATTGTTCCAAAGCATAGCAAACCTGACTTTTTCAATCCGCTATGACCTGAAATAGCAATTGCTTTACTCCCACACGAAAAACCCACTGATCGCCCTGACATTGTTACTTGCATTTTCGCGTTGAAACTCAAAAACTAAGGTGGATAGGTTCGAGAAAAAGTATTTGGCATAAAAAACTATTGAGAGGGAGTATGTTTCATTATTATGGAAGCAAATATCTTTCAAAATGTCTGGTATTTTTCATTGAAAATAAATCTGAAAATTTTTTATTTGAACGTCTAACGAACTTAGTTTGCAGCGTTTGCTCCACAAGCCACTAGTTATAGTTATATTTTGACAAATTTCTTATTGCCTAGCGACCAACAGCTCTTAAATTATTCAAGTGTAGGACTCTAAAACAAAATCCTTTGCGATAGCAATTCTCCATCTATCTTCTTTTGGCGGTCTTACGTTTCCCTTTCCATTTGGTATCTAATTTTATTAAGAACCCGCATCGCATTTCGTTTTACAATCTTTCTTTGTACGGATCTATCCGTCATTCTCTATTATATCTCTCTTTCCATTTAAAGAATGACTGAAAGTAAAATATTTCTAGTTTATGTATCTTTCAATATGCTGATGTTTCCTTTATTTCCAAAGCAGATCTGTATTCTATTTTACCTTCATCTGTCACCTGACTATTTCAGTTTCATGTAGATCGCCATCATTTCTGCCATCATTAAACAAAATTAAATTGATCCTCTTATCACACATTTTAGCTTTCTCTTATTACATAGTAACGCATCGGTTAATATATTGGAATTTGTACGTAGTCTAGACAAAACAGGAATCTGTCTTCATGGCAGGTAAACAGACTGATCTGCACTTTTCAGTAAATAACCCACGCGATGTAGGAAGCAAACTTTAGAACCTGATGGATGTAACTTTCCGAAATGCTGATCTTCCACCAACGCAGAATTTACAGGAAAAGTTTGATACTTCAGTCTTTTAGTACTTCTTTGCCTTATCTACTTTGAAACTTTTGACGTCATCTCTAAGGACCACCTGAGTCCAATTTGTTATTTAATTTGTACACGTTTCTAGGCGCAGAAGCATACATCTTTCCTGAAACAAGTTCTCTTGAAAGTTCTGTTTCATTTATCAATCCCTAAACTCAACACTGAATGCTGTACAGTAGTCTAAATTAGCTAAACTCCTCCTCCTCCACCTCCTCCTTCTTCTTCTTCTTCTTCTCCTCCCCCTTCTCCTCCTCCTCCTTCTTCTCCTCATCCTCCTCCTCCTCCTTCTTCTTCTCCTCCTCCTCCTCCTCCTCCTCCTTCTTCTTCTTCTTCTTCTACTTCTTCTTCTTCTCCTCCTCCTCCTCCTCCTTCTTCTTCTTCTTCTTCTTCTACTTCTCCTTCTTCTTCTCCTCCTCCTCCTTCTTCTTCTTATCCTCCTCCTCCTCCTTCTTCTTCTTCTTCTTCTTCTCCTCCCTCTCCTCCTTCTCCTCCTCCTTCTTCTCCTCTTCCTCCTCCTTCTTCTCCTCCTCCTTCTCCTCCTCCTTCTCCTCCTCCTCCTTCTCCTCCTCCTCCTCCTCTTCCTCATCCTTCTTCTCCTCCTCCTCCTCCTTCTTCTTCTCCTCCTCTTCCTCCTTCTCCTCCTCCTCCTCCTCCTCCTCCTTCTTCTTCTTCTTCTTCTTCTTCTCCTCTTCCACAGATTTTGCTTCATTCTTGATGAAGAAGAAGAAGAAGATGATGATATTAATAATACTTACTTACTTACTCACTGGCTTTTAAGGAACCTGGAGGTTCATTGCCGCCCTCATTATAAGCCCGCCATTGGTCCCTATCCTGAGCAAGATTAATCCAGTCTCTATCATCATATACCACCACCCTCAAATCCATTTTAATATTATATTCCCATCTACGTCTCGGCCTCCCTAAAGGTCTTTTTCCCTCCGGCCTCCCAACTAACACTCTATATGCATTTATGGATTCACCCATACGTGCTACATGCCCTGCCCATCTCAAACGTCTAGATTTTATGTTCCTAATTATGCCAGGTGAAGAATACAATGCGTGCAATTCTGTGTTGTGCAACTTTCTCCATTCTCCTGTAAATTCATCCCTCTTAGCCCCAAATATTTTCCTAAGAACCTTATTCTCAAACATCCTTAACCTATGTTCCTCTCTCAAAGTGAGAGTCCAAGTTTCACAACCATAAAGAACAACCGGTAATATAACTGTTTTATAAATTCTAACTTTCAGATTTTTTGACAGCAGACTGGATGATAAAAGCTTCTCAACCGAATAATAACAGGCATTTCCCATATTTATTCTGTGTTTAATTTCCTCCCGACTATCATTTATATTTGTTACTGTTGCTCCAACATATTTGAACTTCTCCACCTCTTCAAATGATAAATTTCCAATTTTTATATTTCCACTTCGTACAATATTCTGATCACGAGACGTAATCATATACTTTGTCTTTTCGGGATTTACTTCCAAACCTATGTCTTTACTTGCTTCCAGTAAAATTCCCGTGTTTTCTCTAATCGTTTGTGGATTTTCTATAATAATAATAATAATAATAATAATAATAATAATAATAATAATAATATGTAATAAAAAATTATTAGACTAATTACCAATTTTGAATAACTTCAATATAAATAAGCCTGATGAAACAGTGCATACAAGAAATTAAGGTACCACTATCGATGCTTTGTTTTTAAAATTTTTAATTATGTTTTATTTAACGACGCTCGCAACTGCAGAGGTTACATCAGCGTCGGTGTGCCGGAATTTTGTTCCGCAGGAGCTCTCTTACATGCCAGTAAATCTACTGTCGCATTTAAACACACTTAAATGTCATCGACCTGAGCCGGGATCGAAGCCGCAACCTCGAACATAGAAGGCCAGCGCTATACCGACTACACTACCGAGGTCGACCCGATGCTTTGTTACAGAAACGATTAGAGAGTACGTTGCAATCATGATAATATGTATCGTACTTTGGTTATAAACCTATTGTGTCTGCTTTACCATAATCTGAAAATGTTATGGAAAAATAATGCAGTAAATTTTGTAAAAAAAAATAATAATAAATAAGACGGGATTTTTAAAGTTCGATATTTTTACAAACATCTTACCCTACACCCAGATTCATGCCACCATTTTTAGAATATCAATCTAATATCTATTTTTGGTCGCTTTAATAATTAAATCATACCGCAACCGCAAAACATACATAAGTTAACAATGGGAGGATGAATTACAATATAAAGAAACAATGTATCAATATAAAGGAACAATATATCAATTAAATAACAATATGTCTAACAATAAACAGCATTATTAAAATAATATAAAATATTGATAAGCATAATAATAATAATAATAATAATAATAATAATTTATTTATTTATTTATTTATTTATTATTAATATTTGCGTGCTGAACAACAGCCAGAGGCCAATTATAGTTCAGCACAATACACAAACAGAATATACAAAGGTGCAAGACAAAATAAATAATATCTTAAATAACAAAAACATACATAAATAAAATTGAGTACAAACAGTAAAACTAATAATCAAAACGAAACTATACCTTAAAAGGATCTAAATTGTGCCCATGCAAATTGGCATATTTTATGCATCTACAGACTGGAGAAAGTGATTTTGAATTTCGGTTATAAAAATTTTTTGAAATCTTAAACCTTTTGTAGGAATACGAAGGCTGATATTGTTTATGATAGACTCACAATCAATATCACCCTTGATAACTTTGCAAAAAAATTGATAATCAAGATTTAGACGTCTAGCATAAAGGCTACAACAGTTAAAATATTTACAGGTAATATCATAGTTAAAGTCAGTGGAATTGGGTATATATCGAAAAGCACATAAGGAAATAAATTTTCTTTGAATATTTTCCAATTTAACCGAATCGGTTGAAGTAATGGAATTCCAGGCTACAGATGCATATTCAAGTTTAGAGCGAACCAAAGTAAAGTATAGAATTAATAGTGACTCTGGAGTAGAAAAAGAATAAGTTATAGACCTTATTAAACCAAGCATTCTTATTGAATGATTATAAATATATTGTACATGATCGTGAAAGTATAATTTAGAATCGAGTAGTACACCAAGATCTTTTATAGAATTTTTCCTAATAATACAGGCGTTATTAAGAGAATAATTAAATTTTATGGAAGTAGTTTTTCGAGAGTACGAAATGACAAAAGTTTTTGTTTCATTAATTTTCATTCCATTAATGTCAGACCAAAGTTCAATGGAGTTAATATCATTTTGAAGAGTTTGGCAATCGGCAGAACTATTTATTGAGCGAAAGATTTTGAGATCATCAGCAAATAACAGGTAGTTTGAACTTATTCTTTTACATATGTCATCAATAAATAATAAAAATAATAGAGGGCCCAATGTAGATCCTTGGGGAACGCCACATAAACATTTAAATGGGTCCGAGAGAGAATCACCTAGACGAACACAACATTGTCTATTAGTTAAATAGTTTTCAAACCAGCTCACGTAGTTAGAAGAGAGACGAAAGTTTTTTAATTTATTTATCAGAATATTGTGAGGTACAACATCAAACGCTTTGCTAAAGTCGATATAAATTGAGTCAATTTGACCTTGGGTTTCAACAACAGGCATAACAAGATTAAGGTAGGATACTAAGTTTGTAGTTGTTGATTTACCTTTAGTAAAACCATGTTGTGCTGAATTAATTTTATTCTTAACATAAAATGAAACATGTTTGTGGATTACTTTTTCAAAAATTTTTGAGAAATTGTTTAATATTGAAATAGGTCTATAATTGGAAACAACTTTTTTTTACCATTCTTAAAGATAGGAATAACGGATGCTTCTTTCCAAAGCATAGGGTATGTACCGGTTAATAAACTAATATTAAATATAAAGGTTAAAACGGGTATTAGAATATTAGAACATCCCTTAATAATAAAATTATGAATGCCATCAGTGCCCTTTGATTTATTAGGTTTAAGCTTTTTTATGGCTAAAGAAACGTCATCAACTGTAATTTTAGGTAAGGATAAGAAGTCAGTAGAATTATACTCCAACAAACAGAGATTAGAATTAGGCTGTTTTTGAATCGATTTGAATTGATTAGCAAATGCATTAGCAATTTCTTGCTGATCAGTAATGTGAATCCCATTTATTAATAATTCGATGGGATAATTATTGGATTTACGAAAAGATTCTACGTATTTCCAAAATTTATTAGGTTCATTCTTCAAATTTTCATCAATGGATTGTAACCATTTAAATTTGTCAGATTTAATCATAGACTTAACTTGTTTTCTGTAATTGGAAAAAATTTGATAATGGTGATCAGTTTTGAATTTCCTAAAATTTCTATGTGCTTTGTTCTTTTTCCTAATAAGTATACGCAAGGTATTTGAAAACCATTTAGGATAGTGCGGTTTTTTTACGAAAGTGACAGGAATAGCAAGAGAAATAGCTTTGTTCATAATCTGGGATAACGCGTTAGCAGCAACGTTAACATCAGTAGTTTGATATATGGAATTCCAATCATGATTGTATAGAGTGGAATAGAGTTTCAAGTAATCACCTTGAGAATAATTTATGAAGGTACTAGATTGGCAGTGATCAGGTAGCGACAAATACACTTCAAGATTAATGGAGATAGATGGATGATAAGAATCCTCCAAAACTAGAGAATGATTGGCTAGTTTTACTGTACTATTAATAATATTAGTAAAGACAAGATCAAGTAGATTTTTACTTGAAACAGTAAAATTAATTTGGTTTAATCCCAGAAGGCAAGACGAGGAATATAAATCACTGGACTTAATTTTAGAGTAGTAATGAATATCATTAAGATTAAAACCAGTTGACCAATCCATACCAGGACAATTGAAATCACCAATAATTACTATTCTAAAATTATGAGTATCAAGGTTTTTTTCAAGAAAATTGAGGTAAGATTTTAAGTGATTATGACCGAAATCAGGTGGGAAGTAATGATTTCCAATTAATAAATAATAATAATAAAAATAATAATAGTAATAATAATAATAATAACATGCTATAACTATACCATAATATATGTTCTACATTTATACTCTTACAAAAAAAAATAGCACAAATAATACCAAAAAAGGCTAACCGATTTTTGATAAGAGACCAGCAGTTGAATTAACATTTCAAAGAAAAATAAATAAATGAATTTTATGCAATAAACTAATTTTTGCTTATAAATAACAGCAAAATTTAGATATCGCATTCTTGATTTTTCCCCAGTTAAATTAGCCTGCCATCAACAGATTTGTGCAAATATCTCATTTTTTCAAATTGTCGGTTGGTCTATTATTGCGTAACCCCGTCGAATTGTTTGTATTCATCTGAAGTCTGATCAGTATAATTTTTAACTAGTCGGCGATGTATGCAATGCAGGGGGAAACTAACTGGCTACTCTACCCATTATCTCCTGGCGTAGTTGCCTCATGAGTGATGCGTTATTGGTGTTATTTGGGAGGTTCAAACCTGTCTTCGAACAGTTGACTAAACAACAACAATAATAATAATAATAATAATAATAATAATAATAATAAAATCCTATAACTATACAAATTGAAGTGGGCAATAGATTATATTAAAATAAATAAAAAATTAATTATGCGTTTTGTAATTAAAAGCATGGTTAATAAGAAAATTAGAATGAGAATCTGCGTAGTTTGGCAACAGCGCATCGCCGGCTCACCTACGAATCACATACAGTACGCATTCAGGTTTGAATAGCAGCGTCCGTCCCTTAGTCACTGCAGTAGTTGCTATACTTCCTAATGGCAAGAAATAACGATGTTAATTTTTTTAGTCCCGCGCCGTGGCGTCGTGTTCTAAAGCATCCTGCCTAGGACCCGCGTTACGGAATGCGCGCTGGTTCGAGTCCTCATGGGGGAAGAAATTTTCTCACGAAATTTCGGTCAGTGTATGGAACCAGTGCCTACCCAGCATCGTGATGCACTTGGGGAGCTACGAAAGGTAGGGAAATACGGTTGCGAAAGCCAGCTATAACGGCTGAGGGATCATCGTGCTAACCACATGATACCTCCATTCTGGTTGGATGATCGTCCACCTCTGCCTCGGCATGTGAGCGTGAGGCCAGCAGCCGTCTGGTCGGTCTGGGCCCTTCACGGGCTGTAGCGACACGGATTGTTATTATTAATCTTTTTATTTAATTTTGAATGAAACCGTCCATTTTATTTCAAAACTGCAAAGGAGTAAATAATTTCTTATCAGTTTCCCTAATCTATACTAATAATAAATCTGTAGCCGAAATTTTTCTGGTAATTTTCGATTTTCCAAAAATAATTGGTCCTATATAATTAACCACCCTGAAACCGAAAATCGCTTTTTTGACATTTTTGTTTGTATGTCTGTCTGTCTGTCTCTCTCTGTCTGGATGTTTGTTACCTTTTCACGCGATAATGACCGAACCGATATATATGAAAATTGGAATATAAATTAAATTCGCTGTAACTTGGATTTTAGGCTATATGATATTCAAAATACGTTATTTAAAAAGGGGGTTATAAGGGGGCCGGAATTTAATAAATCGAAATATATCGCTTATTATTGATTTTTGTGAAATATGTTACATAACAAAAGTTTCCTTAAAAATGATTTCCGATAATTTTTATTCCTCGCAAAATTTTGATAGGACTGATATTTAATGAGATAAATAAGTTTTAAAATTAAAATACAATGCCATCTAAGGCGGTGTAATGAAATGAAAACAAATGACTACGTCTATAAGGGGCCTTGCACAACAATCGAAAGCTATGAAACATAACCTACAGAGAATGTTTCTGTGTTTGTATTAAGTAATATTAAAAGCTAAATTAACCGAGCCGGGTAGCTCAGTTGGTAGAGCAGCTGGCTACGGACTGGAAGGTCCGGGGTTCGATCCCAGGTGGTGACAGGATTTTTTTCTCGTTGCCAAACTTTCAGAACGGCCCCAAGGTTCACTCAACCTTCTATAAAATTGAGTACCGGGTCTTTCCCGGGGGTAAAAGGCGGTCAGAGCGTGGTGCCGACCACACCACCTCATTCTAGTGCCGAGGTCACGGAAAGCATGGGGCTCTACCTCCATGCCCCCCAAGTGCCTTCATGGCATGTTACGGGGATACCTTTACCTTTTTTTAACCGATTTGTATAATTAATTATTATTTCACCATTGGAAAGTGTAGTTTCTCTAGAGGGACATAATGCTATAATGTTATTACAGTAACTTCTGAGTGCTCTCTGGACCAAAATGATCGCATTTTAATTATTTAAATACAATTTAAATTAAGCAACATATTAAACGATTTATCCTTCTATCAAACACGAATGTTCCCTGGATGAAACTTCCTATTTTAATTATGTAATTACTTTATATTTATTTCTAACAGGTGCAGCGGAGCGCACGGGTACGGCTAGTGATAAGAATAAAAATAAGAATCGTACAGATATTTAATTATGTAATTACTTTATATTTATTTCTAACAGGTGCAGCGGAGCGCACGGGTACGGCTAGTGATAAGAATAAAAATAAGAATCGTACAGATAGTACTTAGCCAGTAAAACAATGTTAACATTTAGGGTAAAATTAATTCATTTCTGAGAAAAGTATTCATTTGGGATTTATATGGTATCAGAATTTTTTTGTTACACTCTATCCAAAGAAGAACTTGTTAAAATGTACACAGTTATATTACTTCCACTCTTATAGATTTATAGTGAGAATGATTGTGAAGAAATTTAGTACTGTTTAATTGTAATATATGATTATCTGTTGTGATGGAGTTCATTGACTGTTATGTCTGTCTTGGCCATTAATAATAACCATGGACAGAGACAATATAATGTACTTTAAGTGATATTTTATAAACTATGTTTCAATCTATTTCATTTAGAACTTTATAGCATTTTATTCCTCACGTGTTTCTGAAGCAATCTTCCATCGATAAAGAAGGTGTACTATATTTGTTTACACCATTTTTTCACATGTCTTAGTACTCTGAAAACACGAACATTGTTATGGCTTTTCTGTTATATTGTACTGGTCCGTCGACTTGAATACAGTGCTTCGGAAGTTAATCTTTATTACATTTCGTGGAATCTGTTTGTAGCGAGGAGACTGTGAATTATACATGAAGTCAAATTCATTTATTGGCGCACAATATTGCATTTCTTACCATCATAAACAAGTCTGAACAACGGAGCGTGGAAAGGATATTACAGGGACAAGCAGGATGAAATATAGAATACTTATTACTATTATTACTATCATCATTACTATTAGAGCCTATTATTATCTTTATCTTTATCTTTATTATTTTTATTACTATTGATATTATTAATATTATTATTATTATTCATTCATTTAATGTTCTGCCCAAGGGCAGGTTTTCACTGTAAACCCACTTTTTTTCCAGTCTTTCCTATTTTCTGCCTTTTCTTTGTTTCCTCATATGATCCATATATCTTATTGTCGTCTATCATCTGATGTCTTCTTCTGCACCGAACTCTTCTCCCGTTCACCATTCCTTCCAGTATATCCTTCAGTAGTCAGTTTCTTCTCACCCAGTTACCTAACCAATTCCTTTTCCTCTTTCTGATCAGTTTCAGCATCATTCTTTCTTCATCCACTCTTTCCAACACAGCTTCATTTCTTATTCTCTCTGTCCACTTCACACTTCCATTCTTCCCCATATCCGCATTTCAAATGCTTCTATTCGCTTCTCTTCACTTCGTCATAATGTCCATGTTTCTGCCATATACAATTCCACACTCCATACAAAGCACTTCATAGCCTCATCCTTAGTTATTTTTCCAGAGGTCCCTAGAAGATTGTCCTTGTTCTATTAAAAGCTTCCTTGGTCATTGCTATCCTCCTTTTGACTTCTTAGCAGCAGCTCATGTTACTGCTTACAGTACACCCCAAGTATTTGAAGCTGTCCACTTGCTCTAAATCTCATTTAAAATTCGTAAGTTTACTTTCTTTACTTTTCTTCCTATGACCATGGTCTTCGTCTTATTTGCATTTATCTTCATCCCATACTGCTCACAGCTGTCATTTAGCTCCAGTAGCATATCCCTTGGCATCGTATCCTCTTCTTCTAACAACGTCATATTATCATCAGCGTCAACACCTGTGGAGTAACGGTCAGCGCGTCTGGCCGCGAAACCATGTGGCCCGGGTTCGAATCCCGGTCGGGGCAAGTTACCTAGTTGAGGTTTTTTCCGGGGTTTTCCCACAACCCAATGCGAGCAAATGCTGGGTAACATTCGGTGCTGGACCCCGGACTCATTTCACCGGCATTATCACCTTCATTTCATTCAGACGCTAAATAACCTAGATGTTGATACAGCGTCGTAAAATAACCCAATAAAATAAAATTATCATCAGCAAATTATATGCACTTTATTCTTCTTCCTTCTATTATTCGTCCCATGTTCTGAAAACAGTTCTTTACCAAATTCTATTATCACTATTGTTATTCATAATATTATTACCATCATTTTTATTAATAATATTCTTATCATTATTGTTATTATCATTATTGTTATTATTCTTATTATTTTTATTATTATTCTTATTATTATTAGTTATTATTATTGTTATCATTATTGTTATTATTATCATTATTATTATTATCATTATTATTATTATTATTATTATTATTATCATTTAAAAGCCATTTGTTAGGAATTATTATTATTATTATTATTATTATTATTATTATTATTATTATTATCATTATTATTATCATTATTATTATTATTTAAAAGCCATTTGTTAGGAAGTAAGTATTATTATTATCATTATTATTATTATTTAAAAGCCATTTGTTAGGAAGTAAGTATTATTATTATCATTATTATTATTATCATTATTATTATTATTATCATTATTATTATTATCATTATTATTATCATTATTATTATTATCATTATTATTATTATCATTATTATTATTATTATTATTATTTAAAAGCCATTTGTTAGGAAGTAAGTATTATTATTATTATTATTATTATTATTATTATTTAAAAGCCATTTGTTAGGAAGTAAGTATTATTATTATTATTATTATTATTATTATTATCACTATTATCATTATCATTATTATTATTATTATTATTATTATTATCATCATTATTATTATTATTATTATTATTATTATTATTTAAAAGCCATTTGTTAGGAAGTAAGTATTATTATTATTATTATTATTATTATTATTATTATTATTATTATTTAAAAGCCATTTGTTAGGAAGTAAGTATTATTATTATTATTATTATTATTATTATTATTTAAAAGCCATTTGTTAGGATGTAAGTATTAATATTATTATTATTATTATTATTATTATTTAAAAGCCATTTGTTAGGAAGTAAGTATTATTATTATTATTATTATTATTATTATTATTATTATTATTATTATTATTTAAAAGCCATTTGTTAGGAAGTAAGTATTATTATTATTATTATTATTATTATTATTATTATTATTATTATTTAAAAGCCATTTGTTAGGAAGTAAGTATTATTATTATTATTATTATTATTATTATTATTATTATTATTATTATTATCGTGTTGTTACTATGAATTATTAGTACAGTATAACTCGAAAACGTTTCTTGCCCTGTTTGGTTGCCTGGATGCAGAACCGTTGCCTTCCTATCAGCCCTGTTTTCTCTTCTCAGTCTTCTCTCTCGCTGTTTCAATTCGGAAGCTTAGTGAGTAACAATGGGTGTAAAATAACTGACACATTGCAGTGTGTGTTCACCCACCTCGCAGGTGTCTAGAGACCTAGTTTCAGCTTTGTTACGTCACTGCAACGTCATCTCGTGTCACGCTCATGGCTGCTGGCGGTCAATGTCAGAACCCTCGCACTTCACGTCACACGTTGAGTTTTCCTCGTGATTTCCTCGAACTAAACAGCAAATTCTAGACAATCATAATTATGACAGCGATGACAAAGACAACATTTACGATCTATTTATATTGGTTTATTTTACGACGCTTTAATCAACTGCTATGGTTATCTAGCGTCTGAGTGAAATGAAGGTGATAATGCCAGCGAAATGAGTCCAGGGTCCAGCGCCGAAAGTTACCCAGCATTTGCTCTTAATGAGTTGAGGGAAAACCCTGGATAAACCTAGCCAGGTAACTTGTCCCAACCAGGATTTGAATCCGGGCCCGCTCATTTCACGGTAAGACATGCTAACTGCTACTCCACAGCGATGAACTCATTTATGATGTTACATTGACAAGGACTGCGATGATAATTATAATTATGTTAGTATATTAACAATGATGATAATTTTATTGTGAAGATGATTATGACATTAAAGTATGCTAATGACTATAAATTGAAAATGATGAGATTATGATAATTATGATTATTATGGTAATGACGATAATAATCATGATAATTATGCCTATGGCGACCATAACCTGTCGATGACGGCGATAATTATGACGATAATTCCAAGCAAGCGCCACACAGCCAATCAACCAGCTCATTGACACTCGACTGACTTATGAGAATGTGATTATACTGATAGTACATAGTATGGTACTCTAAAATTAATAACCGATCATTTTTTTTCTCTTACGTTCATTTGTTTATCCTCCGTACATTTTTTTACCACCATCAGCAATAATATCAGCAATCAAACGCTAACATCTAACTCTCAACATGGAAAAGTTATTAATTATAACAATTGTACCATTAATTATTACAAATAAGAGTTGATGGAAAAAGAGTTAATAAAATTATTAGGTCTATATCCACAAGTTTAATGTTAAAAACCTATATTCATGCATATGTATATAACCTAAAATGTTTAGTTTTCTTCTATAATTCATTTCTTTTTATTTCTGCCATCTCTGGTTCATTCAATAACGATAGAGAAAACATGCATTCTGCTATTGATTAATGGCGGTTCATTATGTTGCTATAATCTGAAATGTTTAGTTGTTTTTAAATAAATTAAATTTCAGATATCCGCGTTGTTCTTCTTGCAATAAAGGTAATAAAATTTGCGAATTTGTGTGTTTTGCGAAGATGAAAGAGGTAAGTCACTGCCATGAACGTGAACATCATGATGATATAAAAATTCCAATCAAAATGGCATATTTCACATCCGAATTATCTCACTGAATACATTTCGTGCTTGAAATTTTGGTTAATTTAATTTAGCTTCTAAACTTGTATATGCTATCATAAGATAATTTTTTCTCAACCTACGATCTCGAAAAAAAATATCATAACAAGATACATTTGTTGAGCTCATTTATCGAGAAACTATCAGCACTCGTATTATAAAAGGTAAGGTTTTGGTAATGATGGCGAAAATTGTGATTATGATTTTCTCAATGACAGTGATAAATAATTTATGATAATGGGGATGATAATTATGATGGAAACGGTAATTATGACGATGATGACTGTAACTTTAGGATGACTATTACACTCTTACTACGTCATACTATTTTTCACCAATAAAACGGTACGAAATGACGTATTTCAACCAATCATGGCTGCTTATCGCACAATTTTATCGCGTCCCTAGCATTTGTTTAATTTTATCGCGTCCCTAGCATTTGTTTCTTTGTTTGCCAACGTTTGAAACTGCGCTGGTCTGGACGTCAAAAATATATATAAAATTACAAACCACTCCAGTCGATGCACAGCAGTTTCAAATATGACTCGCATTGGCATTCAAGAACAAGAATTAATAAAAATCACTGATCATATCTATGCATCTTCTGAAAACCGATTTACAAATAAATGAAGAGCACCATTCGGAAATCCTGAATAAGTTGAATACACCATGTAGGCCTAAATCAACGAGTTCCACTTCTATTACGCACACGTCCAATATAACATCAATTGAACCACCAACCACATTCAAATTTGAAAATTGTACATTCAATAATTATTCCTTTTAAAATTATTCATGTTTATTTTTTATGTCATCGTCGTTAATTAAAACTTTTCTAACACTTGTGTATATTAGTTAGGTTATGTTATAGCTTCTGCTCTGAGAGGATAAAAAGAACTTCTGCTATAATTATGGATAGTCACGTATCAGAGATTGTTTAATATTAAGATTTATTGAATAGTAATCATTACAGTGTCTGTATAAAGACACTACTGCCATCTAGCATGCATCTAGCGTAATATTTGTAATGTTGAGATGGTACAATAATACATTTGAAGACAGTTGTATTTTCGTAAGTCAATTAATATTTTATTGTATTGGAGTACTTCGTTACTTCTAATCTTTATATACTTTCTTCTAATCGTGTAATAGTCAATTAAATCCCACTCGAGTTTTGATTTTCTCTAGATAAATTTGCTCGTGTTCCACTCGCAGATTTATCGATAAAATCAAAACGTCTAGTGAGATTACTGTTGATAAATGCTTACTGTGCACCAGAGAAGAGGATATGGAGATGGAGCACCTGGCTAATTGTGAAACTCTTAAGAATTTGTGGACCTTCCATCAAAATATTGGGAAGCAAGAAGGATGATGACTTCATTGTTAAATCCAGAGCATTAGATACACACACACACACACTTTACGATGATAGCGATAATTTTATTATAATAATGATAATTATGGAGATAATTGTAACGGCGATGATAATCATGATGATAAAATCGATGATTATGACGATGGCAATGATAATCATGACACTTAT
Organism: Periplaneta americana; assembly: GCF_040183065.1. Lineage (NCBI taxonomy): Eukaryota > Metazoa > Arthropoda > Insecta > Blattodea > Blattidae > Periplaneta > Periplaneta americana. The sequence goes on from NC_091124.1 coordinate 43,120,827, forward strand.
GTCGATGACGATTATTACTGGAGGAAGATGGCGATAAATTATACGTATAATAACGGCTGTGATGATTATGACAATGACTCTAGGAAAATGGAGATGGCAATAATATGGCGACTATGACGAATGAGTGTGCAATGATAGAGAAATTCATAAATGAATCATGAAGCAGTCTGTATGAATCCGCATTCACACCTTTACGCCTTGAAGAGATGTGAGGCCCAATTACAGCCCTCGGTGAGCGGTTTGCAAACTAACGGACATGGCTGCTTAATTAAAGCCAACAGACAATTCGAGCAGGAAGGGAAAACGGATTTAACGGGTCTGCTTTGTGTGTTTGAGCTGTTACACGGTGAGGGTGTCCTCGCAGAATTAATAAGGCCAAGAAATATAGTTAGAGTGTAATAATAATTGTAGACTGCATGTGCCGACCTCTAACAAGTAGAGCGCTATTCAGAAACAGCGAAAGAGAAGTGGAGAAAGAATACTACTACTGCTACTGTCCTACTGTCTCTACTAGTGCAACAGCCACTAATACTACTGCCACCACTACTGCTGCTGCGACTACAGCGCTACAGTTCACATAAACAATGCATAGTATCATTCTGTGGAGCTGTGTGCAGTCGTGAATAGTTTGAAGAATATTGTTAATTTATATTAATACTTTAGGTAGTGAACAAAGTTAGCTATTCTGTTATTATTGTATCATTTACGTAATGTTAATACTATGCACGATTCCAAAAAAGTAAAATCATCTGCTATTAAATATTATGCAACCAGGAGTGTGTAACACGTTCATTCTTTCCCGGATTATTCTTCGTTAAATGTTGACGTCTCGTGCTGCTATGCATTCGGTTGCATTACAGTCCAAGTTCAACATCGGAATAGGGATATCCTCAACTAGCACCTACAGATAGCGCGCGTGTGCTTTGAGGAATGCGCTTTACGTGTGCATTTGTTTTCCAGTATAGAAACAATGAGGATTTACATAGTGTATTAGTAGGCCTATATTAAATACTCTTAAAACCAACTTGAAATGCCAAATTAATGTTGTGTTTCTATAATATAGGAAATTGTAAAAACCAGGGAAAGCTTTTTGTTCAATCAGATCCCGAAAGATTCTGAATATATGCTTACAATCTTAAAAAATAAAAGTAATTAAATTGTCGCCTCGAAAGTGCTACTATTAAACAAAAAGAACTACTTCAAGTAAGGAATTGCTGGCTACAGTTTCATTTTGGAAGAGAGCAAAGAAAAATTAATACCGTAACATATTATGCGACCTCGACAGCAAGCTATGTTAGCTTAGATTATATTCAATACTTGTAGGAGTCTCCGAAGTTTACGCCTGCATTTTACAATGCGACGATACTAGGCCTACAGCAAACGCTCGATTAACTTGGATGTTTATTCAGGACAATCCGTAGTGAAAAAAAAAATATATATAGGCCTATGAATAATATAGTCTATGTATAAAATATGATATGATATGCCCTAATTTTCTCGGGAAATGGAACCAAAATTGGAAGCGTTTTGATTTTGCAAAAGAAAGCCATTAGAATTTTATGTAAATCAAACTATCTGGAACATTGTCGGCCACTTTTCAGACATTCACGGATTTTAACAATCATAAATTTGTATATATATATATATATATATATATATATATATATATATATATATGATCTAGTACTTTACACTCGACAAAATATCGACAATTACTCATTAGTGGCCAATATACATGATCATGAAATTAGAAATAGTGAAAAAATTAATATTCCATACTGTAGATTACACAAGAGCAACACAAACTTTTTAATTATGGGGATGAAATTATATAATAAGCTCCCAAGTCAATATTATAAATTACCAATAAATAGCTTCAAAACTAGATTTTACAATTGGTTATTAAATAATCCTTTTTATTCTGTTGCTGAGTTTTTCAACACAAATTGTATGAAATTGTATTTTAATAAATAAGTTTAATTGCAATTTAGTTTTCTTTAATTTAAAAGTTTCAAATTATTTCATGTTTTCATTTTATTATTTAAATTTTACTCTTTCTTTTATTAGTGTTTTTTAAAATGTATTTATATGTTTTTCAATGTATTCTGACGAAGCCTAAAACTGTATGTCTAATGGCCAAATAAATTGAATTGAATTGAAATAAGAATATAGGAGAACCTTGACTCCAAAAATCCATTTCGTGAATAATTCCTTTAATGTAGGCTACTGTAGAATAATTATTAAAACCATGTTTTAACTTCAAATTTTTTAAAATCATCCTACATAGTATTCAAAACTGCATAGGCGTATACTTAACCTACGAAATGCACACATAATCGTGATACTACTGCGATCATACTATCATTCTATTAAAAATTAGCATTTGATCTTTCTGCAAATAGGGAAAAAAAATTCGAGCAATTCAAGCCCGATTGTCCCTTCCCTATTAAAAAAATCACTGGTGGCTGCGTATCCTGTTTTTAGCGTATGGTACTTACAATACTAATGATTAAAGAGGCAATATTCACTTTCGACAAAATTCCCATTTTTTTTTATTCGTGCACCTCGTTCTGAAAGTTCTTGTTTAGGTTCATGAAGATTTAATTTACTCGTATTCACATTCTGCTTACTGGAGATTTCCCCATCCATCTCTCCAGGGAAATTGCTCAGTATTATACAAGTTTACGCTATCATTTATTATTATTATTATTATTATTATTATTATTATTATTATTATTATTATTATTATTATTATTAAATTATGAGGTAAGAAAATATTGTGGTCCACACCTGTGGAGTAACGGTCAGCGCGTCTGGCCGCGAAACCAGGTGGCCCGGGTTCGATTCCCGGTCGGGGCACGTTACCTGGTTGAGGGTTTTTCCGGGGTTTTCTCTCAACCCAATATGAGCAAATGCTGGGTAACTTTCGGTGTTGGACACCGGGCTCATTTCACCGACATTATAACCTTCATCTCATTCAGAAGCTAAATAACCTTAGACGTTGATAAAGCGTCGTAAAATAACCTAATAATGATAATAAGAAAATATTGAGTTATATTAAAGTATATAAAATAATTATACATATAATTTCAACACGCACAGAAAACAAATAAGCGGGAGAACTTAATCAACTGTAGCATATGACATAACATAGCCTACAACATGTTGTGCCGCATGGAACTCCCCTGCCATCCAATGGTAAAACTTCGCATAAGATATCCCTATTACGATACGAACTTCCTAGTTGCCATTACAATATAAATGAAATATTTTCTTATCGGTGCCACATACGAGATACACTATTAGATTCACAAAATAATTGTTCACCTGATGACAGTAAGAGTACTGTATCATATTTCAGATTTGGTTCATTAACATCTTGTGACATAGAACGAATATTTTCAGAATACAAATATTGTTTTTGTCTCTTTTTTTAACATAAAAGGAATACTTCTTTTGATAAAATGTTCATTGTTATTTGTTATAATCACGCTAGAATCATAATTGTATACTTTGGATGTTATTTTTCTATGTATGGGTAAATTATTTTAGTTTGAGAGCTACGAAGTTTATAATTACAAATTATTGTTTCTTTATATTATTCGTTAATTATTTCTTGTTCTAAGGCCTTGGACGATTGGAGCACATGTTTGGTTACCACCCGGGCTGTACATGTTAGTCGTTTTGGTTCATTGACATTGAGAGGTGCGATATTACTTTTCATTCGGTAGAGATATTATAGTTCAAGCTCACATAACTTTGTATTCTTTCTCCGATCATATTTCTGATTATTATGAATGATATTATGGAAAGGTCTGTTGGCAATGCTAGAAGAGGTATAAGATGGGGATTAAACGATACCTTGGAAGATCTGGATTTCCCTGATGATATCTGTTTGCTATCCCATAGTTTTGGTGACATGCAGAATAAAGTCAGTACTTTATTAGAAGTAATAAAAGAGGCTCATATGAAAATAAACGTAAAGAAAACTAAAGAAATGAGATTAAATAGTAAAAAGACAGATAAATTTATAATAAATAATAATAATACCATTGATACTGTTCAAGAATTTAAATATTTGGGTAGCATAATTGACAAGGATGGTGGAGCCTTTGAGGATGTAAGAAACCGAATAAAAAATGCAAATAGTGCATTTGTCCAGTTGTACCCAATATGGAAATCTTATATTATATCTAGATCTACAAAAATTAAAATCTTTAACAGTAACGTGAAATCAGTCTTATTATATGGCTGTGAGACATGGAAAACAAGTAAAATTATACAAAATAAACTGCAAACATTTGTTAATAAATGTTTACGAAGAATCTTAATAATTAGATGGCCAGATATAATCACAAACTCAGAACTATGGAAGATAACAAATCAGAAAGAAATCACAATAGAAATCAAAAGACGAAAGTGGAATTGGATAGGGCACACAATCAGGAAAGAAGATGGAGCAGTAGAAAGAATGGCTTTGGATTGGAACCCCCAGGGGAGTAGAACAAGAGGTAAAAGGTAAAGGTATCCCCGTAACATGCCATGAAGGTACTTTGGGGGCATGGAGGTAGAGCTCCATGCTTTCCATGACCTCGGCACTAATCCCCATTTCAGTTTGGTTGATAGGCTTTCCCCTATACTCACACTCTTTACCATCCGTGAAGGGGAAGATGCTACTGTCTATTTTACTAACGTTCGACTAATTGACTTTGAACATAGTGAAAATTCTTATTATTGAAAATGTTTACCGGTAATCTATATTTCGAAAATCTATACTAAGCGTTTATATTTCATTTTATTGTTGTTTATATCAACTGGCACATTAAAAAGCTACTGACAGCAGAAGATAAATGTTTTCTTCACCGCTAGTTGCTACTCTAAGCATATACAATGGGACAATCTGCACTGTGTCACTCCCCCCCCCCTCCCCTCGACTTTAAAATACAAACTAACATTCCTTAATTTAATTAATTATTAGTTGAAAATATTGTGAGAACGACACTAAAATATACTGAAACATGTAATTGTCAAACATCTGTGTCACTGTATTTTATATCCACTTATGTAAGCCTTCTTTATTTAATATTTTATTTTCTTGTGTGTACAACTTGGGGGGGGGGGTGCAGGTATAAGAGTTAACAGCTACCGGTCTGTTACTGACGGACTAAGGCCCGATTGTATAAACCATTTAATCTTAGATCAGAGGTTAAATTGATCCTTGTTTCAGCTGAACTTGGAATTTTGTGTTGTATAAAGTCTAATCTGAGATTAATTTGTCTCAAACTAAAGTCAACTTTGACTGAAGAAATTTCTCCGATTAAGTTAGGTGATCCAAGTTCAGTTATTTCGTTTCTGTTTGAAATATACGAGTGACAGATTGTGCAAATAAAATATCCATTATTATTAATATTAATAGATATGTTAGGTACATTTATATATATATTTCTTTCAATTTCTTGCCTTAATACACAAACATTCTTATATTTTATAAGGCTCTATCGTGTTCAGCAGTATCAAATAACATAACCTATAATTATATTATGTTTATAACAACCATTAATTATTAATGGATATGACAGATACATTCATAAATGTTCAGTTAACTGTATTACTAAAAGAAAATTGTCGTTTTATAAAGCTTTATTATGTTTAGCAGTATCAAACACCATAACATGATAACAACTTGGAGAACAGTCAACCTTCTTCTTATTGTCCGCCATTATTTACATAGCACAAAAAACCAATATCTCCAACAGAATGTAATACGGAAAGTCGCCAAAAAGTAGTTGTAAAGTCGCTAGATTTCTCATTATCAACAAAGAAAGATTAAATTTTGTCACTATGGGATGCTAAAAAGGTCCCTAAATCCCTATTTAAGCAATATAAAAGTTAAAAGAAATTGTTGTTGAAAAAGAGTTAAAGTCACTAGATTGGCAACACTGAACAAACCTGTGTAACATGGTCCGCGCATCACGTATTTCCCTGTTTATGCGATGTTGCCAAATCTTTTTCACGTGAACTTAGATTGCATTTGAACCAAGGTAATTTGATCGCAGAAAAGTTTTATACAATAGAAGAAGTGTCTGAACTCGGTTCACTTTTCGATCTTCGATCAAAGTTGATCTTTAGTCAGGGAGTTTTATACAATTGGGCCTAAGGGTAAGTAGAAGAAGAAAGAAATGCCTTCGCATCCTCTCAACTTATATGAAATGTCATTTAGAATGAGGTGGTGTGGTCGGCACCACGCTCTGACCGCCTTTTACACCCGGGAAAGACCCGGTACTCAATTTTATAGGAGGCTGAGTGAACCTCGGGGCCGTTCTGAAAGTTTGGCAACGAGAAAAAATCCTGTCACCACCTGGGATCGAACCCCGGACTTTTCAGTCCGTAGCCAGCTGCTCTACCAAGGCCAAAAAATACATGGAAGAGAACAGTTTTGGAGGAAATTGCTAGGAAGGGGAACACATGGAGCGAAGTGAAGAAGTTGGGTACAAATAGGGTCCGATGGAGGCATTTTGTGAATGCCCTATGCTCCTCATTAGGAGTTACAGGAGTTTGATTTGATTCACACGACTTAACAGTTTCGGTACCAAATTCCTAGCTCTGGTTATCACGACGTGCGAAATACACATTGCTGATGCTAACGTGACTGGTTTAGTGGGATGCTTTGCGCAGTCCATAAGGACTAGGTGCGTCCGTAATTAAATTCTCCTCGTCCGCCGCAAATTCCAGTTAGGCTCGCTAGGATTCGAGCACGAGCCTCCTGATAACGGCATTTCACGATTGTCTGTGTAGGAACATTGCTCATTCAAGCTTGTAGAGTCTTCCTGCGTGAACTTCTTTCATCGTGAACGAACGGAGGAGCATTTCCTGGAAGTGATGAGTAGACAGGATCTCTTGGAGAAGGCCCGGGGTGTGGTGACGTGTTAGGCAGGAGAGGAGGAAACCAAAATGAAATATTGTGATAAGGAAGAAATAACAAGTAACTACCTCATCATTTCTCCCCGCAATCAGTAAGTTAGTTGAAAAGGAGTGTACGATGTGAATAATAATAATAATAATAATAATAATAATAATAATAATAATAATAATAATAAAAAGAACATTAAGGTACCGTATTTATCTACCCTTGGGAGAAAAATAGCAGATTTTATCCAGATTTTAAAAACTCCTTTTTTCCCTGATTACTTGACACATAATTAAGGATTTTCACATAAAATAAACCCCTCAATTATTTTTGCAAGGGTAGAGGAAGGGGCAATTTTTAAATCGAAACCTGAAATTTGTTTGCTCTAATTTTTATGTTAGAATAAAATTCCTTTCACTGTGTTACTCCTAAAAGAAGACAGAATAAGCTGTGAAAACAGTTTTTTCCTATCTTATCCTATTATGGAAAAATGTAATTTTATTTTTTGAAAATTTCAAACATATAAATAAAAATTTAAGATCTTGGAGTTTTAAATTAACTTTCTTAAGCAGTAGGGCACTGTTTGTAGTTTGGCACTTAGCTACGTTAATCAGCTTCATTTTGGTGTAAGAATGATGAAAATATCTCAAATATTATAAGTTATGATAGTATAACAAGCTGTAATCAAACACACAGCTTCCTGACTGTATGGAAAATAATACAGTCAAACTCTACCGCCAAATTCGAATTATTACACGAAAAATATTTAAAAAAAATTGACAGAATGTAACGGATTCACACTTGCATAACTGAACTTCCGGTTTAAAGAAAGAGTGCTTCCGGTCAATAAAAACTCAATTAATTAATTAACCAAACATCATAGGGACAAAATTGATATATATATATATTTTTTTTTTAAACTATAAAGTTGAAACTTTATTAAAAACTAAGAGTAGATGAATACCTTAAGAGCAAGGTAGAAAAAGGAGACATGAGAAAATAGAGGGATGAAAGATTAAGGCAGTTTTCCAGTGTTGCCAGTACTGCGCCTCATGGGGACTTTCGTAACGTTCATGAGGGGCGGTAAAATATTAAAAGGTTTGAAGGGTTGTAAAGGACATAATGTTTCTATGAATATTTGAGTAATTTTATTGTAATAATAACAGCTAACATAATATTTATGAAAATATTTAGGCCTGGTTTCGAGATAAAATTTAGACAAATACAGGATTTAGTTATTATACTGTAGGAATCAATGTGGTTATGTAACTCCGTAAATGAGTTTTTTCTACGAACGTGTGAAAAGAGAGCGTTTCCGACAAGAAAACTGACATTTAAAATAAATTTTCCTGCGTTATATTTCCCACACTCACTTTCCGTACACTTACTAATAAATGCATCTACACCAGAATCTTTTTTTATATAATTAATATTTTATTATTAATATTGTTCGAATGAAAAATTTCTACAGTCATTCACAAATTGTTATTGGTGGTAATATTAATATTAATTTTAAATTCGTTTTGTTTTCATCACCGGAATCTATTATTTTATTTTTTACACAAATTATTCAAACTGCAACAACAGAATTAAATTTCCTCTGTTAACTTCAACAATATATTGGTGTTGCCACGAGATCACCGCCTTCTGGAGATGCATCTTACAGTATACGTGTTTCGAGATGAAATTTGAGGTCAGTCACTTTAAGGGTAGAGGATGGTATTTTTTTTTTAACTTTTTTCCTATTTGGTGTAAAATATTATTTTTTTGTATGTACAGAGTTCATAGCTGTGGAAACTCAACCAAATAAAAATATAAAAAAAAAGTTATTTGGGGGTCCAAATTTGAAAAAAATATATATATACCCAATGCAGGATTGTACTAAAACTGATATATCTAAACCGTTTTTAAAGATAGATTCAAACAGTTTGTTGCAACGTATTTGCAAAAGCATGTTCTACAAACTGTCTGTAACAGAATTTTGATATTAGTTCCTACGTTTGTAAAATAAACAATTAAAATTTAACAACAAAATTTTCTGATTTCCTTTCTTGCAAACAAACGGACATATTTTTAAAATGAAATCAATTAACAAAATTCTTTTACAGAGGAAAGTTTCCTAATAGTCTAAAGAATGTGTGTTCTAAATTTCATGCATGTATCTTTAATAGTTGAGAAATTATATCCATTTTTGTCTGGCAATGTAGCAAAAAAAATTAAGTTACTGGAAACAACAATAAAAGTGGGCGAGTGATTTAAAAATCCAAACGCAGGAAGTTTAAAAATGGCGACTCAACATCCGATAAGGGCACAAATACCCACAAAATGTTATGCTATGCATTCCACACATATCACAGAATATTTTAAAGAATTTTTTTTTAATTTACTCATTTTTCAGCAAAAAATACCATTCTCTCCCCTTAACCTGTATAATTATTTTTCCCTTGTTCTGTTTAATTCTGTTACTCTTAATCATATGAATTTTCCAGTTGTCGTTTCTGCAAGTGTGTTACACGTTACATTTTATTCGACTGATAACAGTCCGAAAAGCAACTGTTTTAGAGGCCTGTACTAAAAAAATGTTAAAACAGAGCATGAAGAAAAGCAGAAGAGAATTAATTGAGAAAGAAGAATAAATTTAAAGAAAGAAAAGCAAATATATAAAGAAGAAGCAAAGGAAGATAAAATCAAATAAGTTAAATTCAGTAATAATTGGTTAATGAATAAATAGCAAGGTGGTATCGGGCGTGTAGTGGTCATACCCGAACAGTCACTCAAGTTCAGCGGCTCCGCTCCGAAGAGCTCTGTAATGGAGATACGGAGCAAGTAGCTGCCGTGTCCTCTCTTGGGGCAGGAGCGGCATATCTCCCTGCGGCACTTGGTCCGCTCTAACAGGATTCATCTCGAATTTGATGTCAAGACTGCTACCAACATCTCACAGCTGGCATTGTTGGTACAGGTTTGAAAGTAGGTGTGTTACTTTCGATGTTTGCTTTGTGGCGGAGGCCATTGCACTGTCTGAACGCCGTTCTGAGCAGGATGCTCCTTGTCGGCCCTAGTTTCGAGTCACACCAATATCCAGAGAGACTAGCTTCTTTCCTTTCAATTTTAAAGCTTCTTCCAAGTAGCAGCCATATTAGTCATTCCAATTCTGACAAGTGTCTTGGTTCCAACAATGCTCTGTTATTCTCGAACTCCGTTCCTCCTCAGCGTCTCTCTTGGTTACAGGAATCCACCTGTTGTAACTGTTCTCTCATTCGTTTTCTCCAGTCCATTGGACTGATTGCCTCGTTGCAAGAATATATTGTCACTTATTCCCTTGAATTTTGCTGAGTGGTTGTCGTTGCAAGAATCTTTCCATGGTAGATATTCTTTCACTTGAGTCCACTCTGACTAGTTGTTATATGTTATGCAAAAAGTCTTCTCAGGTAGGTTTTCTGTCGTTTATTTACTGGAATTCTTAAGAGTGGTTTATTTATTTATTTATTTATTTATTTATTTATTTATTTATTTATTTATTTATTTATTTATTTATTTATTTATTTATTTATTTATTTAATCTGCTGGAGTTACGGCCATCAGGCATTCTCTACCACACCACTATTACACAATTATAGAATAAATAATAAATGTAGAGGGAAGAAGTAAATAAGAAACAAAAAAAAATTACAAATTCATTAAAAAACACAGATGCAAAAATGCAAAAAGAGGAGAGAAAAAATACAAGTGCCATGGCTATGATAATCTTGACATGATAAATATTCTGTTATTATTTACTTCATTTATTCAGGGTAGTTGCCTTGATTATGATAATCTTGACATAATAAATCTTCTGTTATTGTTTACTTTGAATTTTTTAGGATGGTTGACTTGTTTCTGAAAATCTTGACACGAAAGATCTCCTGTTAATTTTTACTCGAATTCTTGAGGGTTGTTGCCTTGGTTATGATAATCTTGACTTGATAGATCTTCTGTTATTGTTTACTCGAATTCTTGAGGGTGGTTGCCTTGGTTATGATAATCTTGACATGATAGATCTCCTGTTATTGTTTACTCGAATTCTTGAGGGTGGTTGCCTTGGTTATGATAATCTTGACTTGATAGATCTTCTGTTATTATTTACTCGAATTCTTGAGGGTGGTTGCCTTGGTTATGATAATCTTGACTTGATAGATCTTCTGTTATTGTTTACTCGAATTCTTGAGCGTGGTTGACTTGTTTCTGAAAATCTTGACACGAAAGATCTCCTGTTAATTTTTACTCGAATTCTTGAGGGTTGTTGCCTTGGTTATGATAATCTTGACTTGATAGATCTTCTGTTATTGTTTACTCGAATTCTTGAGGGTGGTTGCCTTGGTTCTGAAAATCTTGACATGATAGATCTCCTGTTATTGTTTACTCGAATTCTTGAGGGTGGTTGACTTGTTTCTGAAAATCTTGACACGAAAGATCTCCTGTTAATTTTTACTCGAATTCTTGAGGGTTGTTGCCTTGGTTATGATAATCTTGACTTGATAGATCTTCTGTTATTGTTTACTCGAATTCTTGAGGGTGGTTGCCTTGGTTCTGAAAATCTTGACATTATAGATCTCCTGTTATTGTTTACTCGAATTCTTGAGGGTGGTTGCCTTGGTTATGATAATCTTGACTTGATAGATCTTCTGTTATTGTTTACTCGAATTCTTGAGGGTGGTTGCCTTGGTTATGATAATCTTGACTTGATAGATCTTCTGTTATTATTTACTCGAATTCTTGAGGGTGGTTGCCTTGGTTATGATTATCTTGACTTGATACATCTTCTGTTATTATTTACTCGAATTCTTGAGGGTGGTTGCCTTGGTTATGATAATCTTGATTTGATAGATCTTCTGTTATTATTTACTCGAATTCTTGAGGGTGGTTGCCTTGGTTATGATAATCTTGACTTGATACATCTTCTGTTATCATTTACTCGAATTCTTGAGGGTGGTTGCCTTGGTTATGATAATCTTGACTTGATACATCTTCTGTTATTGTTTACTCGAATTCTTGAGCGTGGTTGCCTTGGTTATGATAATCTTGACTTGATAGATCTTCTGTTATTGTTTACTCGAATTCTTGAGGGTGGTTGCCTTGGTTCTGAAAATCTTGACATGATAGATCTCCTGTTATTGTTTACTCGAATTCTTGAGCGTGGTTGCCTTGGTTATGATAATCTTGACTTGATAGATCTTCTGTTATTGTTTACTCGAATTCTTGAGCGTGGTTGCCTTGGTTATGATAATCTTGACATGATAGATCTTCCGTTATTGTTTACTCGAATTCTTGAGGGTGGTTGCCTTGGTTCTGAAAATCTTGACATGATAGATCTCCTGTTATTGTTTACTCGAATTCTTGAGGGTGTTGCCTTGGTTATAAGAATCGTGACATTATAGATCTTCTGTTATTGTTTACTTGAATCTTGAGTGTGGTTGCTTTGATTAGAAGAACTTTGTCATTGTAGATCTCTTTTTGACTTACTTCAATTCTTAAGAGTGGTTGCCTTGGTTATGATAATCTTCAAATGGTAGATCTTCTGTTCTTTGTTTTCTCGAATTCTTATGAATGGTTGTCCCTATTGTAATCTTCTCACCATTAACATTACTTTACCACTACCATTCCATCAGTGGCTGCCGATCGTATAATTAATGCTATTTCAGTTGCTACAGTATGAATATCCATCTTAACCTTCGTGACAGCTAATAATTTGGAATTGCTTTGTAATAAGAACGAAAACATTACTATTGGAATGGCGATAATGTTATGCAAGTGCAGAGGTTATATCAGCGTCGCCGGATGTGCCGGAATTTTGTATGGCGATAATGAAGACTTGGTGATTACTCAATTAATTCTTCTCTAATAGGCTTGTCTAGCACAAATTCAATTCGAATTCTCGGGTATTCGAACCGCGTTCGAGGGAATGGTCGCCCATTCTGTGCACATTTGAATAACGGTGCGCGCTCTTCTTAAACACAGAATGATCCAGATGGAAGGACTAAGTAATGAGCGTCAATCTTCTTATTGACGTCATTGTTTGAACCTTGATCATTCGAAAGGGTAAGCCTTCCATGCGCTAGCATCTATAGTGAGTCTCAAGTAAGATTATTTCCTAAGAAGCAGTCTTTCAATGTTGTTAACTGTTACCAGATAATAATAATAACAGTTTACGGTTCATGAGACCTAACGTAAAAATTTGTTTTGTTTAACACCAAATGATTGCTATGACGTCCGAAAACCTAATACCACTTTACATAATGTATGCTATTTATTAATTCTTTATTACTAGGGCTCGGAAGTTGATCAAATATCGTCTTTTTTCTGAGATATCACAGATAATGCAGGATGCAATACAAACTCGTTTCACTTCAACACGAACTAATTATAGTCCATCTTTATTTTGATTTTTTTTTTTTTTTTTGCATTTTTCGGTCTTTTATTCTCTATTGGTCATTTTTTAGGAAATGTACATTTTTTTTTATATTTTTGCTCTTCGCTGCTCATGAACGAACATTCTTTACGGTGTAGTCGTAGTCTATATTCGAGAATCTACTGCAGATTGCTTATGCAATTCGATTGCTTCTTACAAGAATTTTCCTTATGGTTGCATCAGCCTTGACTCTTGATCACATGTGTTACGTGCTACCAACATTCAACGCACCAGAACAAATACTGCAGCCGCAGTACTGCAGTCAGCATATTGTATCACACAAGTGGAGAAGTAAAAATGCCGAAAGTAGAACAAAGCAGACAAAATAGTAGGGACTGCAGGAATAGTAGTAAACAAGAAAGAAACAGGAGGAGATGAAGGTTCAGGAATAGGAGTAGATAAAAAAGAGCAGCAGAAATAGAAGATGCAGGAATGGGAGTACATAAAGAAGCAGTAGAAATAGAAGATACAGGAATAGGATCAGATAAAAAAGAAGCAGCAGGAGTAGAAGATTCAGGAATAGGAGCAGATAAAAAAGAAGCAGCAGGAGTAGAAGATGCAGAAATAGGAGTGGATAAAAAAGAAGCAGCAGGAATAGAAGTTGTAGAAATAGGGGCAGTATAAATAAAAGCAGATAAAAAAGAAGCAGTATAAGTAGAAGACGCAGAAATAAAAGCAAATAAAAAAGAAGCAGCAGAAATAGAAGTTGCAGGAATGGGAGCAGATAAAAAAGAAGCAGCAGGAGTAGAAGATGCAGAATTTAGAGCAGATAAAAAAGAAGCAGCAGGAATAGAAATTCCAGGAATAGGAGGAGATAGAAAAGAAGCAGCAGGAGTAGAAGATGCAGAAATAAGAGCAGATAAAAAAGAACAGTATGAGTAAAAGATTCAGGAATAGGAGCAGATAAAAAACAAGCAGTATAAGCAGAAGATGCAGAAATAAGAGCAGATAAAAAAGAAATAGGAGGAATAGAAGTTGCAAGAATAGGAGCAGATAAAAAAGAAGCAGCAGGAGTAGAATATTCAGGAATAGGAGCAGATAAAAAACAAGCAGTATTAGTAGAAGATGCAGAAATAAGAGCAGATAAAAAAGAAATAGGAGGAATAGAAGTTGTAAGAATAGGAGCAGATAAAAAAGAAGCAGTATGAGTAGAAGATTCAGGAATAGGAGCAGATAAAAAACAAGCAGCATAAGCAGAAGATGCAGAAATAAGAGCAGATAAAAAAGAAATAAGAGGAATAGAAGTTGTAAGAATAGGAGCAGATAAAAAAGAAGCAGCAGGAGTAGAACTCAGGAATAGGAGCAGATAAAAAACAAGCAGTATAAGCAGAAGATGCAGAAATAAGAGCAGATAAAAAATAAGTAGGAGTAATAGAAGTTGCAAGAATAGGAGCAGATAAAAAAGAAGCAGCAGGAGTAGAATATTCAGGAATAGGAGCAGATAAAAAACAAGCAGTATAAGCAGAAGATGCAGAAATAAGAGCAGATAAAAAAGTAGGAGGAATAGAATTTGCAAGAATAGGAGCAGATAAAAAAGAAGCAGCAGGAGTAGAATATTCAGGAATAGGAGCAGATAAAAAACAAGCAGTATTAGTAAAAGATGCAGAAATAAGAGCAAATAGAAGTAGGAGGAATAGAAGTTGCAGGAATAGGAGCAGAGTAATGGTACAGAAGCTGCAGGAATAGGGTAAACAAATATTAGCAGAAATAGAGACTACGAGATTAGGAGGAGTAGAACGAAAAGGTGTATAAGAATTACGAATTCCAGTAGCAATAGGAGGAGGTGAAGAGGTAGAAGCTGCAATTAGTGTAAAAGAAAGTAAAGGAAGCGGGAGTATTGGGAGTAATTAAAAGGAGGAGGAAAAGATGTCCTAAAGGAATGAAAGAAAAATATATAGGACGGAGTGGCAGGGGAGCGGGATGATTGGAAAGAGGAGGAAAAGAAGAAAAATGGGTATTGTAGTCGAAATAGGAGGCGGAGGAGGAGGAAGGCAATACGACGAAGATGATGAGGGTTTCGGTGACGGAGTAGTGGCTTTGCAGCATGACCGTATCAGTGAGAACGTAGCGGGTCTCCGAAATGCAGTTAGTACCGTGCCATAATGGAGGTAGATGAAAGTGTTGCTTATGCAACGCGGGTTCAGCGCGCAACTGGGACTACGACCGCCAGTGACCTGCTCGCGGTACAATGGCAGAATAAACATATCAGATTCCTTACATTCGTCTCCTCCTTCATCATTTCCTTCTCCTCCATTTTCTTGTTGTCCTACCGTTCCTTCCACGTTTACAGCTCTTCTTTCTCTTTGCATCGTTTTTATTTCCTTCCATTTTTATGTTCCTCTTTGCGTTCTTTCTGTTCCTACTTTTTCTGGTCTCCATTTTCGTATTTCTCCTCTCGTTTCCGTCTCTCTACAATCGAGCTATGTCTTCTCTTTTCTTTCCTTCTTTTATAACTCATTTTTCATCTCCTTTATTCTGCTCTTCTCCTTTTCATTATGTTCATGTTATTCTTGGTTTCTTTCTACTTCATTTTTATATTAATTCATTTCCTTCTATGATTTTTCACATTTCTCTCATTCTCCTTTCACGTCTTCTCTCATTTTCTTTGCTTTATTTTATCTTCCTTTCGTTTCACAATACTTCATGGTCAATACCCTCACCTTCAGTGTTGAACATTTTGAAGTGAATCATTGCATTAAGTGTGCTTATTTTATATTCTTTATTAGAATTTTAACTTTTCTGGGATAATGTTAACGGCATTTCAAAAGTTCTTAAATTACAAACCTTCAGTGTTCAACATTTTGAAGTGAATCATTGCATTAAGTGTGCTTATTTTATATTCTTTATTAGAATTTTAACTTTTCTGGAATAATGTTAACGGCATTTCAAAAGTTCTTAAATTACAAACCTTCAGGTGTTCAACATTTTGAAGTGAATCATTACATTAAATGTGCTTATTTTATATTCTTTATTAGAATTTTAACTTTTCTGGGATAATGTTAACGGCATTTCAAAAGTTCTTAAATTACAAACCTTCAGGTGTTCAACATTTTGAAGTGAATCATTATATTAAATATGTTTATTTCACATTCTTTATTAGAATATTAATATTTCTTTGGAGTAATGTTAACGGCATTTCAAAACTTCTTAAATTACAAACCTTCAGTGCTGAACATTTTGAAGTGAATGGTTACATTAAGTATGCTTATTTAATA
Organism: Periplaneta americana; assembly: GCF_040183065.1. NCBI lineage: Eukaryota > Metazoa > Arthropoda > Insecta > Blattodea > Blattidae > Periplaneta > Periplaneta americana. The sequence continues at coordinate 43,137,394 of NC_091124.1, forward strand.
TTCTTTATTATAATTTTAATATTTTGGGGTAATGTTAACGGCATTTCAAAACTTATTAAATTACAAACCTTCAGTGTTGGAACATTTTGAAGTGAATCATTATATTAGATATGCTTATTTCTCATTCTTTATTAGAATTTTTATATTTTTGGGGTAATGTTAACGGCATTTCAAAACTTATTAAATTACAAACCTTCAGTGTTGGAACATTTTGAAGTGAATCATTATATTAAATGTGCTTATTTCACATTCTTTATTAGAATTTTAACATTTTTGGAGTAATGTTAACGGCATTTCATAAATTCTTAAATTACAAACCTTCAGTGTTGAACATTTTTAAATGAATCATTACATTATAATATACTTATTTCATATTCTTTATTAGAATTTTAACTTTTTTGGGATAATGTTATTGACATTTCAGAAATTCCTAAATTGCAAACCTTCAGTGTTCAACATTTTGAAATGAATCATTACATTAAATATGCTTATCTCATAATCTTTATTAGAATTTTAACTTTTTTCGGGGTAATGTTATTGGAATTTAAAAAATTCTTAAATTACAAAGGAAAGCAATTCGTATTTTTACTGGCTCGGCGTACAATGCACTTTGAAAACCTTTCTTGAAAAGGAAGTTTTTTAACCGTTGTTAATGTCAACATTCTTAGATGTCTGTTTAATATTAGAAAGAATCTCAGTAATTATATTACCTCTGTATTAATTGCCATACAAGACATAACCATCATGTTGTAGTACCCAATGTCAGATTGACAATTTCTAAAAACTGGTACAACTCGATTGTCATCGTCTTATTTAACAAATTAACGCAGGAGTCTGATAATGTATTTTCCTTAATTTGAACAACGCAGTACATAAATCGCTTAACGATGATGCATTTTATTTTTGATTTGAATGTTTACAGTTAGGATGTGTTACTGTGTTTGTAATTAATGTTAGTCTACTATTAGCTAAGTTATAGTAACATTTTTTAAGTTTTATTTTATACTGTTTTATTGTGTTATACTGGACCATTTCTATAGTAACCTGCTGGTTGCATAATAATAATAATAATAATAATAATAATAATAATAATAATAATAATAATATTATCGGGGTAGCAATAGTCATCCAAGGTAATGTGTACTTAAACCGTTTTACCATAAACTTTGTCCACAGTAAAATACTAATTTTTACTCCACTTCCAATGTATTTTTGGCCCTGGGAAAATATCCTTTATTACGAAAACGCTCGTCTTTTTATTGACAGATTTATACGGTGACCATGGACCGCCATAGCTTAGACGATGAATCACTTTCCTTTCACAGTTTTATTCTTCATCATCAAGATGTCCAGCTGCAGCGATTTTAATTTCTATTTATTCTCTTCGTCGCAATAGTTACATTTATGTATTTACTTTATTGATTGATTTATTTATTTATTTATTTATTTATTTATTTATTTACTTGTATATTTATAAAAATAATATGAACGATAGGGGAAAAAAACTAGAAAATTGACAATAACAATGTTTCTACATAGAAATCTAAGCTTATAATTATAGTTAGTAATGAATGCTGACAATAACATTTTTTTTATATATACGGGGTTTTCATTTCAAAGCTTCATAGTCTAAATAACTATATTTTAATTTAAATTGAATTTAATTAAAAATCACATCAATTTATATATTGAGGGGGAAGTTTAAAACCAGTCTTAATTGCATATTAGGTTACACACCCCCTCTCACCCAGCCACCCCAATTTTGAAATTTCAAATGGCACTCCTGTCTTGTGATATTTAAATTTGAAAGAGTATTCAATTGTTTATACATAACATTCATTTTTTTTTCGAATCTTTTGTTTTCTATCGTCGTCTAGTAACCTGAAACCGTTTAAATTTTAACAAATGCAGAACTTGTAGCTTGGAAACAATCTATTTTGGTAATTTCCTAAATTTAGTTGATTAAATTATTCAAAATGTGCTCCATTCTTAGCTAGAAAGTAATACAGTTTATTTTGGAACTCCTCGCAAATTGTTTGGTCTGTTTTCTGACATCCGATTACATTCTTACGTTATTCTATTTTTCAGTTCTTGAACATTCTCAGGCGGAGAAATATAAACAACTGATTTTAAATGATCCTAGAGAAAGAAGCGAAGCGTCAGGGTATGCACCATTTTAAAATGATTTAATACACAAACAACTATTATAAGAAATGCTCAATACGTTTTGTAGCTTTATTCTCTTCAGCTCTAATCAACAATAACAACAATCCAGGTTGCCAAGCGACGATAGAAAACAAAAGATACAAAAGTAAATGTATGAGATGTATAAACAATTTTTTTTTTTTTTTTTTTTTAATTGAAGTACCACAAGATATGGGTGTCATTTGAAATTTCAAAATGGGGATGCCGAGGGGTAAGGAAGCAAAACCTAATGTGCAATTAAGACTGGTTTAAAACTTCCCCTTCAATATCTAATTTGACTTGTTTTTCCTTTAATTAAATTCAATTTAAATTATATAGTTGTACTGGGAAGTTTTGAAATGAAAGCTCTGTATATTTCAAAATTTACCCATGCGGCTTTTTAGAATGGCTAACGATCCACGCAAAGTCATGAGGATTTTTTTTTCCCTTGATTGTAGTTTTCTCTTAACAGTACTTACGGCTTTTAGAGAACCCGGAGGTTCATTACCGCCCTCACTTAAGCCCGCCATCAGGCTCTATAGTGAAAAAGTTTAATCCAGTCCCTACCATCATAACCCACCTCTCTCAAATCCATTTTAATATTATCCTCCCATATACGCCTTGGCCTCCCCAAAGGTCTTTTCCCTCAGGTCTCCCAACTAGATTCGTCCATACGTGCTACATACTCCGCCCATCTGAAACATCTGAATTTAATGTTCCTAATTATGTCAGGTGAAGAATTCAATGCATGCAGTTCTCTGTTGTATAACTTCCTCCATTCTTCTGTAACTTCATCCTCTTAGCCCCAAATATTTTCCTACGCACCTTATTCTCGAACACCCTTAACTTCTGTTCCTCTCTCAAAGTGAGAGTGAGAGTGTCTTGGGACCTCTTCTATTCTTGGCTTTTGTAAATGATCTGCCAGTTAATATCTTGTCTAGGGTTCGCTTATTCGCGGATGATTGTATGGTATACAGGGAAATAAAAAGCCATGAAGATACTACTCTTCTCCAGAATGACCTCACTAGAATAAATGATTGGGCAATAGCCAACAAAATGAAAATAAATTCTCTAAAGAGCAAAGCCATCAGCTTTACAAGGAAAAGAAATAAAATAGTCGCATCGTATACGTTAGGGGGTGAAACCATTCCGGAAGTTAGCAAATGTAAATACCTCGGATTAACATTTAGCAGCGATCTCGGCTGGGGGGAACACGTTACAGACACAGCGGGAAAAGCATGGAGAGCGTTACACTTTATGATAAGGGTACTAAGAAAAGGTTCTGATAAATCCAAAGAGATTGCATATAAATCACTAGTACGTCCAGTAATGGAATATGGTGCTGCATGTTGGGATCCTTACAGATTAGAACATATTAAGACACTGGAAAAGATTCAAAAACAGGCTCTTAAGTGTTGTCGGAAAAATTCACCATTAAAATGGGACACACTCACGGACAGGAGAACGCGAATTCGATTATGCGCACTGTTCAAAACATACAGAGGTGAGCCTGCCTGGAGAGAAATAAAAAATAGGTTGCAGCCGCCAAATTACTCTTCAAGGAACGACCACTCATATAAATTGAGGGAAAGAAGGCAGAGGACGGACACTGGAAAGTTTTCTTTTCTCAATCGTACTATCAGGGACTGGAATGCTTTACCTGCAGACTTACTAAAGGCTTTACCAACAACCAAAAATGTATTTAAAAATAGGCTTAAGGACCTTACTAATAGACGGTAATTATACACAGTATTTAAAGGGTGTAAATGATATGTTGTTATTGAAGTGTTATATCAGTGAAGAATTATGTTGTGTCAGTGAAGTGTGCTGTGTAAGTGAAACGTGTTCCTGTCAGTGAAGCTTTATAGTTTATAGTGGCAGTGCATAGTATTTGAACAGTGAAATGTTTTTGAAGTGTTAGTGAAATCAGGATAGAATCAGTGAAATGTGTCGTAGTTCCAGTGCAGTGAGTGAGTTGACAGCGAAATGAGTGTAATTTGAAAGGTACTTGTGCAGATATGAACATATCATATTCGTGAGTTTTAGTTCGATCTTAGTTTTAAGATACAAAATAGATTTATTTCAAATGTTATTTTAAGTGATCGTTTCATTTAATTTAGTATATTCCCTGTTGTTGTTGTTGTTGTTATTGTTATTATTATTAATTATTGTTAGTATTAATTATTAGTATTATTATTAACTGTATTTTTAATTAATAAGTTTATAATTGTCATTATTGAGTGTAATTAGTTACCACTGCCACCGGGTATATACCCACTGCAGTGTGAATAAATACATACATACAAGTTTCACAACCATACAGAACCTTTCCATTCCGAGGCTTATATTGGGATTTCGCAACAAGCTGTTTTTTTTTTACCGTGATAGGTTGTTAGCCCTTCGCCCAACCCCCAAGCTGGAGGAGTGTAAATCAAAAATAAATTTATTATTGTATTGTGGTTCATTTTCTAATTCTTAAAAGAATATATTTGTAATATTTTTCCATAAAATCAGAACGGGAGAGAGTATTTTTGAGATAATCTGATTTTACACGTTAAAAAGTTATGTTTTATTTAACGACGCTCGCAATTGTCGAGGTTATATCAACGTCGCCGATGTGCCGGAATAGGGATATCCTGAACTAGCACCAACAAATAGCGCACGTGTACTATGAGGGATGCGCTTTGCGTGTGCATTTGTTTTTCGGTATATAAACATTGAGGATATACGTAGTGTATTAGTATATTAAATACTCTTAAAAACAACTAAAAATGGCAAATTACTTTATGTTCCTAAATGTAAAAACCAGGGAAAGCTTTTTGTCTTCAATCAGGTCCCGAAATATTCTGAATATATGCTTTAAACCTTAAAAAAATATAAGTAATAGAATTGGGCCTCGATAGTGCTAGCTATTAAATAAAAGTAACTACTTCAAGTAAGGAATTGTTGACTATAGTTTCATTTTGGAAGAGGAAAAAGAAAAATTAATAAAAACATATGCAACCTCGACAGCGAGCTATGTTAGCTTGGATTATATGCAGTAGTTGTAGGAGTCTCCGAAGTTTACGCCTGCAGTAAACTCTCGATAAACTGGAATGTTTATTGTCCAGGACGATCTCTAGTGAAATCCATTTCGTGAATAATGTTTTAAATGTACTGTACCATAATTATTAAAGCCATGATTTAAGTTCAAATTTTCAAAATCATCCCACACAGTATTCAAAACTGCATGTCCTTAACCTACAAAAGACACTACTAATCGTGATACTAGTGCGATCACATTATATCATCCTATTAAAAATTGCATTTGATCTTTCTGCAACTACAGAAAAAATACAAGGAATTCAATCTCGATAGTCTCTTCCCTATAAAAAAAAACACATTGGTGGTTACATATCCTGTTTTTAGCGTACGGTTCTTAAATACTAATTATTAAAGAGGATAATATTCACTTTCGACATATTTTCTATTTTTTTATTCGTGCATATTGTTCTCAAAGTTCTCGTTTAGGTTAATGAGCATTCAATTTACTCATATTTATATTCTGCATACTGCAGATTTCCCCACCCATCTCGGGGAATCGCTCAATATTATACAGGTTTACGTTATTATTTATTGTAAATTAAATTATGAGGTAAGAAAATATAGAATTATATTAAATTATACTAGGTTATACAAAATAACTGTAAATATAATTTTGACACGCACAGAAAACCAACAAGCGGGAAAACGTAATCAACTGTAGCATATGACAAAACGTAGCCCTACAACATGTTGCGCCGCATGGAACGCTCCTGCCATCTGACGGCAAAACTTCGCATAAGATATCCCTATTGTGTCTCGCAGGAGATCCTTTGCATACCAGTAAATGTACTGACATGAGCTTCTCATAATTAAGCACATTTAAATGCCATCGACCTGGGTCGGGATCGAACCCGCAATCTTGGGCGCAGAAGGCCAGCACTCTATCGACTGTGCTACCCAGGCCGACTTTTCTCATGTTCAATCCTATGTCCAATACTTTAATTTTCAGAGCGTAACTTACATGAATATTAAATAAATACACTACAGTGTTAAAGAAACTAGATATTGGATTTCATTACTTGAATTCGATGACAGGCGTTTCGTGAAGTCATTGTGATTTCCTTAAATCTCCTGCCACTTTTTATTTCCTTCCTTATTTTTGTCTTAACACTCGTCCTTTAATTCTTTCTTCCTCTTTTTTTCGTTATGCGCGGTCGTTTCCCAGAATTTCTGAAGCCAGAGCCCCAAACGGAGTCTATAGATGCGTGGAATTCCAAGAAACCACGCTCTGCACTTTCCCGTTGCAACATATGGGTCATTGCACTGACTTTGGTGGTTTCTCCCATACTATAATTTATTTAGGAACCGAACTTAACGGGCCGATGTGTGCATAACGGGTGTTGATCAGAATGGGCCCACGATGGGGGACTCGACAATAACAATACGACAAACACCAAGCACTCGTCTAGAACATTCCCAAGACAAGAACACAAAGATCCTGTATGCCAGTCTACTCTTTAAAATACATTTCTGCTAAAGAATGTATCTTCGAGCCGTCATTCTGCATACGATCCATCCCAGCAAAGTCAGTCTTCTTTATTTGAATCAGTGATACAACGAAAGTATTCGGTGGTCTGGTGGTTGTCATGCCTTCAAACCCTCTGCAGAGCGACGGATTTTAGTGGACGATAGTTTTCTGTGGAGGGGAAGATAAGCTGCGATATTTAAGGCATTTGAAAGTAGCTGCTAAATGGGGGAGCGTGAAAAAATAAAATTCCTTCAGTTAATAATATTGTTTATTTCTTTATGAACAAGAAAATAGAGTTTTATTGCGGTCGGATCATATGTACTACAAAAATTCAATAGGCTATAATTGGAGTGCTTGTAGCTTTAAATTCCTTACTTACTTACTGGCTTTTAAGCAACTCGGAAGTTGATTGTCGCCCTCACATAAGCCCGCCATTGGTCCCTATCCTGAGCAAGATTAATCCAGTCTCTATCATCATATACCACCTCCCTCAAATCCATTTTAATATTATCCTCCCATCTACGTCTCGGTCTCCCTAAAGGTCTTTTTCCGTCCGGCCTCCCAACTAACAATCTACATGCATTTCTAGATTCGCCATACGTGCTACATGCCCTGCCCATCTCAAACGTCTGGATTTAATGTTCCTAATTATGTCAGGTGAAGAATACAATGCGTGCAGTTCTGCATTGTGTAACTTTCTCCATTCTCCTGTAACTTCATCCCGCTTAGCCCCAAATATTTTCCTAAGCACCTTATTCTCAAACACCCTTAACCTATATTCCTCTCTCAGAGTGAGAGTCCAAGTTTCACAACCATACAGAACAACCGGTAATATAACTGTTTTATAAATTCTAACTTTCAGATTTTTTGACAGCAGACTAGATGATAAAAGCTTCTCAACCGAATAATAACACGCATTTCCCATATTTATTCTGCATTTAATTTCCTCCCGAGTATCATTTATATTTGTTACTGTTGCTCCCAAATATTTGAATTTTTCCACCTCTTCAAAGGATAAATTTCCAATTTTTATAATTCCATTTCGTATAATATTCTGGTCACGAGACATAATCATATACTTAGTCTTTTCGGGATTTACTTCCAAACCTATCTCTTTACTTGCTTCAAGTAAAATTTCCGTGTTTTCCCTAATCGTTTGTGTATTTTCTCCTAACATATTCACGTCATCCGCATAGTTAAATTCGTTACTTTTCAACTTTGTTTTTCTCAGAACCATACACACACAGATATTAATTTTATGGAAAAATATGTAATTGTCTTAAAATTACGTACTCTTGTGCGAAATTTGTGAAAATATGTAATATTGAAATTAAATACAGGGACATCACTTTATTTTTACCAACATTTTTAACATTAACCTGCTATACTAGGAAACACTGTTGCCCCCTTCCATTACAGGAGTTTGATGTTATAGTGCAATATGTAAACAAATCATTTTACTAGGTATAGGAGGAGAGAAAAGTGGTGTATCCATTTATGTTGTAGGGAAATACGATATTACGATTTTCAGTTTGATCACCACTTTTACGGAATTTATCAAAATACAGCAGAGTAGTAACATTTTTTTTTTCAAAAACTCAACTTTTCAGGTGGCTATGTTCGTTATGTAATGTCTACTTTATTTAGCATATTAATTATTGATGTTAACATACAATATAGAGAGAGCACTTAAATTGAGGAGGTCATAAGTAAAGGGCTGTAAGTGCACTTAAGTTTCTTTGGAGAGAATGGGGTTTAAATATTTAAGCTTTCGTAAAATCGGTGACATTTTTATTTAAATTTTAATATGTGATGCGATTAAAATATCCCTTTGCCACTAAAATTTTTGATACTTCAGCTTACACTGGATGCACTTAACTCATGTTATTACAAATGTCACTAGCATTCCTTTGCTTCTAACCACCTCAATTCAAAAAAAGCTAGTCTGAATTTTTAAACAAGTTGCTGAAATGGTTGCCGTTCATTACAATGCAGGCTTCAATTCTTTACGCATATTATTAAAAACATTTTGAAGCATATTCTCTGAAATTGAATTTATCGTTTCTTGAATATAATTTTTTAATACGATATTATTAATATAGGTTCTTTCTTCTATAGAAAACGCAACCATATTTCTGAAACACACTATACACTGCAGTGTTGACTTCACTGCTTGAAGACTTCGAAGGCAACAGCAGCCGTAAGTTTGTGTGTCTGACGGGAGCAAGGACATTAGTGAAGGGATGGGAGTGAAGTACATTCAGAAATGCAGGTACAATAAAAATGCAAGTAAAAATAAAATGATGTTCCTGTATAACGATCGTACTAACCTAATTCGCCAACATTTCGAGTTTCCAGATAGATACGCGCTGAGGAAAAAATATGTAACTACATAAAAAGCCGAATTCTAGCAATTACTAATTACATAAAAAACAGCTGTAATTATCCCGGCGCCGGAGAGAATTTTTCTCCGTTCCATTACTCTTTCATCATACGATGACGCAGATTATCTGCTTGGAAATATCATATGTACTTCGGTACATTAAAACAATATATATATAATTATGACGACTGCGAAAAGACGCTGAAATCGAATGAGGAGTTTTTATTGAACTGTGTGAAGGCTTCCCTTTCCAGTAAGCGACCCCTTGACCTTCGGCATGAAAAGACTGGCGACAGGTCCACCTACACAAAGAACCGTACTGCGTAGCGACTCATTTTCCTTTCAATTTTTTAGTCTCAGACGACGAACCAAAAGAACTCGGCTGGTTCGTTTTCAATAGCCTGCCCCGTTTTACAGTTACGACATCCAAACAACGGTACATAATTCTTCCACTTGATCGTAAAAAATCGCCCTTCCCAAAGATTTTGGGTCATCGCGAGGGTTCGCCCTGCCACATGCCGCGGGGACCCTTCTTCTGGCATCAGTGGCATAAGGCGGATGTCCATTGTTGTACAACCGCTACCATTTGCAGTCTAGAATCTAGAAGCTCCTTGCTCATGACATTTTCTTGTGTTCACCAACTCAACTGATTGGATAGTCTCTCCAGCCAAATCGTAGTTTATTCCATCCCGGCAGTCTTCCTCTCATAATATGGGACCAAAATACCGCACTCCGCGGCATAAGAGAAGTTCAAATAGTTCCGGTCTGTTATACATTGTTCTAGCCATTGTTCACTTCTGAAATGTAGATCCTATAGTATTTTTACTAAAACTTAGTTCCCATTAAAGTTGTTTCCACAAGATCAGTTTTTTCTTACGATTCAATACTTTACAAGAAAACTTGTCAAAGACTATCTTCTATAATACAACGAGTGCTGATAGTTTCTCGATAATTTAATTGAGCTAAACGAACGTATGTTGTCATGATATTTTTTTCGAGACCGAAGGTCCAGAAAAAATTATCTTACGACACCATACATGAGTTTAGAAGATCTATTAAATTATCACAGAGAAAATATCAAGCACGAATTGTATTCAGTGAGATAATTCCGATACGAGAAAGATTCCATTTTGACTGGAATTTTTTATAAATAAATAAATAAACAAATAAATAAATAAATAAATGAGGAAGTAAATAAGTAAACAAGTAAATAAATAAATAAGTAAATAAGTAAGTAAATAAATAAATAAGTAAATAAGTAAGTAAATAAATAAATAAGTAAATAAATAAATAAGTAACTAAGTAAGTAAATAAATAAATAAGTAAATAAATAAGTAAATAAATAAATAAGTAAATAAATAAGTAAGTAAATAAATAAATAAATAAGTAAATAAATAAATAATTAAATAAGCAAATAAATAAATAAGTAAATACATAAGTAAATAAATAAGTAAGTAAATAAATAAATAAGTAACTAAGTAAGTAAATAAATAAATAAGTAAATAAATAAATAACTAAGGAAGTAAATAAATAAATAAGTAAATAAATAAGTAAGTAAATAAATAAGTAAGTAAATAAATAAGTAAATAAGTAAGTAAATAAATAAATAAGTAAATAAGTAAGTGAATAAGTAAATAAGTAAGTGAATAAGTAAATAAGGAAGTAAATAAATAAATAATTAAATAAGTAAATAAATAAGTAAGTAAATAAATAAATAAGTAAATAAATAAATCAGTAAATAAATAAATAAGTAAATAAATAAATAAGTAAATAAATAAATAACTAAGTAAGTAAATAAATAAATAAGTAAATAAATAAATAAGTAAATAAATAAGTAAGTAAATAAATAAGTAAATAAATAAATAAGTAAATAAGTAAGTAAATAAATAAATAAGTAAATAAGTAAGTAAATAAAGAAATAAGTAAATAAGTAAATAAGGAAGTAAATAAATAAGTAAGTAAGTAAATAAATAAATAAGTAAATAAGTAAGTAAATAAATAAGTAAGTAAATAAATAAATAAGTAAATAAGTACCACTATGACAATTAATTCCTCTACAACAAACAAAAATGTACGTACGAGCTAGCTCCTATAGAAGTAATTGGCTAATATGTTTTGAAATGAAAATAATACCTGTCTTTCTCAAAGTTTCGAACCTTTCCAGAGATTTAACTTATACCTTTCCGGGTAATTTCAACCTGCACACTAGACAATCTTCCATTCTTCTGCTCCACATTTTCTGTTGTTTCTGATAATATTCATGATTATCACAAAACAGAAAATTATTGTCTGCATCTGCAATTTCCATAAAAATAACAAAATAATTCTGTAAAAAATTTATTTTCAGTCACTAACTTGTTCTTAATTTTGTCTGAGTTTGTCTTCAGGAAAATAATGTTTTTGTTTGTTTGTCTGTTTTTTTTTTTAATTTAATTAGATGGGCTTGAATTTGGGACTTAAGGATATAATACATTTTATTAATCTTGGTTTTAAACCTACGATAACCGAGCGAGTTGGCGCATGCTTATCGCATGGGTCTCGTATTCAGGAGGTCCGTAGTTCGATTCCCGGACCGACCAACCTGACTGTTGTTTTTCCATAGTTTTCTATAGTTACTTAGGCAAATGTCGGGTTGAAATTTTCATTGCCAAGGTCCATTTTCCCTTCCCCTCCCGTGTAGAAAAAGAATTTAAATTTTCATATGATATCATTCATCTTCCTCATCTCATTCAGTAGACATATTCAGGTCAAGACGCATGTCTTCATCCGCTTACGGGAGGGGACGTATTCTCCGCAACCGTTCCTGAGTTCCCAGCCTTCCACAATATCTCTGCCAGGATATATTCCTTAAGAGTACTTCCAAGGGCGCTTCGACACTTTGGAAGGGCCGTTGGAATGGATCCTGTACTGCTTGATCACCTTGGCGGTGTTAACTTAGGGTGGGGGAGGATAGGAGACCCCATTGGGTGAGCGGATAAGAGGTCACAGGCGGCCGGTGGGCTGGTACACCATCCTCATTAATACCATACGCTTTGGAGTGCACAATAGGCCTCAGTATGATCGACGTACAAAGGGTCGTCCTAACCCTCCCGTAGCCACCGTAACCTAACCTAACCTAACCTACGATACAATTTTCTGTTTCTACTTTTTTCCGTTTAAAATCAAATGTAATTTATTAACCTTCGTTTTAAATCTAGGTTACAATTGTATGCTTATATTTTTTCTTCGTTTTAAGTCAAATAAAATTTATTAACATTGGTTTTAAATTTATTGTACAATTTTATATTTTTTACATTTCCTTCGTTCGAAGTCAAATTAATACTATTTATAAACCTTGCTTTTAAATATATTGCAAAACTTTATGTTATTTATTTAATTTTTTTAGTTTTTCTTTTTTAAAATAAATTATTAATACTATTTTTAAATGTATAACACAGTTTTATCTTTTTATTTTTTATTCGTTCAAAGTCAAATAATTCATTAATCTAGGTTTTAAATGCTATACTCACCCTCCCCCCCCCCATTTAAAGTGAAATGAAATTTATAAACATTGGTTTTAATTTATGGTACAATTTTATATTACGGTATTTATTTATTTTAATCTTTCTTCGTTCAAAGTCAAATACAATTTATAAATCTAATGCATAATTTTTTTAATATTTCTTCACTTTAAGTTAAATAATTTGCTAACCTCGATTTTAAATCCAATTTTTTTAACTTTTTTTTTCGTTTAAAGTCGTGTACAATTTATAAACTTAGATAGCCATCGTCGTAGCTCAGTCGACTGAGGCGCTTGCCTGTCGATCTGAAGTTGCGCTCGGGTGCAGGTTCGATTACCGCTTGGGCTGATTACCCTGTTGGGTTTCTTCCGAGGTTTTTCCGAACCGAAAGACGAATGTCAGGTAATCTACGGCGAATTCTCAGCCTCATCTCGCTATCACCAATCCCATCGATGCTAAATAACCTACAGTAGTAGTTGATACAGCTCGTTAAATAACCAACTAAGAAAATAAACGAACATAGGTTGTAATTATATAGTACAATTTTATGTTTGTTTACTTTTCCTTCCATTAAAGTCAAATATAATTTACTAATGTTGGGTTTAAATATTTAATTTTTTTTTTCGTTTAAGTTTTAATACAATAACATCATGGCTAATGGTTGGTCAGTACACGGATTTCTTTTTGGACTTCGGGGCACCATCTCCAAATACAACTATAACCTGTTAAAATCAAAGGGATTATTAACATTTTACAATACTGAGAAAATTCTTAGAGAAATTCTAAAGGACTCAATTCAAATTTTGTAATTGTATCTCTATTTCAAGTAATATGATTCACTTTAATTTTCTTTTGAAATTTATTATATGTATTTGCATTGTAAAATTTTATATTTGTATTTGTTTTCCGGATCCTTGCGGTCATCCTTATTGAAGGCCAGATGGTTTTATTTTATAAATCCGATGTGTGCCTTAAGGTTTTATGTTTTTACTTTTACTTCGTTTGAAGTAAATATCTACAATGTATTAATCTTGGTTCTAAATCTATTGCATAACACTTTAAGATGTTTCTCCACTTAAAATCAAATAATTAATTTATTAGCCTCCGTTTTAAATCTCTAAGATTCTTTTTACTTCTTCGTTTAAAGTTCGAATTTTGTGCCTGTTTACTTTTTCTTCGTTTACAGTCAAATACAATTTATTAATCTCAGTTTTAAATCTATAGTACAGTTTTATTTATTTATTTTTACTTTTTCTTCGTTCAAAGTCAAATAGGAGTACAATTTATTATTAACCTTGGTTTTAAATGTGTGGTACAATGTTATGTTTTTCACTTCATCGTTCAATTTCAAATATAATTCATTAATCTTGGTTTCGAATCTTACAATTTCTACTTTTTGCAATTTCCTCTTTTGAAGCCAAATAAAATAGATTTTAAATCGATAATAGGTTTCTTTATTTTTACTTTTTCTGCGTTTGAAGTCAAATACAATTTATTTGGCCTTGGTTTTAAATCTGTGGTACAATTTACTATCCTTATTTCTTTGTCATCTGAAGTCAAATGCAATAAATTTACGTGTATAAAAATCTACGATAGAATTTTTTGAAGTGACATACAATGTTTTAACTGGGATTGAAATAAGATTTTCTTTTTCTCATTCTGTTTAAAGTCTAATATAATCAACTATCCAGGATTTAAATCTACAAAGCGATTTTAATTCTTTTGTTTTTCCTAATTTTATGTGTAATATGATTAATGTCATTCTTATGTATGTTAATTCAGTCTTTTGTTTTTTTCGCTATGATTTCTGGGTACAATTCTGAATGGTTTAGAAATGAACGTAATGCTATATCCGTAATAAAAGTTGAAGTCTACTGTTTCTGGTTAGAGTTTCAATAAATGTGACTTCATTTCGTGCAAAAACAAAATGGAAGCTCATCTCTCTTCCACATAGATTGAGTTCATATCCCTTGTCTTTTGTTAGAGCTGTGTTTGTTTAAGTAGTAACCTTGAGTTACGAAATGAGGACGGAAGTAAGAAAAAAGGCATGGCAGAAATGAAGAAGAAAAAATACATTATTAAGGATATTAAATCATTCACTATATTTGCATTATTATTATTGCCAGTAAGAATCTATATATATATAATTATTTGAACTGGTAATGGAAATTACGGGAAAACGACTAAACGGATTTTAATGAATGACCCGTCATTTTGAAGTTTGGCATCCAAGGATTTTCAGAAAAATAGTGACTTTCAGTGAAGCGTTAGTTTTCCTACATAATTTTCCTATTTTCCAAAATCCATCTTTCGTCAATTTTGAGAACTAATTATTGCATTTCAGAATAAAACAAAACACACACTACAATAAACAATAGGCTATTACACAAAGGCATGACCTGCAGGATTGCTGACATATTTAGAGCTCAAATTCAATTTCTAAAATTTTATTTATAAGAAAATGAACTGACAATTGGACAAAAATTAGAAGGCACCACAACAAGACTTATTAGAACTTATTATTATTATTATTATTATTATTATTATTATTATTATTATTATTATTGCGATGCAATCCATATAATTTAATACTTAATATTAAATGATCTCGATTATAACAACTTTTACTGTTTTTACATAAATGTTTATAAAATTAAACAGAAAAATTGTTTAAATCATTTCATACAGTATATAAAACTAAATATAAATATTTACATACGGAATAATAAATAATTGGTTATTAAAAATTTCAAGACTTACTAAAATTAATTTACAGGTCCGATTTTGCGGTGTGTAATTTTCTGAGTAAAGCTGTATATTGGATATTAAAATCTACAAAACTGGAGGTGGTTTGATGACATTATTACCATTAGAAATAAAATATTATTATAGTTAATGCCATGATGTGACTATTTTTCATTAATTATACATATTAATCCTGTATTAATGATATGAAAGTAAAACTTTAGGGGTTATATAAGTAGATGTAGAGAATATCGTAAATTAGATCTTGATATTTTCTATAATTTACTGAGTGGCGGCTACAAAACTTACGTAAGATAATATTATTAATAAAAATCAAATATTTTTATACTTATTAATCAAGTGGGGTTGGGTCTTTTTCATACACTTAATGGCAGTGTGGTGTAGATATTTATATGCGTCATTCTCTTCAGTATTGGCTCGAAAGAACGCAAAAATTACAGTTCCTAAGGAAAGACCAAAAGGTATTACTTACTGATAAAATAAGAGGCTTACAAACCTACAACCCACAATAACCTGAAATAGCTATTGCTTTACTCCCACATGAAAAACACACTCATCGTCCTGATATTGTTACTTGCGTTTTCGCGTTCAAACTCAAAAACTAAGGTGGATATGTTCAAGAAAACGTATTTAGCATAAAAAAGCTTCAGAGGGAGTATGTTTCATTATTATGGAAGCAAATAACTTCCAAAATGTCTGGTATCCTTCATTGAAAATAAACTTGGAAAAATTTTATTTGAACGTCTAATGAACTTAGTTTGCAGCATTTGCTGCACAAGCCACTAGTATTGTATAATTTACAGTTTGAGTTGGACCATTTTAACACGAGAAATTGTATTTCTGTTATCGTATTCTGTCAGTCATCTAGGAGAGACCAACAAAGACGTAGTTGACCAAGTCCTGCGCGCTGATGCCACTCTTGCACTGCACCGCCGCTACAAGTGCCGTTAACCAACAGGTAACCTCGGGTGTGCAGTATCCATGAAGGATGGTCGTTGACCCCGAATATGCTCGAGCGTGCGTTCCACAACTTCTTTCACCTGGGGGCTTCTCAAACCAAGTTTTGGCAGTTCTCTACATAGATGGTCAGGTGTGTGTGCACACATACCCACACCGAAAACGTGTCTTCACCAGCCGCTGTTTATTTACCAATTTGCTTTTGCTAATAATATATAATCACGCACATATCTTGTGTTTACATAAATGAAATGGTAGAAGATAGTGTTGTATGAAGACAATTGAACACATTTTTATTACAAGATTAGTAAAGGCGTTTTCAGGTTAAAGAAATAACTTACATGTCAAATTATAGACAAATAAACATACAAATGTAGTTATCAGAATACAGGGTAATTCCAAAAGTTTTTGTGAAATGCTAGGTGGTGAAATAATAATAATAATAATAATAATAATAATAATAATAATAATAATAATAATAATAATAATAATGTATTTAACCTGGCAGAGTTAAGGCCATACGGCCTACACTAACACTCAACCAGGAGGAAAATTGCGTTACAAAAAACATTACAAATTTATAAAGTACACTACAATTTTACACACAAAACTGAATAAGATAATAATAATAAAATGTAAACAACAAGTAAGTAGAAATCAGACATAATATATAACATACAGAAAGAAAGAAAAAAGCATAATAAAATGTGAACAGCAAGTCGAAATAAATGAGACATACAAAGTATAAAGTATAAAAAAATAAGACAATTATTGATAATAATAATAATAATAATAATAATAATAATAATAATAATAATAATAGTAATAAAACAGTGCAGTACAAAGCATGCAATGAATACAATATTTTTAAGTAAACACATTAAGGAAAACTATGATTATATATAGCTCAACTTATCACATTATAGATATACCATTATCGGAAAATATGAAAACAAATATATAAAATAAGTTAAATATCACTAGAAAAAAATGTGAATGCGTGAAACATGCAATACAACACTTGTCATAATAGTAAGTTAGTTTGGCAACTCGTCATAAGATAATTTTCTAACTTGGATTTGAAAGATTTCAATGTTCGGCAGCGCTTGACTTCAGGCGGCAGAGAGTTCCAGTGACGAGAGGTAGCAACAGTGAAAGATGAGGAATACAGAGATGATGTGTGAAGTGGAATTTCTAGCGTGTTATCGCGTTGTGATCGAGTATTAATATTATGATAGCGAGAGAGAGTATGAAAACGATAAATAATAATAATAATAATAATAATAATAATAATTTATTGCTAGAACAAAAATAGATAGTTTTATTTTATCAATAATCACTCTAACACACTCAGGAAGAGTACATACTCGTACTCGGCGGGCATTCAGTCAGTTTGTTATTTGTTTATTTATTTAGTCAATTATTTGTTTGTTTATTCATTTGTATTTATTTAACCATGTTATTTATTTATCCCGCACCATGTCGTCGTGATCTAAGGCATCCCGCCTAGCACTCGCGTTACGGAATGAATGCTGGTTCGAGTCCTCATGGGGGAAGAAATTTTCTCATGAAAGTTCGGCCAGTGTATGGGACCGGTGCCCACCCAGCATCGTGATGCACTTGGGGAACTACGATAGATAGCGAAATCCGGTTGCGAATACCAGCTATAGCGGCTGGGGGGATCGTCGTGCTAACCACACGATACTTCCATTCTGGTTGGAAGATCGTCTACCTCTGCTTCGGCATGTGGGCGTGAGGCCAGCAGCCAGCTGGTCTGTTTAGGCCCTTCACGGGCTGTAGCGCCACGGATTATGTTATTCATTCATTCATTTAATTAATTAATTTATTTATTGCATTAGTCTAAACATATTTTTTTATGTTTACATGAATAAAATGTTTAAAATTCGTGTAGTTTAGAATAGAAATGGTCGTAGTATTGGTCAGAAAGGAAACTCGAATGCATATAATGAATCAAAGCATTTTTTAAAATAAAAGATTACAAAAGCATATATCGACGAACATTGTTAATATAAGTTCAAACGAGGATTCAAGTAGTAGCCTTTGTAGGATGGGTGTGAATGGTAATTTGGGCGAATGTATAGGATATCAAATAGGATTTAGGTAGAAGTTCCATACGTGTGGAAAGAATTTGTGTTGGTTGTCTCTCATTTTTCTATGTTAGTGTTTCCTTATTGGAAATAGACTTTCTTGGAATACATGTTTCTGGAACTTGTAAACATCCAGAAGTTACCCGAGCGATCTTATATTAAGAATTTCTTTAGGAAAAGCACATTATACTTAAATTACACGAAATAATCTTGAGTTTCATTTAATGAGACATGAGATATCAACGTTAAAGGTTTAAATTTTTTAAAATTATGCTTTGTGTCGTCACAAAAGTGTTTGATTATGTAATTTTAATTGTTAGAATTTCATTTAATGTTGAAATTAACTTTGAAATTAATTAAGACTGTTTGAGTAAAAGTATTAAAAATAGTCTCTTTAAGGACAAATTTCCATCCTCACGACGATAATCAAACGCAAGATCTCATGATTTGTAGTTACGAATGCTAACCGCTGTATTATAGGCTACATAGCCTACAATCTCCTTATTTCATCGTCATTTTCGATAACATCGTCTGGTGTTATGCAGTTCGCAGAGCCTAGATGTATCAAAGGTTGCATTATATTCTATACCGTGTCATTTGGTATTCTATGGTAGTCTACAGCAACTTTACATTCTAGTAGTGCTTATTTGTCTTACTTCGACGCAAGTTAAGAAAAATGAGTGCCTCTTTCTGTTGAAAATATTCAACACTTTGTCAGGGATACACTGGCAAGTGGAATTCGTCACCAAGTTTCGGGAATGAAACTACAGTTGTGTTGGTTCGGAAGTTTTATTTTTGTTTCAACTTACAAGTGTGGGTCTATGACAAAAGAAATAATTAATTAGGGGCACGCAATATATTTTTCTCTTCATATGAAGCGAGATTCCGAAATTAGTATCAGCTAGTAACAAATTTTTCACTATGGTTTTCTGAGTGTATCTCACGTGTCTATTACCACTTCAACAAATGCATCGATTGGTCGCACAGCGCTGTAGCTGCTCTTGATGAAGCTAGCGTTGATGAGGGTACTAGGAACAATAGACTGTGCCGGTACTGAATAATTTCAAGGGAAAAATTGTTCCGGGGCCGGGTATCGATCCCTGAACCTCTGGTTGAACGTACCAGCGCTCTTACCAACTGAGCTACCCGGGAACTCCACCCGACACCGTCTCAACTTTTCCCTTTATATCCACACAACTCGCGTGGGCTGACGAAACGCCAGAGACCCACATCGAGTGCACACAATCTCTGTGTGCCGGTACTGTTTCACATGGTATGTGATGAGGCGATAGTAGCGATCCTAGTGGTTAGCAACTATCTATGGATGCATATTCCCTACGTATTGAGCTTCGTGACCGGATATACTAGACTGTGATATTACTGAGAGGCAGAACAGCATTGCTAATTTTATACGCAACTTCAGCGCCCTCATGCTCATAGCAAGGGATGTTTCATGGTCTGACTACTAATAACACTAGCATTTAACTGTGGCGCATACTTTTGTTACAACAAGCATGTGAAATTCTGCGGGTTTTTTGCCAGAGTCCCAGAATGGATGCCCATATTTGGTGTATTTTTTTTTATTTTTTTTTTCGGGTTCGATTCCCGGTCGGGGCAAGTTACCTACTTGAGGTTTTTTTTCCGAAGTTTTCTCTCAACCCAATATGAGCAAATGCTGGGTAACTTTCGGTGTTGGATCCCGGACTCATTTCATCGGCATTATTACCTTCACCTCATTCAGATGCTAAATAACCTAAGATGTTAATAAAGCGTCGTAAAGTAACCTACTAAAATATTCGGTGAAGGGAAAGACGTATTCTACAACAAAACGTTCTAAAATACCAAAATTAAATATTTGAAGCTATTTTGTATTCGACAGATAATGGAGAAAAAAATGGGAGTATAAGAGTACAGTGCATCAGTTATTCATAGATTTCAAAAAGGCATATGACTCGGTTAAAAGAGAAGTTTTATATGATATTCTTATTGAATTTGCTATTCCCAAGAAACTAGTTCGATTAATTAAAATGTGTCTCAGTGAAACGTACAGCAGAGTCCGTATAGGTCAATTTCTGTCACATGTTTTTTCAATTCTCTGTGGGCTGAAGCAAGGAGATGCACTATCACCTTTACTTTTTAACTTTGCTCTAGAGTATGCCATTAGGAAAGTCCAGGATAACAGAGAGGGTTTGGAATTGAACGGGTTACATCAGCTGCTTGCCTATGCGGATGACGTGAATATGTTAGGAGAAAATCCACAAACGATTACGGAAAACACGGAAATTTTACTTGAAGGGCTTTGATCAACCAAATGAAATGGGTGATTTGCGTGTCTTGTCATTAATTTACTTCTCTCAAGTAAAGAGATAGGTTTGGAAGTAAATCCCGAAAAGACAAAGAATATGATTATGTCTCGTGACCAGAATATTGTACGAAATAGAAATATAAAAATTGGGAATTTATCTTTTGAAGAGGTGGAAAAATTAAAATACCTGGGAGCAACAGTAACAAATATAAATGATACTCGGGAGGAAATTAAACGCAGAATAAATATGGGAAATGCCTGTTATTATTCGGTTGAGAAGCTTTTATCATCCAGTCTGTTGTCAAAAAATCTGAAAGTTAGAATTTACAAAACAGTTATATTACCTGTTGTTCTGTATGGTTGTGAAACTTGGACTCTCACTTCGAGAGAGGAACATAGGTTAAGGGTGTTTGGGAATAAGGTGCTTAGGAAAATATTTGGGGCTTAAGAGGGATGAAGTTACAGGAGAATGGAGAAAGGTACACAACACAGAACTGCACGCATTGTATTCTTCACCTGACATAATTAGGAACATTAAATCCAGACGTTTGAGATGGGCAGGGCATGTAGCACGTATGGGCGAATCCAGAAATTAATATAGAGTGTTAGTTGGGTGGTAGGAGGGAAAAATACCTTTGGGGAGGCCGAGACGTAGATGGGAGGATAATATTAAAATGGATTTGAGGGAGGTGGGATATGATGATAGAGACTGGATTAATCTTGCACAGGATAGGGACCGATGGCGGGATTATGTGAGGGCGGCATTGAACCTCCGAGTTCCTTAAAAGCCAGTAAGTAAGTAAGTGTTCTAAGAATTTCTGAATTTCTTATATTTGAAGTGACATGCCAAAATTCTTAATTTTCAAAGTGATTAATTCATCGTTCCTAATTCAATAAAAATAACTTCCGTAAAATGTGTAATTAATTTAATTTATTTTGTAACTGATATATGACAGACGTAACGATCTAATAATGAAGTTGTAATTGTATATTTTGTTTTGCTTTTCACTCACTCTTCTGAACAATTATTACAACAAATTTTACATGTGGTTTGCCTGTCGGAAATGTTTTCATGCCATTGCCAGGGGAGAAAACAACATTAAATGAGCCGGAAGGTTGGAACTGATAGAAGTAACAACAAAGCGAACAAAACACGGCAACGCTACACCGACCTCACTTCGATTGTCAGCAGTCTACTTGTGTATTCCTCGCGGCCAGCTAACTATAGTAACTGATCCAGTCGACCTATCGATAAATAAGCCAGATTTGTATACCATGGTCGGTGGGCTACTAAAATGGAGCATTAAAGTGGTAAAACCTATTTTCTCATTACAGAAGTGTACTAATTCATCGAAAAATCGAAAGAGAATTGGGAGGACAAATTTAAAAGGTACGCAAAACGCGTCCTTGCAAGGGGTTGGGGGCTGTAGGCTACAAAACTAAATATGTGAGCTCCAAGCCTGTTGGCCACTAGTCTCACTCCGGGTTACGCTGCTCCACTGAAGGAGCTCTAGAATATTTTGAAGGGGAAGCCGAAATTGGACGTAACCTCTTAGGTACCACATACGCGAGGGGACGGAGATTTGATCAAGTGATCACGGAACGGGGCGAGGAGGAGATGGCTGGTGTTTGCCGTTAGGATGGCAAGACGCTGTCATCTGTTGTTCGATGGCAAGGCATGTGAAGGCAGTCGGAAGAAGCGCCGTGAAATCTAAATCTGCAATTTGAGAGGTCCCTGTCCTTTCAAATTGCGACTAATTTAATGACCTTGTACATTTAATAGAAATTTTATAGGTTCTGAACTAGGGCATACGTCGTTTAAAAGAAAAGGGGAATGGAAAGGCATATAGGTCCGTGGCCCATTTCTTGTACTAATTCATTTAATTTAATTTATTAAATCTAAAATTAGCCGGTCTTTCGGTAAAGGGAGATAAGTCATAAAAATGAGTTTGAGATAAATGCAAATTAAACTTCGGGCCCTTATTACAAATAATTTTGTACACAAATAAAGCGCATCAAATGATAGTATTATTTTGTTTTTTGCACGCCACTTGTAGAATTTAATTTGTGTACTCACCTGGGGAACAAGACTCCACTTACAAAAAAAAATGACAACCTCCTTTATTCGAAGACATGAAATTGAGGTCCCTTAAAGATGTACTATCCGTTTTGGAAGACATAAAATAAAAAACGTTTAACATGAGAGCTGTTGCTACTTATTTTTCAGTAATGTATAAATACATTCCAGAAGGATGGGAATTTTTGCCCACATTAGACCTCAACGTGTCACCACTGCGTACCCAATAAAATTCATATCTTGAGGTTTATTTCTCCCATGTATGACGTAACATCTCAGGAGTAGTTTTTCCAAAAGCTTTTATCTTTGAGATCATCAGTATCCCAGGATCGCTGTGCATAGACATTATTCTTCACAAAACCCCAAGCAAATAAATCGGGTAACGTGAATCTGGAGAATTTGGACTCCATGTAATTGTCCACCACGACCTCACCAGTTGATGTCGAATATCATTTACGAACTCCTTTCCCTCAATGAGGTGATGCTCCATCCTATTGAACACCATGCCGGTGTTGTTTTCCCATTGCAGCTGTGACTTCAAAAACTAATGTGATTCATTTCTGTAGATCCACGTTGTGTAATGTCTGAACAGTTGCATGCGGTGGAAGTGAAGTTTCAGATAACATTGACAAGTTGTGTATGGTATAGGTATCTCTACGGACAGTCGTCCAAGGCTCTTCTTGGGACTTGCTGCCATGCCAGCGTTGAAAACAGCTTCGGTTTTGAGAACACGCCTATGGCCACCACTGTATGGCATATTAACAGATCCACTTTCTACAGATTACGCTACCATAACCCTGTCGACTTGTAATTCGGAGCTCTTCTAATATCGTAATCTGTCGCACGAAAGCCCATGAAGATCCAGAGCCAACCAACCGGCTGCTGGCTCATGTCCACATGCCTCAGTAGAGATGAACGACTTCGAAACAGACTATATCTTCTTCTTCTGAAATGGGATTCGAAGCAATGACTTTACTCATCTCTCTAGTTTGTTTCGTCTAGGTAAAGCTAGCGTCTGTCATAAGAAACGAGCTTGAATTTTTGAGAAAGTAACTAAGTTATGTCTTGTCAGGTGGTGTGGGATAGCCCACTCAGTTCGCTTTCAGTCGCTGGCGGTGCCGTTACTTCCCCCTGAACTCGATGTCACGACATGAACCTGGCGCGCTGGGTCAGGATCATCTTCGACACTTTCTCACCTTGCGAGAGATCATGCAATGTCAAACAGCAATTGAATCTTTATAAACGGCAAAAGAGGAAGTAGAAAAATGGTCAAATTTAATAATCGCTCTAGCAGACAGATGGATAATTCAGTACAGTATAGTAGATAAATACAGAATAATTATAGGAATAACAACTAGGAAAATGTACAGATTAATAGAAAATAAACAGATTTTAGAATGTGTTAATGACATCGAAGCCGCGAAGCAGAAGAAGAAGCGGAAATATAAAAAGATTCACAAATACACCAGATGTGTAAAAAGTTTGGCGCACTGTTTGTAGATTTCTAATTTTTAATTTTATGAAGAAATTCTTATGTAAAATTTATAGACGGTAAAAAAACATTTTAAATATGTTTTAAGAAATTATGTTTTTCATTTATAGTAAGTGTGCCTAGGAATCTCTTTATTTTTCCATTTTTTGGATTCTTTAGTTCTCATAACGTACAAAATCATATTTTTTTTTTACCATTATGTTAAATTTATTATTTAGTGTATATGTACATAATAAAAACAAACACTTCAGTATAGCAATCCATCATTATGGGGTTTAAGGGGGTCATTGTATTGTACTGTATTAATTTGCAATCCATGGTATTCGTACATCACTTCATAACTAGAATATAGAACATGTCAAAAATATCTTAAAAGTACTACAAAATCTAAATTATAGTCACAGTGGAAGTATATACACAAGAATTTTGCAATATAGTCTGCTAGCGAACACAAGGGGTTAGTATCGATCTTAATACAGACAGAAATATTCATGCAGCGTTGTTGAATGTCATGAATTCACCTACAGAATAGAAGGCGTGAGAAATTAGGCACTTCTTTAATTTGGTCCTAAATAATCTTATATTTCGAGTTTGATTTTTTTTATCCATAGGGAGGCTATTAAAAATATTTACCGCCATATAAAGCACTCCTTTTTTGGTAGCACGATAGACTTGCCGATGTTGTGTGAAAGTCATTTTTTGACGCGTATTTGTACTATCAGCTGTTGAATTAGTTACAAAGTTTTCACGATCACATACGAGGAAGATTATTAATGAAAAAATATACTGAAGAGTTATAGGCATTATTTGCAGTTTTTTTAAATGGCCCTACACGATTCCGTAGGTTTGGTACCTACTATTATTCTAATTACATTTTCTGTAGTAGAAATATACTGTTACTATCTGTAGAGTTTGCCCAGAATATTATTCCAAAACTCATTACCGAGTGGAAGTATGCAAAGTATATTGTTTTTAAGGTATTGATATTTACTGTCTCTTGCATATATCTAATAGCAAAACATGCTGAATTTAGTTCGGGGGTGATTTCTCGAATATTATTTTTCCAATTTAAGACATTACAAAATTTGTATATGGTAACATAACAGTGCAAATGTAGCCCAGCTAACCTCAATGTTTATTACAAATAAAGTAATGAAGTTTTAATAGAGTCTAATATCATGTAGTATACTGTAGTAATTTCCTTTATTTAGCAGAAGGAATGATCAAATCATTGAGGTGTTTATAGTTTGTATAAATTACTGCACTTACACCTGACTATAACAGTTCTCGTGGTTCGAATTGCATTATGGTCTAAGATTTTTGGAAACGGAACTAGTTCCGAAATAATATAATATTTTGGTGATTATTACGTTGTCAGACGCTTGCTGTTATTTCGGAACTCTTCTTTCGAAGTAATACTTTCTTGGAACCGGAGCACTCGGAAAAACTCCGGAAAGAGAACGACTTTATCCAACACTATGCTATGAAAATCTTAAAATCTGTCTCCATACGTTTAAGTTTTGAAATCGTGAATGAAATTCCTCCCGAAGTAGACGACGACTGTTGAGACATGCTACTTCTATTCAACATTGCAGCTAGCTTCTGCCAAGAGTCGCTACTGAACTGGAGATATGGTTGCATAATGCCAAGGATGAGGTAATGCCCGCTTGCCCTGCAAGGGAGCTGCTTTGAGCGCACTCGTTTCGGACGAGTTGACGATCACTGCTCTACTCTATCGATTCCCCAAAAGTTTTCCACATATTAGTTGACAGTCTGTATATTCTATGTTCCATATTCAACCATAATACCTTCCTTGAACTCTAGGAACATAATTTGTATTTGTTCAACTGCTATAACATAACAATTAATTTTAAATGTACACACAAAAAAAATATTTTGTTTTAAAGTCTTTGAAGGGGGCATTAGTTGCAAAATGTAACACTGAAATGGAGTGTGATGCACTTTCTAGCGCTGTTTCATTTATTAAGCAGCGTGGTGTGTATGAACTGCGTTTGTCTATGGAATGTGCTACTATCTGTAAAGGATCCGGGCCTTTTATTAGACTCTGTGTTCATTTGACTGTGAAATTTTCAATATAAAATTGCATCGAGTGCATTTTCTCACTGCAGCTACCGTTCAGAATGTAGTCACAGGATTCTAGTTAAATCCGATATAAGAATCGATTTGTATATCGATTTTGTCTGGCTATGTTGTAACGTTGTATTGATAAAATGAATGGCAGCTGTAAGCTGTGCGACTGTTCAATATTCAGCGTTTTTTCAGCGGCTATTATCTATTAATATACAGGGTTATCCGTTTAAGTATGGATAAAATAAAAACACCGTAAAACATTTACTACTGAACTTTATCTGTTGAAACTTTGTGCATAAAACACTGAAAGATGGGAGATTCCTCAGAGCTCAACATGACCCCATTGCGCACCCTGCACAACTCATAACGGTGATGAAATTCAGCCCATGTCCGTTGTAACACAAGAGGGGTGATTTGTTGAAAAGCTTGAATAATTTTTACTCTCAGATCATCAATGTTCCTGGGTTTCTGTGAATAGACAATGTCTTTAACAAAACCCTACATGAAGAAGTCAGGAGGGGTTAGATCTGGGGAGATTGGGGACCAAGCCAAGAGATAGCTGCTTCCCGTACTGGGTTTCGCCTGCGACCTCCTGCAGATTATTTTAAACACAGAACCTGTTTCTACAAATGTTCGATACCATAACATTATGAAATCGTATTTAGGTACATTACGCACACCATACTCACTCGAAATTCTCTTTGAACTCTTTTAACACTCTCAAATTTAGCATACCAAAGAACACATTGTGCGCGCTGTTGATTTGTAGTAGCCATTTTAATCATCTACGATTTTCATTGTCCTTTCAGATTATGCATTGTTAATTGTCGTATATGGAAACTCCCATCTTTTAATCATAATGTAACCAGCAATTAATTTTTCCTACTATCATAATAGTTTTATAATAATAAATTAATATTATCCATACCCAAACGGATCAGGCAGTAGATCATAAACCTTTGTTTTTAATAATTAACATCGACATCAACAAATTAACTTATATTCTTTTGTTTCCCTTCTCTTCGGTTCATTTAAGTACCAGCTTCCCAGCTTAAAGTAATTGAATACAATTCTACGTAGTAATGTGAAAAATATCTGTTAGGGGAGAGTCGGGTAGTATCGGACAGTGCCTTTCTTTCATCTACCACCATATGGTAGTACCTGAATGACATGGTTACGTTTCTCTATGTGACATCACACAAACGTAACCATGTCAATCAGGTACTATCATCGTGTGGTAGATGAAAGAAACTCACTGTCCGATATTACCCGATGTCCGATACTACCCTACTCTCCCCTATATGTAAAAACAGAGAATAACTGCTTTGTTGCATTTCATAGTTCCTCTGAGTTGTCAAGTAAACATTACTGTCATATTATTAGCTCATATCTGAATTACGTGGATATTAAATTGGAGAATTATTTTATTATCATCTCATCGTCTGTGAATAGCTTGTGTAGTTTAAAAGGAACGTTACATATGTACATAATTAAAATGGCAACAATCATCTTAATGTCTCTGAAGAGTCCCTGTAGTCTAAAAGGAACATTACATACAGAATTAAAATTACAAAAATTATCTTATTGCCTCTGGAGTGTCTCTGTAGTTTAAAAGGAATGTTACATATAGAATTACAATTACATTTAATATCTCATCGTTTATGAATATGCTCTGTAGGTTAGAAGAAAAATATTAACGAAAGAATTAAAATTACTATTACCATCTTATCGTCTATGAATATGCTCTGAAGTTTAAAAAGGAACCTAAAGTAGAGGATTACAATTGCAATTATAATCTCATTATTTTTAATACTCTTTGTTGCTTAAAAAGAACGTTAAATAAATAATTACAATTACAAATATAATAACATTGTCTTTGAATACCATCAGTTGTTTAAAAAGAACGTTAAATAAAGAATTACAATTACCATCTTACCATTTATGAACAGCCTCTGTAGTTTAAAAGAAACATTAAATAAAGAATTACAATTGCAAATATCATCTTATCGTCTATGAATAGCCTCTGTAGTTTGAGAGGAACGTTACATAAAATAAATACAATTTCAATTATCTTCTAGTCTAAAGTTTAAAAAGGACTCTAAATGCAGGGTTATAATTAGACTACAATCATTATCTTATCGTTTACTAGTAGTCTCTGTAGTTAAAAAGCAACACTATAAGTGAACTATAATTACAATTATCCTTCATTGTTCGTGTATGTTGGATTGGACGTTAAGTAAACAGTTATTGCAATTGTAATTAGTACGTCTCCAAATAGACTACCGTGTGAGAAGGACGTTAAGTGAATAACTATTTATAAATTCGTTAATATTCGATGCTACTTACCCATTAGAGTTCTACGAAATGTTTATTTGGCCATTATTCAGTCTATCATTCAATATGGTATAATTGTTTGGGGTGGAAGAACAAAAATTAATCTTAGTCCGTTAAATTTACTACAAAAACGAATAATTAAAATTTGTTTGAAGAAACGTTTCGATTGTCCAACTAAATTAATTTATTCTGAATTTAATGTATTTAATATTGAACAAATTTATAAGTATACGCTGTTAAAATTTTATCATAAAAATCGTAATAAGTTTATATTACAGACACATAATTATGACACAAGACGAAATATTAATTCAACATTAGTAGAACCTAAATGTCTCACATCTGCTGGTCTAAAGCATAGCATTAATTTTGGCCCTCGGTTGTACAATGCTTTAGCTAAATTACACCCAGAACTTCTAACATGTAACCTACTAACATATAACAAGAAAATTAGAAACGTGTTAATATCTTCAATTTGATTAAATAAATTTATAGCCTATGTGTATGAATTAATAAACCTTATTATATTTGTATTCTATAATTTTGAAATATATATATATATATGTATATATATATAATTGTCCTACTTTTCACGTGCGATATTATTCTTCTCTAGTGTTAATATTATATTATATAATTCCATTGCCGCTGAAATTTAAATTTTAGTTCCTATTTCATTTTATTTTTTTTTCTATATTTCTCTTATATTAATATTGTATTATATAATTTCTGTAACTGTAATTTTAATTTCATTTCCGATTTTATTTTATTTTATTTTATATTCTATTATAGGCCTATTAATATAATATCTGAACTGCGACCGAACATGAGCGCTGCTCATTCGGTCTCAAATTTTGTTAATACTACTGTATCTCCTTTTCTATATTGATTGTATTATTTTATTTTCTACTTCTCTTGTTTGTAATTGTATTCTTTATTCTGTATATTTAAATTTAAAAAATAAATAAAAAACAAATAAAAAAGAAAAAAAAAACTAGAATTATATATTACGTTATCGTCTCTCAATAGCGTTAAAATAAGGAATCACAATTTGGAATTTTCCCATTACCTCTAAGTACTCTGTGTGTTTAAAGACAAATGCTTAACAAGGAAACACAGTTTCAGTTATCTCACTGTATCTGAACGTTCTCTGTGCTTAAAAGGGTCGTAAATGGACCATTACAATAATTTATTGCAATGAGGTTTCTGGATCACGTCTGCAGTTAGAAATGGACAGTGAATAAAATATTATGCCATTCCAGGATTTTGAAGGGTCTGTAGTCGAAAAGGGCAATAAATAAAGTCACAAATTACCTTGTCCACTCTTCTAAACGTGCTCATATCTTCAACCCCTTCTTGTCCTGCTGTGGTTGAGGAGTTGGACGTCTCACGGGGGTCAACGTACTAGCTTACATGTCACGCAGCTATAGGATAATATAACTGATTTTGACCTTGCTGTGTGCAATATATTTTGGCATTGTTTGCAAAATACACGTCCTTGTGGAGGAAACCTTTATTGATGCACCCCATCGAATTGACAATACGGTCTTCTGTGAACTGAAGTCAGACACTGCATTCTTCGTAGTTGTGACGCTTTAAACATCACGTTGTCAGCTTACCTTAAGGCGTCGTTAAAATGTCATTCTCGAATGTAAAGGGCTGGGTACTACAAATACCTCTAGTCTCTATTGCAATATCCTTAAGAAATTTGCTAAGAAATAATGGAATCAGTGCTGGCAACATAGTGGATTGACAGTGGTGGTAATGGTGATCTTTTCTTAGTTTTATTTCTGTTGTAGCTGCAATATTAATTATAGGTTTCATATTCTGTAGTAGTAGGAACTGTCCTTGGAGCAGTTGAAATAGTTTAGCAGCACAAGCAATATTTGTAACTGTAATATAAATAACTAACAATAGTAGTAGCATTCTTAGCAACAGCAGTGAAATAGTAGTAATGGTCATAGTGGTTGTTCTTGTCGTAGTTCTCGTACAGGTTGTTCCTATTGAGGTTATTCTATTACTTGTAGCTGCTGTTCTTGTAGACTTTGCTGTTATTGTAAAGAATGTTGTATCTATAGCAGGCCTGCACAAACAGCGCTCAACGAGCGCGCGCGCTCGTTCGGAGCGGGAGAGCGGTGTTTATCGCTCGCCGAAACAGGAAGATACGTCAGAATGACATAGACTTGCTATATATAGGTAGAGAGGGAAATGACCACTCACTATGATCCTAGGTTACGGCGTAGACACCAGACAGGTCCATTAGCTATACTATTGAGACAGGAGGACAGGGAGGCTGGCGTTACTCCCAGGTTTTGGTAGCCACGACTCGACTCCATGAGACTCCTTGGATAGTGCAACCGCTTTAAAATAACCTTGTCTTAACTGGGCTAAACAAAATCCCTCCCTAACAATATCTATTTTTGTTGATCGATGGAAGTATCATAGAGCCACTTGGCTAGTATATATCCATCGATTCATAGAGTCATTCAACCTAAGAGCCAACTGGCTAGTCTCTGATATTGAGACAACTCATCCTGCCTAAGGTTTTTCCGTGGTTTTCCTAAGGCGCTAAGACAAATGTCGGGATGAGCCCTAAAAGAAATGGGCTACGGACCTGCACTCATAACCCCATTAATCTCCCTAATTACTTTAAATTAATTAACTAATTACATCTCTCCCCCCTCTTCGTAATTGAGCCATCATATAGCCAAATGGCTTGTCTCAAAATTGAGACGATTCAACAAGGCTCAGGACAACAATCATCTCCTACATAATAGCTAAATTGGCTAGTCTCTTATATGAGACAACTCATCCTGCCTAAGGTATTCCGTGGTTTTCCTCAGGCGTAAGACAAATGTCGGGATGAGCCCTATAAGAATATGCCCTTCCCCATATATATTCCACCCTTATTATAAACGATGTATGCCCTAGTTCAGATAATATAAGTAGTCTATTAAATATACGAGGTCACTCAATAAGTCGCAAATTGAAAGGACAGGGACCTCTCAAATTGCAGATTAGATTACACGGCGCTTCTTCCGACGGCCTTCACATGCTTTGTCATCGAACAACAGATGACGGCGTCTTGCCATTCTAACGGCAAACACCAGCCAACTCCTCCTCGCCCCGTTCCGTGATCACTTGATCAATCTGAGCCCCCCTCGCGTATGTGGTACCTAAGAGGTTACGTCCAATTTCGGCTTCCCCTTCAAAATTTTCTAGAGCTCCTTCAGAGGAGCAGCGTAACCCGGAGTGAGACTAGTGCCCAACAGGCTTGGAGCTCACATATTTAGTTTTGTACAGCCCCCCAACCCCTTGCAAGGACGCGTTTTGCGTATCTTATAAAATTTTCCTCCTAATTCTCCTTCGATTTTTCGATTTTTCGATTTCGATGACCACTCACCTATCTAGTGGAGTGCAGTGCGTATTCTCAGTAACTGTTTCACTTTGCTTATCTATTGTTACAGTACAGTATGAAGGAATCTAAAAGACGGAAAAGTGGTGATCAGACAAATTCTTTCAATGTTGCATGGGAAAATGCTTATTTTTTCACAGCTGCTGGAGTAAATACTCAGTGCTTTATCTGCCACAACATTTTGAAAGGTAGAAAGAAACTTAACATAATACGTCATTACGAGTCCAGACATAAAGATACTAAAGATATTAATCTTCAACAATTTAAATATCTCTCTTCAGGGAAAAGGCCAGCTCATTGTTGATATGTTGAATAAATTACGGGATTTCAGTCGTAAACTTACCCTTTTCGTAAGTCAGTTTCGGGAAGGTAATGTGTCTTACTTTCGAACGATAGAAACTGCTCGTGATGAAGCCATGTGAAACGATTATGTACAAATATTAGTTGAAATTCAAAATGAATTTGATTCTAGGTTCCAAGATCTTGTCTTAAGGTTCACACCTGTTGAGTAACGGTTAGCGCGTCTAGCCGCGAAACCAGGTGGCCAGGGTTCGATTCCCGGTCGGGACAAGTTACCTGGTTGAGGTTTTTCCGGGGTTTTCACTCAGCCCAGTATGAGCAAACGCTGAGTAACTTTCGGTGTTGAACTCCGGACTCATTTCACCGGCATTAGCACCTTCTTCTCATTCAGACACTAAATAACATAAGCTGTTGATAAAGCGTCGTAAAATAACCTACTAAAAATCTTGTCTTAATTGAAAAGAAGTTTAAAGTTATCATAATAAATTCCTTCAACACCAGTTGAAACAATATTATGTTTTATTTAACGACGCTCGCAACTGCAGAGGTTATATCAGCGTCGCCGGATGTGCCGAAATTTTGTCCCGCAGGAGTTCTTTTACATGCCAGTAAATCTACTGACATGAGCCTGTCGCATTTAAGCACACTTAAATGCCATCGACCTGGCCCGGGATCGAACCCGCAACCTTGGGCATAGAAGGCCAGCGCTATACTAACTCGCCAACCAGGTCGACAGTTGAAACAATGTCATTTAAGTTGCAGGTGGGCCTGGTTGGCGCAGTTGGTATAGCGCTGGCCTTCTATGCCCGAGGTTCCGGGTTCGATTCCGGGCCAGGTCGATTGCATTTGAGTGTGCTCATATAACCTCGGCAGTTGCGAGCGTCGTTAAATAAAACATAACATTTAACGATTTAAAGCTCGGACTTATTGATCTTTAATGTGGCCTAAGGGCTAAAGATCGTTTGAATAATACTACTAGCCTGGTTGAGTTTTACAATACTAAACATTAGCAATAATATCCACGACTGCAAAGGCTGGCTGTGAAAATGATTGCTATGTTTGGCTCAACTTTTATATTTGTGAGCAACTGTTTTCTATAATTAACATTAATAAACGCAGGCATCTAACATCTGTAACTGATGTTTCATTACGATCAGTAGGCTACTGTTCCTTTCAACTGCCAACAGCATAAAACTTCGTTTTCATGTACTGATAAATAAAAATATAAGAAAATGATATT
Source organism: Periplaneta americana (assembly GCF_040183065.1). Taxonomy (NCBI): domain Eukaryota; kingdom Metazoa; phylum Arthropoda; class Insecta; order Blattodea; family Blattidae; genus Periplaneta; species Periplaneta americana. The sequence goes on from NC_091124.1 coordinate 43,171,098, forward strand.
GTAATTTAAGTAGGTATAAAATTTCTATTATTTCTGTAAAATAATACTTCTGTATCAATTAATAATTCCAAGATAGTTTTGCAAACACTGAACGGGAATTCATATAGTACTTCCTTCTGTGTACATTTTATACGAGATCACCCCTTCTTCCGGTCCACCCTATACAGAGCGCAGCTAATATATGCATTCCGCTCATGAGCTGCGAGCCGGCTCGGAGAGCGCAAACCTTGTGCAGGCCTGATCTATAGGTTGTGGTTTTATCGGTTGCTGTTATTGTAGCAGTTGCTGCTGTAGTTGTGGACGTCGCTCCAATAGTTGTATTGGTTAATTCTGTAGTTGTAATTTTTTTCAGTAGTTGTAGAGGTTGCTGCTATAGTTGTAATAGTATATGCTGTTGTATTTGTCATACATATTGCTGCAATAGTTGTAGAGGTTGCTGCAAGAGTTGTCACAGAGTTTGGTGCAGTAGTTTTAATGGTTGCTGCTGTAGTTATATAATTTGCTTCTAGATGTAAAAGTTGCTTATGTATTTGTAGAAGTTGTTGCAGTAGTTTTAAATGTTGCAGCAGTAGTTGTAGTGGTTTCCGCTGTAGTTAAAGATTGCTACAGTATTTGTAATGGTTACAATGATTATTAGAGAAGAAACATTCGCTCCGACGTCGGGAATCGAACCCGGGTCCTTAGTTCTACGTACCAAGTGCTCTAACCACTAAGCTACGCCGAAATTCAATCCACAGTACCGAATCGAACTATAACAGATATATTCTGTAGGACCTAAAATTAATCTTTACATAGATTTTTCTCCCAACAGTGCATATTACTGTGGAATCCCGGCCACCAAGTCACTTAGTTGAGTGCGCTCTTATATAATGGCAGTTGACTTAATATATGTCAACATATATGTCGAACTTGAAATCAGGCCACAAAGAGAAAAACACTGGAGGAGAGGAATTCGATCCGGTGCTGTGGACTGAACTTCGGCGTAGCTCAGTGGATCGAATTTTTCTCCTCTAATAATCATTGTTACCATAACAGATACATTCTGTGAGACCTAAAATTAATCTCTATGTAGATTTGTAATGGTTGCTATGGTAGTTGTAGAGGTTGCTCCTGTAGTTGTCATAGTGGTACCTCCATCTGTAGTTATAGAGGTTGGTGCAGTAGTTAGAGTTTTTCTGCTGTAATTGTCGTAGAATTTTCTTCAGTAGTTTTAGAGTTTGCTACTGTAGTTGTATATGCTGCTGTGGTTGTCGTATTAAATGCTGCTGTAGTTGTCGTATATGATAGTGGTTGTCGTTGTAGTTGTAGAGGTTGCTTGCTTTAGGTGTTCCAGTAGTTACTACTGTAGTTGTAGAAGTTGTTATTGTTATAGTTGTCATAGTAGTTGTCTTCCTTTTAAGGTTGTGATTGCTGCTATTACAGTATAATGGTTCCAGTATTTTATTAATACTTCATGTTTTATTTTTGTTTGGTTGTTGTTCATATTCCAATAGTTGGCGATTGGTGTCTTAGTATTTTTATTGGTAGCTGTAACATTATACAAAAAAAAATCGTACTTTAAAACGACACTTTCAAATACAGGTGTTATTCAGCGTCCACGTTAACGTTGACGAGAAATGACTCACAAATTTTGCCTGAAGCCCTGTGTAGATCTACCAAGGGGAATGTCCATTTACATGCCATAATAGATTTAATAGTGGTTATTATAGTTTTTTCTTAGGTCATTTCATGATTTTGTTATCAGTATTACAGGATCGCTGAATCATTTCGTCTAAGACATTCTTTTTTTTTTTCCCCTGTTTTTCAGAATCTTAGCATATTGCATCATCATGTTACTGCAGTGTTTCTGAAACGGTGGGCGGCAGTCACTCGGAAATTCGTGACATCCTCCAGAGGAATTCATCAAATTGTCAAGAATTACTTTAAAGGTAAATAAAAATAATCTTATTGATCATAGAACAATAATTTTATCACCAATACGTTGTTTCATAACACAGCAGTCTTTTCTTAATTCCATTATTTTGTATTCAGTCAGACCTTTGGATTGATAGTTTGTTGTAAAACTTTTTAATTTCTACAAGAAATTAAATTTGTATGTAGGATTGTTAACAGTGAATGACTTTCATATTCACTGCTAAAATACGGCTATCACATTCTTCGTTTTTGTAACGGCTGAATATAAAAATTACGAAACTGTTTAGTTTCGCTGTCGTATGCCTACTGTTTTTCCATTCCCTTTTTGCGAGTTCACCAATTGTCGGCCAATTCTTGCATTCATTCATAAACTTTGTGGCATCGTAACGTTGTAGAATGAATTATAAAATAAGTGGTATAATGTCCTTCAGGTGGTAATCGAGCTCGTTCATTTATCTATTTTGTAACATTCTAACGTTATTTAAAATGACTGATAGAATAAACTGTCACCGCAGTTCAATTGTTAATCGAGTGCGTTGATTTTATCCGCTTTTGGGCACTACAATATTGTTGTGGACTGAAAAAAGAAACGATGTTAACATTCTTGAAATATAAATCGAGTGCGTTCATTTATTTGTTTTTGGGGCGCTACAACGTTTTTGTAAAATAATAAAAGATACTATGTAACCTTCTTCAAGTGCATTCATTTATCTGTTCTTGGGACATTTCAACTTTGGCGTCGATAAAAGAAATTGAGGGAACATTCTGCAGTTGTTAATCGACTGATTTCATTTTATCTGTTTTTGGGCACTACAATATTGTTGTAGACTGATAAAGTAAACGATGTAAACATTCTTCAATTATTAATCGAGTGCATTCATTTATCTGTTTTTGGGCACTACAATATTGTTGTAGATTGATAAAGTAAACGATGTAAACATTCTTCAATTATTAATCGAGTGCATTCATTTATCTGTTTTTGGGCACTACATTATTGTTGTAGATTGATAAAGTAAACGATGTAAACATTCTTCAATTATTAATCGAGTGCATTCATTTATCTGTTTTTGGGCACTACAATATTGTTGTAGATTGATAAAGTAAACGATGTAAACATTCTTCAATTATTAATCGAGTGCATTCATTTATCTGTTTTTGGGCACTACAATATTGTTGTAGATTGATAAAGTAAACGATGTAAACATTCTTCAATTATTAATCGAATGCATTCATTTATCTGTTTTTGGGCACTACAATATTGTTGTAGATTGATAAAGTAAACGATGTAAACATTCTTCAATTATTAATCGAGTGCATTCATTTATCTGTTTTTGGGCACTACAATATTGTTGTAGATTGATAAAGTAAACGATGTAAACATTCTTCAATTATTAATCGAGTGCATTCATTTATCTGTTTTTGGGCACTACAATATTGTTGTAGATTGATAAAGTAAACGATGTAAACATTCTTCAATTATTAATCGAATGCATTCATTTATCTGTTTTTGGGCACTACAATATTGTTGTAGATTGATAAAGTAAACGATGTAAACATTCTTCAATTATTAATCGAGTGCATTCATTTATCTGTTTTTGGACACTACAATATTGTTGTAGATTGATAAAGTAAACGATGTAAACATTCTTCAATTATTAATCGAGTGCATTCATTTATCTGTTTTTGGGCACTACAATATTGTTGTAGATTGATGAAGTAAACGATGTAAACATTCTTCAATTATTAATCGAGTGCATTCATTTGTCTGTTTTTGGACACTACAATATTGTTGTAGATTGATAAAGTAAACAATGTAAACATTCTTCAATTATTAATCGAGTGCATTCATTTATCTGTTTTTGGACACTACAATATTGTTGTAGATTGATAAAGTAAACGATTTAAACATTCTTCAATTATTAATCGAGTGCATTCATTTATCTGTTTTTGGGCACTACAATATTGTTCTAGATTGATAAAGTGAACGATGTAAACATTCTTCAATTATTAATCGAGTGCATTCATTTATCTGTTTTTGGACACTACAATATTGTTGTAGATTGATAAAGTAAACGATGTAAACATTCTTCAATTATTAATCGAGTGCATTTATCTGTTTTTGGGCACTACAATATTGTTGTAGATTGATAAAGTAAACGATGTAAACATTCTTCAATTATTAATCGAGTGCTTCCATTTATCTGTTTTTGGGCCATTGAAACATTATTGTAGAATGATAAAAAGAAACTATGTAACACTTAATTGCTAATTGAGTGCGTTCACATATCTGTTTTTAGGACATTAGAACGTTGTAGAATGATAAAATAAACGACATAACACTCGATTGTTAATCGAGTACGTTCATTTATTTGTCTTGTGTCATTATTGTGTCACACTTTTCTATCGCTCGTTGTTTTATTGTTGTTCACTCCAGCGTCGGTTTTAATGCCGTTGTTCTATATATTACGTTCCTTCTACTCCCCACATTGCATTTTGCAACAGTTTGTTCTGTGTATAGCTGCATCTACACGGTTCAAATTTCCATCCACATACGCATGCAATCTGGAGAAAATTTTGAAAGAATCCAATTGAAAACGCATGTTCAATTAGGATGCATGAAGATTTTGTGTCTTCATGGTGCGTCGTTTTGAACGTCATCTTCATTACATAAATTAATATTAAATTTCAATCTTGCATGCATTGCTTGAATGCGTGAAGTTGAATGAAAATTTGAACTTGTAGATACATCTTATTACTGTTAAATTTGTTTTGTTTTTCTGATAGAAAAGTGGCAGGACTGAAAAAAGGAAGCATTGTAACGCACTGGAGTTGTTAAGCGGGTGCTTTCAGTTATCTATCTTGAGGCATTGTTTCGTTTCGTAAAATGTCGGGCTCCTATGTCATTCACTCTCCGTGACTGACTTCTTACTTATTCTGTTTCCAAACGTATTATTTTTCTTGCTACTTTCAACACAGCGTTTTTCCATACTCTTTTTCTTTTTCACTGCGTACTGAGTCATGTCTACGCCTTTCTTCTTGACCTTCAATCTCCAATGTCACAGTCAACATTAAGTTTCCTTCCTGTCTATCCAACACGCATGCGCGCGCTGCGTTATGTGACCAGCTTACAACATCATGTTACGTCTCCGCTCGCACTCTAGGTAACTGGCACAACGTCCTCGCATAACCTCTCCGAGAGAAAGAAAGTATTCCGCGCGCTTACAAACCTTAATGCATTTTGATTTTATAAGTCAAAGTTGTTCGCCTGACGAGAGAGAATCATAGGCAGCAAAAGTGCCTCGTCTGTTTGCGCTTTATGCCTTCAAGTTGGTAACAATAATTAACAGGAGAATTTCCAGGAAGTAACAGCGCATGCGCGAAGTGTGTTTGTTTTGTAGGATATTAAATGTTAATGACCTTCAGCTTGAGATAATGTGTGTTAGTGTCTTGTAGTGTGATGAAGTATTTGATAAAAGAATTTATTTAAATCCTCGATAATTCGTAGATATTCCTAAGAAGAAAATTAATTTGATCAGAACGTTCCAAACACCAACGTATGTTCGTAAAAAATTATATATGCAATCAGAAAAGTAAATTATAAACTACTACATATAAATCATGATAACGAAAAGGCAAAAAATATACTAGATATAAAATAATAATTAGAAAAAATTTTAACTATCTTCGATGTCAGTCTACTGACTTGATATAGGCTTAGATGTAGAATACACAATATTTTTCAGGTATAAAGTTCGGGAATTGAAAGTTTTCTTTCTTGGATCATTCTACTTTAGAAAAAATCCTGTAATAAGACAAGAATTTTGGGTGCATTCTACTGTCTAAAAAGTCTAATGGTTGAGGGGTATCTTGCAATAATTAGGCAAACATTTTGGTATTATTGTATTACATCAGAAATTCTGCAGTTAAAGAGTTACTTAGGCAAGAATCTTGGTCTCATTCTACTATATCCAAACGTCTTATCAAAAGTGCAATAATTGGACAGTTACTTAGAATAAAACTTCTTATCATTCTACTATATCAAAAGTCCTATATTCGGATACTAAGACAAGAACTTTGGTATCATCCAAGTATATTAAAAGTAGCTACTATAGTAGTGGAGTAACTTTGGCAGTAGTTTCGGTATCATTCTACTACATGAAAAGTACTATAGTTGGAAATTTACTGAGACAAGAATTTCTGTGCCATTCTACTTTACCAAGTCGTAGATTGTATAGTTATTTAGACAAAAACATTGGGCTCATTCTATTATACCAAAATTCCTGTAGATGGGCAGTTACTTAAACAAAAACTTCGAGCTGATTCTACTATAAAATAAAAGTTTGTAGTTGACCATTTACTTAGACTTCAACTATACCAAAATTCTTATAAATGAACAGTTATTTAGACGGAAACTTTGGACTCATTCTACTATATACTATAGCTTTACAAAAACTTGAGGTATTTCTACTACACCACAAGTACTATAGTTAGAATATTAATTAAACAAAAATTTTGTGCTCATTTTACTATGTCGAAAGTCTTACAGTGGGCAGTTATTTAGATAAGAATATTGGTATCATAATACTATACCAAAACTCCTATAGTTTCAGAATTGCTTAAACAAGAAGTTGGGCCTTTTTCTGCTCTATCAAAAGTCGTAATATTGGACAGTTAGATAAGAATTTTGGTATCATTCTATTGCATCAAAATCATATAGTTGCAGAGTTACTTAGACAAAACATGGGCCTCATTCTAGTTGGTGAATTACTTAGACAATATTTTTCGTGGTATGAAAAGTCCTATAGTTGGGAATTAATTACACGAGAACTTCTGTACCTTTCTACCACATTAAAAGTCTTATAATTTGGTAGTTACACAGATAAAAACTTTTGCCTTATTCCACAATATAAAAAGTGCTAGAGTTAGGGAGTTTTACAAAATATTAAAAATATTTTAAGACAACTTCTAAAAAAAAGTCACGTTTATTGCTAACATATTATTATCCCTATCCAACAGCTTCAAAATGTCAAGTTCATAAAATCGGTGGAAACTTTTTAACAATTCCAAACATTGTAGACTGCTGACTCTGTAATAAAGCAAAATCCTCATCTGTAGATTATTGCCTATTCTCTGACTGTGGTCATGGAACTTCGCTAGTTGGATGTATAATGATCGGAAACTGAAGAATTTCATACATTTTTTTGACACAGTTACTTTTGTTACGATTCGTAAATTTGTTCTAGATATGTTAGGTTAAGTCTATATTGAACGACCACCGGCATAGCTTAGGTCTTCAGTGGGCTTCATTCGGATGTGAGTTTCTGGCTAAAAGCGTGGAGTTTCGCGAGGTTTTCTTCAATTGTAAGGCGTATATAAGATAATTCCATTTCGAATCCATGGATTTATCTCGCTAAATACTAATCCGCTATAGTCAATTCCATCGAAAACTTCACGTGATAGAAAATATTCCCGATATCTTCAAAATGAGTAGTGGATTGTGTGGAGGGTCGTTGTAATGTTTTACGACACTGTAGAGAGTCGCTATTTCCATTAATATATTCAAATGAAATATTTGGATGCTATTCTGAATCATCCTGTATATAGGTACATTAATTTCACGGTTAGGCTATTATGCCTGATTAGTCTACAAGTTGATTTGATTTGTTAATCTATTCTGAGCTCTTCCTCTTAAGTTTGTATGTCAGTATGAATGTACTCACACACATACACACACACACACACACACACACATATATATATATATATATATATATATATATATATATAAGTATATATGCGTACATGTGTATGGTATATAAATATCGGTATCGTATGTAATGCAAATTGTTCTGTTCTAAAATTGTCATTGACCATGGAGTAACAACAAAATATTGGTTTAATAGCGCTAGAAGAAATATCAGTAATTTCAGAGCTTTGCTAGTACATCCCACAGTATGGGCGCCATTTGCCTCGAGCAAACAGTCCGTCGTTAAACAGAATTACGGTCACCATGCAGTAGGCTTGCTGAGGCACTAGGGCAAGCCGCTCTGGAGTCAATGAACTCCGCATGTGACGTCACTGATGTTACCTCCAAGCGTTCCACTGCTCCAGATTGAGAAAGAAGAAGAAGAAGAAGCTTCGTGCGTGAGTGTCTGTCGCCAGTGCAAAGAGATCCATTATATCTAATAACGTGCATGCTGTTTTCTATAGAATTCACTCGCTGATCGGTATGACTTGTGCAAACTTGGAATGTTACCATAGCAACGTCATTCAGTTTGATTTTTTAATACCTAAACGGCTTTCGGAATATCTAACAAAGCCCACACTGTTTCTTTAGGATTCACTCACTGCCCAGTATGATTTGTGCAAATATAATGGAATGTGAACCATAGCAACGCGGCAGACTAGCTCAGCTGTTAGAGTAACGGCTGGGGACTGTAAGTCGTTTCAATACCAGATCGTGGTGGGATTTTTTGCCATTGTGAAACTTCCACAACTGCCCAGAGTAGGGTTGCCAACTCTCCCGTATTTCCCGGGATCTCCCGTACTTAGCACTAATTTTTAATAGTCTCCCGGCTTCCATATTTTTGGTCTCTTCGAGCATTTTTCTCCCTTATTTTTGCATAATGTAAAAATCTATTAAAACATTTAATTTTTTCCGTGATTGAAGGTGATTTATATGCTAAATTCTATTGTTCCAGAGATGCACTGAAATGTACAAACTCTATAGGAAGTAATACTTGCCAGAAATAGTTTGAAAGTTCACTAGTTTAAAATGAAACAATGTTAGAGTTACAAATTAAAATATATATATTGCGCTGTGTTGTAAGCATACCAGGCAGCAAAGCCCATGCAGAGAGTGTTTTCTTTTGTGAAGAGTAAGTGACCACATGTTCGAAACAGGAGTGCGACACATCTAATCAAATCAGAGCTGCAAATCACAATCAACTTCAACTATTCATGCACGGAAAGTTTACAATTTGTTTGAAACTGTTACGAGAGGCAAAAGTCTTAAAATACTCTTAATTTAAGCCTAACTGCCTAAGTGTAGAATAAAGTTGTTTTTAGTGTCGCTAACAGAATTGAATAATTTGTCAGTTTTATATGTGAAATATTGTAGATCGCTTAGTTTCCTATATTTTCTTCAAAATAAGTTGGCAACCCTAGCCCAGAGGTTCACTTAGCTCTCTATTAAATTGAGTACCAGGTCTTTATAGGAATAAAAGCAGTGAGAGTATGGTGCCGACCACACCACCTCATGCTAGTACCGAGATAATGAAAACATGGAGGTCTACATTCATGCCCCTATTGCGTCTTCATAGCGTCTAAAGGGGATATTTTTACCTGTCATAGCAAAGTCATTTAATTCAAAAATTAAAGTTGGAAAGTAATTTCGGAATAATACCTAAAATCGCCCATACCATTTTCATACAATTTATTCACTCCCCACTATGATTTATTTTGTATAATTTTGATTATATATCACCATGACAACATTATTTAGTGTAGTTTTAAATACTTAAACGACTTTCGAGTTATATCTAATAAAGCACGTCCTTTTTCTTATACTTTTCCCTCATTACCCAGCATGATTTGTGCAAGTTGAATGAGATAATACTACAGCCACATAATTTGATTGCGTCATTCTTTCTTTCCTGCAGACAGGAATTCAGAGTTGCTGAAAAAATCTTCAGAATCACTCAGTCGGATATCTTGACGCCGAATGATTACAACAAAACTTATGAATCAATAGATTCTGTTCATTTTCTTACAACTGACAGGCAAATGCAAGACTTCAAGTCGGTGAGTGAGCTATTTAAAACATGTGAAGACATTAGTGAAATAAAATTGGCAATATTAGTCAATTAATGATAATATTGAAACCTGGAAAGTGCATTGCAAGGTTCAAGATAGAAAGCACTCTCAAGTCATTCACGTCTATTTTGTATGTTGTGAAATTTAATCGATTAATCTAATCGAATAGTCGATCAATTTCTGTTGTAAAATTAATCGATCAAAGATATTTAATCGAATAATGGAGTCGATTAAAATTAATCGTTTTTGGTTGATATTAATTATTATTTTGTTAATACAAACTCATACTAAAAATTCCGACAACATTTCTCTCTTGGAAATTGTTTACTTAAAAGCACAATAGTACTGTTATTTTCTAACTGTAAACTAGGTAGCGTAGGGAAAATCTTTGCACAAACACTTCAGAAAGAGGTGCAGATATGAGGACAGTGACGTAGTCTACCTCTATTGAAAGTTGAAACACAATGCGAAGCCCTTATTAGGCCTAAGTTTTATGGTTTTCCAAGAAAACGTCCACTTTTTTGTCAGCTCATCTTCCTAGCATATGAAATACTCGTACATACTTTTCTGGAATTCGTCCCCCTAATCCCTTATAAAATAGCCTTGTCTACATTGTGTGCAAGTGAGAGCGTAACCACCTTTTTCTCTTTCTAAGTGGTTTGTGAAAATTGTAAACTCAATTATGTCATAATATGAGAATTTGAGAGGTAAACTCAGTGAAAAGTTTGGATTTAAATTGAACGATCGTGGAGAAGTGCTTGATAGAAACATTGTTACTAAACGTAGAGCTGCACTTAATTCGGAGTATGTGAATGCACTCACATTTTTTAAATCATGGATGATGCAGTATTAACTAGGTGAGTGTTGATACTTTTTGTTATTTATGTTTATCTCAAAAATTCCCCGCGAAATTAACACAATAAATTATAAGCCTTATAATAAATAAATTAAAATAGTTGTTTTGTAGTATAACGATACAGTATATACAGATATACAACATTTAATACTTATGCTTATCACCGAACACAAGTTAAATTTAACAATAATTGTGTATTGCATTACATTGAAACATTTTTTCAACTCGATCAAAACTCGATTAATCTATCGATTAATGGATTAAATTCAAATAGTTAATCGATTAAATATTTTGATCAACAACACTACTATTTTGTAAAGAAAAAAGTATCGAATACGCTCTTCCCACCTAGAAGTAGCGACAGAAGTCAAGTAAGATGAATGGTAATATAATATAATATAATATAATATAATATAATATAATATAATATAATATAATATAATATAATATAATATATATATATATATACTATAATGTAATATAATGTACTATAATATAACACAGTATTAGTACAATACAATGCAATGCAAAATAGAAGGAAAACAAAAGCCGCTTGAACACTACCTTTCTCATCATCACGAAGGGTCTTTTAGGCTGACTGTGGTTATTCTTTGGAATGCCAGAAGTTTGTGAGGACCAGAGCGTTGGTCTTCCACCGGTTCTATCCCCAGCAAGACAAGGATGGAATTGTGGTGGACAAAGTAGACGATTGAGAGTTTTTCTCGAGGTACTCCCGCTTCCTTTTAAATACCACTAACATTTTTCGCCTCCCCATAATTTCATTTATGATCTGCAATAATTACAAAAAGACTAGGGTGAAGTTTTGGGATAGTATGGATCTCCGATTCTGATGTGAGACTTAAAAACTTGGGGCTCAGAATCCTCAGATTTATCAAGTACTAGTCTGAGGATAGGACTTGTCTCTGTCAGGGCTAAAATATGATGGTCTATCTGTCAGCATCGAATTCGCGAATGCCACCCACGCACTTATCCGATTGAAACAATCATCGCGTCCAACGCTGTGGAGTAACGGTTAGCATGTCTGACCGTGAAACGAGCTGGTCCGGGTTCAAATTCTGGTTGGGACGAGTTACGTGGTTGAGATTTTTTCCGGGATTTTCCAGAACCCATTACAAGCAAATGCCAGGTAACTTTCAGCGCTGGACCCTGGACTCATTTCGCCAGTGTTATCATTTTCATCTCATTCCGACGCTAGATAACCTTAGAAGTAACCAATGAACAAAACAATCAAAGCACTTTACTGCATGGCGCACATTTTCATCTTCAATTTGTCTTAAGTTTATTTACCGGAACGGTGAATGGAGTGAGACAAGTGACCGACAGGCTTGGAGCTCACTTAGATTCTTTCTCACAGCCCCAAATTTACTTGCAAGGGCGCGAAATCGCGTCCTTTTTAATTGTTACTCCTCCCATTTCCTCTTTTTTCATAGAAATTCATTACGATATAAAAAACAGTTAAATAATGAGTGCATAAATGCATGGATTTATCCCGGAAAAAGCCAAGCCAAGTTTCTGATGTGCGGTCAAATGGCCTGCAAGGTCCACATGACCTTAATTCCTTAGAATTTTGGCTGTGGAGACATTAAAGCCTTTGGGCTGTTGACAACGTGCAATATTTTCTTCTGGTTAACAGTATTATTTTGTCACCATGGCAACAGCTCTCCTATGTCGTGCATATTGAGAAAGTAAATAGACGTTGTCCTAGAAACGCGTCTATTCCAAGTGCGTGCACTAGAAGGTTTAGGCGAGAAATGCGCGGTCGGAGTTGAGATACGATCTGGCATTGGAGCTCAGTTGCTGGCAGGTCATTGAAACGAGCTGGGCCTTGCTTAGCGCACAGCACGGCAGAATAGTTGAGGAGCTGAACACTCGCGGGTTTTACTTTCTCCTTGTACCTGGGATAGAGAAAGTATAGCACTTTGAAGGTATATTTAGAGACTTTCAATGCGACCACGAGTTATTAATATCGGTACAGTTAGACAATTTCTTTCGCTTCTTTTATTATTTGTACCTTTTTCTTTCCAAGACTCGTTTACTATTTGTACCTTTTTCTTTCCAAGACTATCTCGTTACTTCATTTGTTCTTTTTTTTTTATAATTATCTTCCCTATTCTCTATTTCTCGGACTGTTTTCCTCTGTTTTCTATCTCAGTCTTCATCAACACCTTTTCTCCTGTATTTGCATCCATCTCCTCCTACTCCTTTGCTCCCTCTCTTCTTCCCTTTCTATTTATTTCTTCTTATTTAATTTTCTCCCACTTCCCCAAATTATCCTCTTATTCATTTTCCTCATTCTCCTCTTTATCTCAGATTCTTTATGCGTTATTTCTCCTTATTTTCTTCTTTGTCCTCTTCATTATATTTTTGTTCCAACTTTGCCACATTTTCGTCCTTCTTCCTCTTATTATTTTTCTTATAATTTCTCTTCTACTCTTCTCTTTGCAGGTACTGTATCTGCTTTTTCCTATTTGTCTTTCACTCCATCTAATTTTTTGTATCTCCTCTTTTATTCTCTTGTCGTGTCTTCTTTTTTCAGATTTTGTATATTGTTACCAATCAATATTTTCCTCATGTTTTAATTGTTCATATTATGTAATACCTATATAGTAAAGTCTTAAATTGTCACACATGGTGAAATTCAACTATGATGATGATGATGATGATGATGATGATGATGATGATGTAAATAAGATAAAAATTAAAATGGAACACGGTCGTGAATATTTTCCTCGAATAGAAACAGTGATAAATATTCTGCATTGCACAAACGAAGTTATGGGCCGGCAAGGAGACTTCAACGCTGGATAAAGAAACGAACTCCTTACCGCAATTATTTCTCTCTTGTAGAACTGTGAAATGAGCTAAAATGTAGAGAAGACCAGCTACTATTTCAATGTTTCCAATGAACGCCGGGACAGAACTGCCTGAACGGAGATTCTTGAGTGTATAAATAGCAAGTAAATAAATAAAGTAAATTAATTAATTAAATAAGTAAATAAATTAAATAAGTAAATAAATACATACATAAATAAAAAATGAATTAATAAGTAGGGGAGAGTCGGGTAGTATCGGACAACGGGTAATATCGGACAGTGAGTTTCTTTCATCTACCACACGATGATAGTACCTGACTGACATGGTTACGTTTCTGTGATGTCGCATAGAGAAACGTAACCATGTCATTCAGGTACTACCATATGGTGGTAGATGAAAGAAACGCACTGTCCGATATTACCCGATGTCCGATACTACCCGACTCTCCCCTAAGTAAATAAGTTAATAAATTAATTAAATAGGTAAATAAATTAAATAGGTACTTAAATAAATTAAATAATTAAATAAATAAGTAAATAAATAAGAAAATAAATTCATTAAATAAGTAAATAGATATGCCGGGTTCGATCCTCCGTATGCCCCCGATTTATAACTTGTGTTGGGCAAGCCCGTGGCCCATATAACACAGGGGTTTTCTCCGGGATCTCCGATTTCTCTGTGGCATCCCAACAAATCTCCATCATCTTATCGCGGGTGTAGCGTATACCAGTACTAAATAGATGAAACACATCATTCATAAAGAAAGTGATATCCCAAAAAAAAAAAAAAAAGAGATTGAGTGTGACATGATAAGTTGGAATTGATATTAATGGTACATTTAGCCTTATAAAAGTAATCAATAAACCAATCAAAATAATATTACAGTACAAAGCAAAGTTACCTAGGTGCTGTGTATGTTTTAAGTGTAACTAATATTCCATAACAAAACTCTCATCGCATTATGCTTTTAAGGTGATATTGGTGAGCAACTTCCTATCATCAGAATATTAAATCATTTTCTCGAAATGTGCTGAAGCTATAGAGCTGACATTTTTGCAACACATGGGCACGTATCTTTTGCTTATGATGTGACAGCAGTTGCTTTGTTAATTTATTTTCTTACAAACAATTTACATGCGAATATTTTCAAAATTTTCAATACACTATCTTCAGTAATACGTATTTACGGTATACTAGTTTTACAAAAACATTCTGTAAGGCTACTAAATAAATAGGCCTATATTTGAAAATTTCACTTTTCTATAAAAAAAGGTTGAGCAAATATTTCTTTTGAATAAAAAATAAAATCAAACTTGTGAAAAATAAGCATTAAAATTAAAACTTACATTCTTATAATGCACTTATACAGGGACATCATTTTATTTTACTAACATTTTTAATATTAACCTGGCTAGTGGCTATACCTTTGGATCAACGCCGTTTGCTACTCCCTTCCACGAATGGAGTTCGATGATACTGGCGTAATATACAAACAAATCACTTTACTAAGTATAGGAGGGAAGACAAGTAGTTCATCCATTTACGTAAACTAGGAAATATCGCGCTTTTGAGTTTGATAATTTTCATTAGGTTTTTGTTTAATCAAAATACAGTACAGTATTAACAGCGAGTGTTTTTAGTCACAAACTGAGCTGTCCATGTGGACGTATTCATAATGTAATGTCTATTATACTGTCTACAGCACATTAGCGTACAATATAGAGAATGAAGTTGAATTGAAAAATAAATAGGCTACATATCGATAGTTAAAAACATTTTTGAAAATGGTGGCCGTTCATTTCGATACAGGCTTCAGTTCTAATGTGCATATTATCGCACTATAGACTATTGTACTTAATCCGAATTACCAGTTTCGTCCTTCGTAACTAGTAACTCATGTTGAAATAACTCTGTACCTACTCTATAAAGAGTACCTTACGTACTGTAAATTCAATCTTCACTTCTGCCCGATCCGAAAAGATAAAATTATTCAGACATACTATCTACTGTCCATCCAACTGGTTATGTCGTAGGGTCGTAAAAATGGAGGAAATCACGTGACAGTTAATTACTTAACGAGACCCTTTTATTTAAGTTATTTTAAACAGATGTATAATATTACGTTGACGTCCAATTCCTAACAGAAATTAATGTTCTCACAAAAGAGATAAGACAGCCCAGCCACTAGCTGGCGAATAAAAGCTGGTGGGGAAACCGGAACACGACGTAGGCAAATGGACGACAGTACCTGTGCGAAACTGATTCAATATTGAAAGCTCTTTCGTCACTGGGAAACCCGTACATATTTTTGGAACGTACTGTTTACTATGACCGTAAGGCGGTCTTGGATCTGTGTGGAGGACGGTTGAACTTCACTAGTAGAAGGGTTGGGAGTGAAGTATATTAAAAAACTCAGATGCAATAAAAATTGAAGTGAAAATAAAATGATGTCCTTGTACTTCTCAGACAAATCTAAAAATTAACATGGATACAGTTTTAATAAGTTCTCTTCCCTTTATCCATTGAATCAGTGGTGGCCATCTCTGAATATAGCTCGAACAAACGGTATATACTACCGCTTTCGTCTGTCTCTTTCCTCTCCGCTGTAAAGCGCTCAGGCTCTCCTGAGCTCTAAAGCGCGCGCTTGCTCCTATGGGCATCAATTGACATAACTGGCTTAGGCTATAGTTTTGTTTATTCTGTGTCAGCCTTGACACTGACTTATGGGCCTTCTCCACGAAACCTAATTTCCAAGCACACATGTCACTACAGAAATACCGTTCGACTTGTGGTATTTTTATACAAAATGGTATATATTTATCTCTATAGAACAGGAATTAACAATAAACTCAATTTTGTTAAAATTTGACTTATGAGGTTTCTCAAAAAGCCGATTCTATTATAATAACTTTCAACATAATGTCTCTGAAGATTAAAAGTAAATTTCCTTGTCACAAATTTTAATTTAAGTATAGCTGCTCTCAAATCATGCATCTCTAGTTGGTCAATTTTATTTTTTTTTTTTTTTTTGTTTAATTGCACAGTTCCTTTATAATTGTGTTCATCTTGATTTTGTCTGCACATTTATTGTTCTTAGACACGTATGTAAAATACCACGCGAAGCCATTGGATAAATTCGCTCGTACTTCTGAGTGTTGGCGAATTGAAAATCTCTTGTGATATCATCTATGGAAATGACTACTTCTCGAATGGTTAGATTAGCAAGACGTCAGAACTCGAATTACATGAAACATACTCGAGCGCATTGTTAAAACCGCCACTTTTTGAGCGGAAGTAGCTCGCCTGTGACAAATGTATTGCCGTCAACAACGAATTAAATACATGGTAATGATGTTCTTGCTGCGTCATAACGTGTGTGATCTAGCGGTTACAAGCTAGCTGCTGGTGTGGACTTTAAAGAGAATAACATCCTTAGCGACGTTTAGTTCCAGAGCAAGTAAAGCTATGGAATCCGCTCTTTTTTATAAATTTATGGCACATAATCGCATTCTAGCTCTGTTAGAGTGCCTGAGGAAAAAATTGTCAGCAATTTCTCGTCCTCGTGGAATTTTGACACTCAGTGACCTCTGTTGTTGACAACGTATATAAATAAAATAATATTAATATTATTACTGATACAGAGATTAAGGGTGTTTGAAAATAAGATTCTTAGGAAAATATTTGGGGCTAAGAAGGATGAAGTTACAGGAGAATGGAGAAAGTTACAGAACGCAGAACTGTACGCATTGTATTCTTCATCTCACATAATTAGGAACGTTAAATCCTGACGTTTGAGATAGGCAGGGCATGTAGCACGTATGGGTGACTCTATAAATGCATATAGAGTGTTAGTTTGGAAGCCTCAGGGAAAAAGACCTTTTGGTAGGCTGAGACGTAGATGGGAGGATAATATTAAAATTGATTTGAGGGAGGTGGGATATGATGGTAGAGACTGGATTAATTTTGCTGAGGATAGGGACCGATGTGAGAGAGGCAATGAACCTCCGGGTTCCTTAACCCTTAAATTCACAAAGTATCCTATAGGCTACAACAGGTTAATAGGCTATATCCTATAATTTTAATAGAACAATAGAAAACAAATTGGTAGGAAAATTAAATTTAACCAAAATTTCACAATACTATAATATTGTACAACATATAAAATATGGGCATTGCGATAGTTGTATTCTTTACTATCGGACAAGGTTTGATAAAGTAGTGAGAGAAATAAAGTTTTACCAATTTAAGGGTTAAAAGCCATAAATAAGTAAGATAACAGACAGATCGGTAGCCAGTTGTTAATAGACACTATACTGAAACACCAAATTCGGTTCATGCCCCGGACGCCATAGATTTTTTCCACTGTCCCATAATTGTGAGTTTCTTAAAGATGAAGTCATCTGTGATTAGCCTTGGATCTCCTTTCTGATGAAATGAAATTGTATGAAATGCACAGAGGAAGTCTTAATGAATTAGATAATAAATAGAAAGAAAATCGACAGGCGCATAGATTCACTACGATCACACAAAGGGATTATAAGGAGTACATGGGAAATACTAGGAGAACAAGGGGAATACTGGGAGAAGAAGGGGAATACTGGGAGAAGAAGGGGAATACTGGGAGAACAAGGGGAATACTGGGAGAACAAGGGGAATACTGGGAGAACAAAGGGATACAAGGTGAACAAGGGGGATACTGGGAGAAGAAGGGGAATGCTAGAAGAACAAGGGAATGCAAGGTGAGCAAGGGGAATACGAGAGAACAAGGGGAATACTAGGTGAGTAAGGGGAATACGAGAGAACAAGGGGAATACTAGGTGAGTAAGGGGAATACGAGAGAACAAGGGGAATACTAGGTGAGTAAGGGGAATACGAGAGAACAAGGGGAATACTAGGTGAGTAAGGGGAATACGAGAGAACAAGGGGAATACTAGGTGAGTAAGGGGAATACGAGAGAACAAGGGGAATACTAGGTGAGTAAGGGGAATACGAGAGAACAAGGGGAATACTAGGAGAACAAAGGGATACAAGGTGAACAAGGGGGATACTGGGAGAACAAGGGGAATGCTAGAAGAACAAGGGAATGCAAGGCGAGCAAGGGGAATACGAGAGAACAAGGGGAATACTGGGAGAACAAGGGGAATGCTAGAAGAACAAGGGAATGCAAGGTGAGCAAGGGGAATACGAGAGAACAAGGGGAATACTGGGAGAACAAGGGGGATACTGGGAGAACAAGGGGAATGCTAGAAGAACAAGGGAATGCAAGGTGAGCAAGGGGAATACGAGAGAACAAGGGGAATACTGGGAGAACAAGGGGAATGCTAGAAGAACAAGGGAATGCAAGGTGAGCAAGGGGAATACGAGAGAACAAGGGGAATACTGGGAGAACAAGGGGAATGCTAGAAGAACAAGGGAATGCAAGGTGAGCAAGGGGAATACGAGAGAACAAGGGGAATACTGGGAGAACAAGGGGGATACTGGGAGAACAAGGGGAATGCTAGAAGAACAAGGGAATGTAAGGTGAGCAAGGGGAATACGAGAGAACAAGGGGAATACTGGGAGAACAAGGGGGATACTGGGAGAACAAGGGGAATGCTAGAAGAACAAGGGAATGCAAGGTGAGCAAGGGGAATACGAGAGAACAAGGGAAATACTGGGAGAACAAGGGGAATACTGGGAGAACAAGGGGAATGCTAGAAGAACAAGGGAATGCAAGGTGAGCAAGGGGAATACTGGGAGAACAAGGGGAGTACTGGGAGAACAAGGGGAGTACTGGGAGAACAAGGGGGATACTGGGAGAACAAGGGTGATACTGGGAGAACAAGGGGAATACTGGGAGAACAAGGGGGATACTGGGAGAACAAGGGGAATGCTAGAAGAACAAGGGAATGCAAGGTGAGCAAGGGGAATACGAGAGAACAAGGGGACTACTGAGAGAACAAGGGGGATACTGGGAGGACAAGGGGAATACTGGGAGAACAAGGGGGATACTGGGAGAACAAGGGGAATACTGGGAGAACAAGGGGGATACTGGGAGAACAAGGGGAATACTGGGAGAACAAGGGGGATACTGGGAGAACAAGGGGAATACTGGGAGAACAAGGGGGATACTGGGAGAACAAGGGGGATACTGGGAAAACAAGGGGAATACTGGGAGAACAAGGGGAATGCTAGAAGAACAAGGGAATGCAAGGTGAGCAAGGGGAATACGAGAGAACAAGGGGAATACTGGGAGAACAAGGGGGATACTGGGAGAACAAGGGGAATACTGGGAGAACAAGGGGGATACTGGGAGAACAAGGGGAATGCTAGAAGAACAAGGGAATGCAAGGTGAGCAAGGGGAATTCGAGAGAACAAGGGGAATACTAGGTGAGTAAGGGGAATACGAGAGAACAAGGGGAATACTGGGAGAACAAGGGGATTACTGGGAGAACAAGGGGAATGCTAGAAGAACAAGGGAATGCAAGGTGAGCAAGGGGAATACGAGAGAACAAGGGGAATACTGGGAGAACAAGGGTGATACTAGGAGAACAAAGGGAAGATCAGGAGAACAAGGGAAAGACCAGGAGAACGAAGGAACGATTAGGAAAACAGGGGGAAGACCAGGAGAACAAGGAGAAGACAAGGGCAACAATAGAAATATAAAGAGAACAAGGGGAATATAAGAAGAAGAAGAAGAAGAAGAAGAAGAAGGAGAGTAGAAAGATAAAAGTGAGGAGGAAGTTGTATATTAGGGTGACGATCAATTCCGAAGTTATCTTTCTATAACTATGAGGAGAAAGACTCGTCTTCCTATTTGTACACGGAAAGTATCACACCGGCTGTCAAACCCGAAATAGTAGCTTCAACATTGAGGTGTCTGAGTGTCATCGACAGTGCTTTGTTTTACTACAAAACTGTTGAAGTTAGTACATAATTGTACTGGAACTGAATATTTGAATGTATTGTGTTATTGTCTTTCCGTGGTGTATTAGAAAATATGTGACACTCCGCACGTTGCCATGGAATCAAAATTCTCCATAGGTTGAATAGCGATCGGACAGACGACTGTCGTTTTTATTTCTCTGCGTTGCTGCCTTTCTTGCGCGCTCTGTTCACGGTTCAGCGGTGCCTAACTCTCCATCTTGGTTCTCACGGACGTTTTCCTCGCGTTCAGAATCTACAGCGAACCTCAAGAGATAAGAGGTAACTTCCAATTTTCGTATGCTAATACCCTTAACGTAGTAGACATTTTTAGCTTCAAAATATCTACATTACGGTCCAAATCTCCTGACGTTTGGGGCGTGTTCATTTATACGGCAATAGCCAAAAGCAACAGTGCTGCGTTGCCGAGTACGGACATTCGTCTACGCGGCTTGTAAAAATAATACATGCACTCGGACACCTTCTTCGTGACATGGTGTCTACATGTGATTAGATTGAATGGCATTATTTTTCTAAATGTATAGCAACAAGAATCTCATTTGAATAATTTCGAGGGAAAAATTGTTCCGGAGCCGGGTATCGAACCCGGGACCTTTGGTTTAACGTACCAACGCTCTACCACTGAGCTACCCGGGAACTCTAACCGACACCGATCCAATTCTTCCCTCTATAACCACAGACCTCAAAGTGGGCTGACAATCGTCAAGCAACCAACTTCGAGTGCACACTAACTCTGTGTGACTTAAATTGTGGTTTTCTGTTAACGAACAGTGACGTGTATTATGCAAATCAAGATTTCAGGTATAACTCCCTGTAAAGTTGATTTGAATAATTTCGAGGGAAAAATTGTTCCGAAGAATCTCATTTATACGTCAAGCGGTTCGTATTTTGTGTGTCTTAATGCGTTCCAGCCGAGTCATGGATTTTATGGTCTTCCAAGAGTAATGTTTACACAGCCGCGTGTCGATAAGAAAGCCTTTCGAAGCACCAGAACTATTAACCATGAACAGTAGGGGCCTACCCATTCATCAAAATAAACATCCGAGAAAAATTTGTATGAAGCGAGAGCCGATAATGCCAGTTCGATTTCTGTTTGCGTTGTGTGAAGAGTTCTAGGTGCGGGCGTCTGTCAGTGAAATCAATAATTCGTTTGTACAGGGACATCATTTTATTTTTACTTCAATTTTTATTGTAACTGAGTTTTTGAATGTACTTCACTCCCACCCCTTCTACTAATGAAGTTCAACCGTCCTCCACACAGATCCAAGACCGCATATACAGTCATAGTAGCCTTACAGTCATAGTAAACAGTACGTTCCAAAAATATGTTCGAGTTTTCCAGTGACGAAAGAGCTTTCAATATTGCATCATTTTCCATTTGCCTACGTCGCATCCCGGTTTCCCCCACCTGCTTCTATTCGCCTCTCTGTAAATGCTAGTGGCTGAGCTGTCTTAGCTCTTTTCTGAGAACATTAATTTCTGTTAGAAATTGGACGTCTACGTAATATTATACCCATACAATTGTTTAAAATAAATTAAATAAAAGGACCTCATTAAGTAATTAACTGTCACGTGATTTCCTCCCTTTCTACGACGCTACGACGTAACCACTTGGACGGACAGTAGATAGTATGTCTGAGTAATTTTATCTTTTCGGATCGGGCAGAAGTGAAGATTGAATTTACAGTACGTAAGGTACTCTTTTATAGAGTAGGTACAGAATTATTTCAACATGAGTTACTGATACGAAGTACGAACCTGGTAATTGGAATTACGTACAATAGTCTATAGTGCGATAATGTGCACATTAGTACTGAAGCCTGTATCGAAATGACCGCCACCATTTTCAAAAATGTGTTTAAATATCCATATTTTGATTATTTTTCAATTTAACTTCAGTCTCTATAGTGTACATTAATGTGCTGCAGACAGTATAATATGCACTGCATAATGAATACGTCCGCATGGAAAGCTCAATTCGTGAGTAAAAACACTCATTGTTAATACTGTACTGTATTTTGATTAAACAAAAACCTAATGAAAATTATCAAACTCAAAATCGCGATATTTCCTAGTTTACGTAAATGGAGGAACTACTTTTCTTCCCTCCTATACCTAGTAAAGTGGTTTGTTTGTATATTACGCCAGTATCATCGAACTCCGGTCGTGGAAGGAGGTAGCAAACGGTGTTTCCGGTTCTTAATCGTTGGTCCAAAGGTATAGCCAGGTTAATATTATAAATGTTAGTAAAAATAAAATGATGTCCCTGTATTAACCATTTCTGTGTGTTCTTATCAGTTTATTACTTGATTTGTTTATCAGTAGTGTAATATTCAATTATGTCGTTCAGCAAGGCCAGTACTAGTGAAAGTAATCGCTCCAGTGGATATAGTAGCAAAGTTCGGAAAATTATCTCTCATTCATTTAGTGTTCTGCCAAGACCATGTCTTTCACTGCAAACACAGCTTTCTCTACTCTTTCCTATTTTCTGCCTTCCTCTTCGTTTCCTCATATAATACTTTGCCAGAACAAAGATACATAGCCTATTGATTTTTTTATATAAAAACACTCTAGCACGCCCAGAAAGAATAAGTTACATACTCGTGCTCAGGGGGCATTCCACATAATGTTAAGACATTTTATTAAATAACAGAGTAAAAAGTAAAAAAAGAGAGAGAAAAGAAGAAGAAAAAACACAGATATCACAATAACTGAACTCTTTAAATTGATTTTTTAAAGTAATTAGCATTAGCAAATTGTATGTTTGGGAATTTAACTGTTATCATGTTATAAAGCCTTGGACCGAAGTTTCTACTGTGATTATATGCTATAGTTGTAGTACGTTTAGTACTGTCACGCTTATGTTGTCTGATCTTTTGGTTTTATATTTATGTGAATATAGGCTGAATTAAATGTATTTCGGTTTTTATGTAAGAAATTTAATAATACATTGTTATAAATTTGATGGAAGTCAAATACTGTACTTTAAATTCTGAATACAGCAGTTCTGAAGGATAATCAAGAAGTTTATTAAGGCATATTTTTATTATTCTTTTCTGTAGCAGAGTTATTGGCATGAGGGAGATACTATAAGCACTACCCCATCCTATAATGCCGTATTGTAATATAGCTTGTACAGGGACATCATTTTATTTTTACTTCAATTTTTATTGTACCTGAGTTTTTGAATGTACTTCACAACCACCTCCTCTACTAGTAAACTTCCAACCGTCCACCACACAGAACAGTCCACCACAGTACGTTCCAGAAATATGTTTGCGTTTTCCAGTGACGAAAGAGCTTCCAATATTGAATCATATATTCGCACAGATACTGTCGTCCGTTTGCCTACATCGCATCCCGGTTTCCCTCACCAGCTTATGTTCGTCCCTCTGCAAAGTCTAATAGCTGGGCTGTCTTAGCTCTTTTCTGAAAACATTAATTTCTGTTAGGAATTGGACATCTACGTAATATTATACAACTGTTTAAAATAACTTATATAAAATGGTCTCGTTAAGTCATTAACTGTCACGTGATTCCCTCCCCCCTTTCTACGACCCTGTGACAAAACCACTTGAACGGACAGTAGATAGCATTTCTGAGCAATTTTATCTTTTCGGATCGGGCAGAAGTGAAGATTAAATTTACAGTACGTAAGTACTCTTTTATAGAGCAGGTATATAATTATTTCAACATGAGTTACTCGTACGAAGGACGAAAATGGTAATTGGAATTAGGTACCTTAGTGTATAGTGCGATAATATGCACAAAAGAATTGAAACCTGTATCGAAATGAACGGTCACCATTTTCAAAAATGTGTTTAAATATCCATATTATGATTATTTTTCAATTTAACTTCATTCTCTATATTATACGCTAATGTGCTGTAACAGTACAATATACATTGCATAATTAGTACGTCCGAATGGATAGCTCTATTCGTGAGTAAAAACACTAAGTGTTAACACAGTACTGTATTTTGATTAAACAAAAACGTAATGAAAATTATCAAACTCAAAATTGCGATATTTCCTAGTTTACATAAATGGATGAATTACTTTTCTTCCCTCCTATACCTAGTAAAGTGATTTGTATTTTACGCCAGTATCATCGAACTCCAGTCTTGGAAGGGGTTCAAGCGGTGTTTCCGGTTCTAGACCTTTAATCCGAAGATATAGCCAGGTTAATATTAAAAATGTTAGTAAAAATGAAATGATGTCCCTGTACTAATGCGAGGTAAATCAGTCGTGAAATATGGACAGTCAAATAATTTCGTAGGATGATCCATATTTCTTAATGTCGCCTATGTTCTGATATCTTCTACCCCGAACTCTTCTCCCGTTCACCATTCCTTCAGTAGGCAGTTTCCTCTCAACCAGTGACACAACCAATTCCTTTTTCTCTTCCTGATCAGTTTCAGCATCATTCTTTCTTCTCCCACTCTTTCCAACACAGCTTTATTTCTATGTCTACAATTTCTTCAGAAAATACTAATCCGAAAAAAACAGTAAAAATTTAACTTTTCTAAGTGTCAAGAACTAACTGCCGAGGCGTGTTCAATAAATGTATCAACCGCGTCACGTGTATACAGAGTAGTGCAAAAAACGGAAACACAGAGTGCTAAGAAATTGTTCGTCTCGCCTAGAAAACATATTAATATATTATCTAAAAGAGTGACAAATTTAAATAACTTCGAGAAAAGACGTACGACGCACCATTTTTAATTCTATGATAAAAGAGAATTTCCCACAACTAAGAAATTAACACTTTCGCTGAACGAAGAATAGGTTGCAGTGGTTCTGTTTCTACCATAACAGACTACTGAAACAACTCGGATTCTGATACAGAAAACTGATGATGAACGAATATTCCTATTGGAACTAAACGATATACAGTAGTTGCGGCCAGGTTGAGGTTCTTGTATATTCTATTATCCATGTGCTAAAAAGGATAAAGTTCATCTTCCCTCTTGCTTAAAAAAGTCCCTTGTGCAGACGCTTGTATTTCCCTGTTTTGACTATGCTGACATTTTACTAACTGACCTTTCCAGCGACAACAAAACGAAACTTCAACGTGCTCATAATTTGTGTGTACGTTTTGTAAGCAATGTTCTTAAATATGATCACATTACTCCATCCCTGGAAGCAATAGGTTGGCTTAAACTAGATAAGAAAAGAAATTTACATTCACTTCTCCTTCTCTTCGAAATCTTGAACTCTTCTATTCCTTCGTACCTGTCGTCTCGCTTCACTTACCTTTCTTCCCACCACAATCTGAACACACGCTCTCGCCATGAAACAATACTAACAATACCATCCCATCGCACCACCTCATACTCATCCTCTTTCACAATAGCCCTGCCAAGACTCTGGAATTCGTTACCTGCTAGCATCAGGGACTGTCGAAATAAAATTCAATTCAAACGCAAACTTACTAGGCACTTGGTCAGTAATTGAGACTCGTTCAGACATGGCTTATTGTAAATATTCTCTTAATCTATCACAATATATTTCAATATCCGGTAATTTCATCACTATAGAATTTTGTTATTCTAGGTTTAATTTATAATTCAGTAAATACAAAAATATTCTTTGTTCTTAACTTCTATGATAAAATGTCTAGTTTTCATTAATCAGGCAATCTTGTCGTACTTTAATTTTTATTGTAATTGTAAATGTAATATTAATTGTAATTTTATTCTTCATATTATAGTTGTAATCCCCTGGCGGCCTTATCTCTACCAGGTTAAATAAATAAATACTACTACTACTTGTACCACATCAGCGTATCAGGAAACACACGGCCTATATTTTACCTGGACGAAACAGAATCATACAGCAAAATATGTTTGGCAGGACTCATATAGAAATGGGGGTCTAAAAGTGCCTGTAAGGAAGGAAACCAGATTAATTATTTGTCATTTAGGATCGGCGAAAACTTCTTTCATTCGTGATAGCAAATGGGCGTTTCGGTCTAAAAGGACTAGCTATTATCATGAGGAAATGACATCAGATTCATTTTGTGATTGGTTTTTAAAGAGATCTTTTAATTTTTTAGAAGAAGGTAGATAATCATAATGGACAATGCATCATATAATTCTGTTCGTATAAACAAATTCGCAATACGTCCAGCAGAAAATAGGAAATCATGGAGGAGTGGCTGGAACATAAAGGCGTTAATTTCTGTCCCGTAGAAAGAAAATCTGGACTTGTGCATAGAGTGCAGCCATTCAAAAGTAGTGACAAAATATACGAACTCGATGAACTGGCCATTGAGGCTCTCGCCGTATCATTGCCAATATAATGCGACTGAACTTTTGTGGGCACAGATGAAAAGGGAAGTCGCTAAATAAAGTACGACCTTCAGAATATCAGACGTGAAAAACTAGTTGATGACGAACTTAATAGCGTGACTAGGGAAAACTGAATTGCTTGTGTGAAACACGCATATTAATTGCAAGAAGAGAATTTCGCGAATGAAATAGGACGTTAAGACATTTTAGAACCAACTATTATTGACTTACAAGACGAGGGTGACACAGATGATAGTGATGACCATAATGACAGTGATATTGATGGTGGTGGTGTTGATGACGATGGCGGTGATATTGGTGTTGGTGGACAGGATGAGGACACATCGTTGGCTTTTCCCCTGGAATAACAAACATCAGTTTAAAGGTATGCTTTTTAGTAGATTACTTTTTTTTTATCATTCATTATTGCATTACACTGCAATGCGAACGGAATCTGTTCTCAACACCATTCCTCTCGCCAGACGAGTTCGGTGAAGAACGCATCACCCGCTCTGTATGTTTGACAACGTCGCGCTTGCACATTGTTGGCTCTCGCGAAACGTCAGGCGATTTGGTCTCCACTGTAGTGGTCCGAGGCACGATTCTGTGACTGACTGGTATTAAGTTGTCGAAGTGGTGATCTTGAGCCATTTTCATGCCATAAAGAAATAATAATAATAATAATTTCCCTTGAAATTATTCAAATCTGCTTTACAGGGAGCTGTACCTGAAAGATTAGATTTGAATAATAATAATAATAATAATAATAATAATAATAATAATAATAATAATAATAATAATATCCTACACATGATGAAATTTAGTGAACATTTTTCGCAATAAGGAATATTCAGGAACGATGAAAGAGTTGGATTTTCAATTCTTTGTTTAGCATTCCTTTTCAGTTACGAAACCTATTCTGAAAAGATAATATGACAGGTATAGTTGTATAATCATTTATTTAACGTCCATTTTGAACTGTGAAGACTGATAAGAAAAAAATATGACAATTGTAATTCTATTTTTATGCTCGACCATGCCGAAATGTACTAATTATACATCTGGTAGCAGTCCTTCAATGCGTGTCATTACAGTACACCTATTCATTAAAGTTCAGGTTTTCGATTATTCTCGGATAAGCAATTGAAAGACAACTAGCAAAACGTCACGCAGGCTGGAAATCAAATACTGTCGCAGAAGGTTATGTTCCGTTACTATAATAATTAGTGTTAATTGTAAATAATACTCAAATAAATTCAATTTGTCATCTCGTTTTTCAATGTCGAATTCAATTTCAAGGTTATATCAAGTTTAACGAGATTACATCAAAGTCGTCGATATTCGTTTCGGGGAAAAAAATCAATACTTTCGCGTCTGCGCACATCTCACAATTCACGAGATTGCACAAGGTCAGTTCCCTTCCCATTCACATAAGATAACGTGAAAGTTATGAATAATTTCAAGTTAGAAATATGGTCGAGCATAAAAAGTCGTATGAAACTTGCCTATAATGGTAATTAAGACGCTCGTATGAAAATTATGAAATTCGCTTGCGCTCGTTTCATAAACATCCTCGCGCCTTAATTGCTATCATTATAGGCTCGTTGCGTAATGTACTATTTTTATTTAACGTCCCTTTTAAAATACAGACGCTATTCATAAACTATAAGATGATAATTATTTTAATATTAATTTCTATTGATAGTTAATTTAAACTACAGAGGCTGTTCATAGACGATAAGTTGATAATCGTAATTGTAATTATTTAGTAAACGTTCCTTTTAAACTATAGAAATTATTAATAAAACAATAAGATGGTAATTATAATTTTAATTCTTTATTAAATGTTTCTTTTAAGGGGTTAGGTACAGCTTACAGCAGTAAAATTTTGTAAATATCCAACATTTTTTTCCCTCCATTACAGTATCCTGCACAATAATGAAAATTGAAACACTGTCCTTCTGATATACGAAAAAAATATTTTTACAATAAAAAAATGATTTTCATTTTTTTAAATTCAGTTCACTGTGCAGTGATGAAGCGTTTCCCACATAACTAAAAAAACTATCCAATATTCTGTGATGAAATTTTTTGTGTGTATTTATGCATGTCATATCTACAATATGATGCAAGATCACTTCGCTACCTTTGACAGATTATCTGATAAAAAATGAATTCTTAAAAAAATGATCAAATATCAGTATTTTCTTCTAACACAAAATAAAAAAAAGTTATTTATTAAGGAATGTAGTTGAAAGAGCATGATATTGTAAACATGAGTTTCAGCAATAAAATAAAAGAGAGAGAACATGAAAAAGTTAAGTTTATGAGTTATGAGGGAAAAGCTTCATCACTGCACAGGTCGACCTGGTTGGCGAGTTGGTATATCGCTGGCCTTCTATGCCCAAGGTTGCGGGTTCGATCCCGGGCCAGGTCGATGGCATTTAAGTGTGCTTAAATGCGACAGGCTCATGTCAGTAGATTTACTGGCATGTAAAAGAACTCCTGCGGGACAAAATTCCGGCACATCCGGCGACGCTGATATAACCTCTGCAGTTGCGAGCGTCGTTAAATAAAACATAACATTTAACATCACTGCACAGTAAACAGCTACCATTTTGAATTTTGATAAAGAAAATAGAATTTTTTTAATCGTAATTTTTTTTTTTCATATAGCAGAAAGACAGTGTTTTACACATACCAATTTTTATTATTGCATAAGAAACAGGAATGGAGTAAAAACATGTTGAATAGGCCTATATCCAAAAAATTTTACTGCTGTAAGCTGCACCTAACCCCTTAAACTACAGAGGCTATTCATAGACGATAAGATAATTGTAATTGTAATTAATTATTTAATGTTCCTTTTAAATTGAAGAGCTGTTCATAGAGTATAAGATGATAATTGTAATTGAAGAGTGTGATTCCAAAACGCGTTCAGTCCATTTTTGTGAAAGGACTGGGCAAGTTTTTTTTTTTTATCCACCGTTGTACGGAGTGAGAGAGTTTTCAAGTGCACAATAACACAAACTTTAAAATAATTAACGTCATTTTGAACTACAGATCAATGAAATGATACTATTGTAGTCATGTATATATATATATATATATATATATATATATATACATACAGTAGAACTTGGTTATAGCGACCTCATTTTGTGCGACACCTCGCCTATAACGTCAAATATTCTGTGGTCCCAACTAATTCCCCATAAGACATATGCTTTCCTACCTTGCTTAATACGACAAAAGCATATGCGTCTACCTCGCATATAACGTCATTTTCAACCTCAGTTTGGAATAAGATTTTCTAAGAACCAAAGTATTTTAAGAAATATTTTGTTGAAATCTGACCCTGACAAATTCTTTAGTCTCCTTCTGTCATAGACCTCTGGAATGCAGGCGGATTCCCCACCCCCATTGTAACCTGCCCAAATTCATGCGGTATTAGTTCAGTTTCGACAGGAAGTTTTCACTAAGTGCACGCATTTTAATGCAGTATGGCCACTAAAAGAAGTGAGTGACGCTTTAGAAGTCATTAGAATTATGAACATGTTCTATGAAGCTAGGGAAGGGAGCAGTGAAATTGCAACTGAAATTGTGAACATAGAACGTAATTTAGCCCTAGAAAGTGTGTATTGGGCAAGTAGAAGACAACAGAGTAAAATGACTGATTACTTCACTTCTAAGTAAAGTAGTTTGGTGAGTACTGAACAAACTGTTTTAATACAGAATACTGTATTTATAATTGTAGGCCTACGTGTATTTTATTATGTTCATTGTAGGCTTAAAAGTCAATACATAAATCTAAAATAAGTCTAATTAAATTTATTTTTCATTTTCCACCTCACTAGACTGATAATGTGAATCTCGGTTACTACGACACTCGTTTATAACAACATAATGCTTAAGGTCCCTTGGATGTCGTTATAACCAAGTTCTACTACATATATATATATATATATATATATATATATATATATATATATATATATATATATATATATATATATACGACACAAATTGAAGGACCATGAAATGATGATTGCAATTAATTGCTTAACGTCCCATTCGAACTTCAGTGGCTATTCAGAGACAGTGTGATGATGATGATGATTATTTTTATTATTATTATTATTATTATTATTATTATTATTATTATTATTATTATTATAAAAAAGATGAAATAATCTATGTATACCCAATGCTATATGTAAAGGATTACGGAGAATGTTATAATGATGGTATAGGAAACAGGATTACTGCCTCAACATCGTCTCTGTCTGCCATGATTTCCACACAGTGTCGACGTGTTTCGAACTCGGGACGCTCTGATATCCGCCTAGTTTCGTGAAGGGATGGTTCATTGCTTCTCTGCAAGGTTATTGACGCCTCCACGAGATACGAGTTCAACACCTTCACTTTCAAAAAACCCTCGGCCCTGGTGTTCCCTCCTCTCCTCCCCCGCCCCGGAATGTTTCGCTTCTTTGTGATGTTCAGCTTCACAGAATCGGAAGTTGCTTTGTCATCAGGTGCCGCTTCTGCTTCCTCGTGTCTAGGAATCCAGCGTTTATCGGAATTTCCTCATGCCTTGCAAATTCTACATGTAGTGACATTGCTGTTATTGTGAGACACATAGGAGTCACATTTGCAGACTTATTTTGGGAAATAATAATAATGATAATAATAATAATAATAATAATAATAATAACAATACTTACAAATCGCTTTTAAGAAACCCGCACGTTCATTGCCGCCCCCACATAAGCCTGCCATCGATCCCTATCCTGTGCAAGATTAATCCAGTCTCATCATATCTCACCTCCCTCAAGCCCATTTTAATATTATCCTCCCACTGCATGCATTTCTGGATTCGCCCATACGTGCTATCTCAAACGTCTGGATTTAATGTTACTGATTATGTCAGGTGAAGAATACAATGCGTGCAGTTCTGCGTTGTGTAACTTTATCCATTCTCCTGTAACTTCATCCCTCTTAGTCCGAAATATTTTCCTAAGAAACTTATTCTCAAACACCCTTAATCTGTTCTTCTCTCAAAGTGAGAGTCCAAGTTTCACAACCATACAGAACAACCGGTAATATAACTGCTTTATAAATTCTAACTTCAAGATTTTTTTGACAGCAGACTAGATGACAAAAGCTTCTCAACCGAATAATAACAGGCATTTTCCCATATTTATTCTGGGTTTAATTTCCTCACGAGTGTCATTTGTATTTCTTACTGTTGCCCCAAGGATAAATCTCCAATTTTTATATTTCCATTTCGTATAATATTCTGGTCACGAGACATAATCATATACTTTGTCTTTTCGGAATTTACTTCCAAGCCTATCGCTTTACTAATGCCAGAGAATCAGTCCCATTCCGAGGCTTATTGTGTGGTTTCGTGACAAGCTGTTTTTTTACGGTGATGGGTTATTATCCCTTCGCCCAACCCCCAAGCTGGAGGACCACCCCTTATCGGCTGTCCACGACTGCTTATTCAATATATTCACAGCTACCCTCCATATCTGGAGGCCGTCTCCTCTATCCGCAACCTGTGGACGGGCCATGCCGTGGTGATAGAGACCACAATTCATAGATGATGATGATGATGATGATGATGATGATGATGATGATAATAATAATAATAATAATAATAATAATAATAATACTGTAATAAAAGGTAAAAGGTAAAGGTATCCCCGTAACTTGCCATGAAGGCACTTGGGGGGGCACGGAAGTAGAGCCCCATGCTTTCCATGACCTCGGCACTAGAATGAGGTGGTGTGGTCGGCACCACGCTCTGACCGCCTTTTACCCCCGGGAAAGACCCGGTACTCAATTTTATAGGAGGCTGAGTGAACCTCGGGGCCGTTCTGAAAGTTTGGCAACGAGAAAAAATCCTGTCACCACCTGGGATCGAACCCCGGACCTTCCAGTCCGTAGCCAGCTGCTCTACCAACTGAGCTACCCGGCCGCAATAATACTGTAATAATATTTTCAATTGGAAATATTAGAAATATAATAGAGGGTACCACACAATGATCCAAATCGATTTTAAATTGAGGCGTGAACCAAAATTTTTCACCAAAAATCATCCTTAGGCCTAAATATTTACTGTGGACAAACAATATGCCACATTACCAATATAGTACATGTAGGGTATTAGAAAATGATTCAACCAATATGTATTGCGATAAAAATACAGAGGCAGCAGTTGGACACATAATAGATCTGATTTTACAGCCTGGACAAAATAAAATTAACGAACACCCTTTTCTGCTAGACGTAGCAATCCCAAACACATCATATTTACAGTCTGCATACACAAACAAATATCAAATTATACGGATTTAAATACTAAAATCACACAATAACTGATGTACATCCTTTGACACGGAAAATGGTCGCTCTCCTGTAGCGTGAACTTGTCTTTAAGTACCGTTCGGTTTAACGCGAGATTCACAAGGGGAAATATTAAGCATCGCGGTTCAAGGATGAAATCAAGTCGTAGCAGCGCCGTTCAGAGCAGAAGTGGTGTAAGTCAAAATTGGGTAATGAGGTTTAAAGTAAAAAATCTGTACAATACAGCGCAAAGTAGCGATTAATATGTCCCTCGTGCTATCCACTGACTACTAATAGTTTAAATAAATTGAATATTAATAGCTACTTTAACCCTCATTGCCCATTTTTGACTTACGCCACTTCTGCTCTGAACGGCTCAAATGTCACGAAACGATATATTCCCTATGAAGCCTTTATAGCTTAGCAATAGAGCTATTTCTTCTCGTTACAAAGACCGGAGTTCGAATATCTTTTCCTAAACACACGCGTGTAAACAGCACACGATGATTCCCGAGCTTTTCCGAGGTGGACAGTCTATGAACAACGACCAATTTCCATGTCAAAGGATGTACAAATCTTAATAATAGTCATAATTCCACGTACTTTTCTGGAGGTTCTTAAATGCTTGTACGTTGACAAGCCATAGTTGGCAAGCAGACATTGTAAACAATTATAATGTTACTGTTATTGTGATTATGATGATTATTATTATCATTATTATTATTATTATTTGACATTATCTTCTACGAGTAATATTACTATTGTATCTATCCGCTATTATTCTTATGAAATAAAATTGTTACATGAACTGTAATTAAGGAAAGAAAACTCAGTTATCTTCTTCATACGTTCATAATAAAATTGGAGTACCGATACGATTCCATTTCGAAGCGTTTTAACTTGTTTCAGTAGCCATCATCACTGCCAAGTATTAGTTTTTGTAAGTAGGAAAAAAAAACAACAAAATACCTGCGATATTTGATCTACAATGACGTCATTCTAACTCCACTTTTTAGGAGAAGCGTCGCAAGCCCACATGTTTCGTTGAATAATCTGTAGCTAGATATAAGAAATCTCATTGACTGTGCAATTTCATGAGCCCGGAGCGTTGCAAAATGTGCCGTTTGAATCGCTGCGGGTCTTACGCACATGATGTCAATGTTATAATGACTAACGGCTTCAAGATTAGAACTGTTGCTTAGTAACGAAGGGCAGGCGTTATGGGGGCTCGGATGGGAGGGAATTGCACGGTGCCTGCTTCACATAAGTTCTCAACTTTGCTGGTTCAATTCTTTATATTGTGTTTCAAATTATACAGACTATTCAGAAATGACAAGATGATCATGTTATTCTTTACGAGAGACGAAAAAAAAATGTTATGTTATGTTTTATTTAACGACGCTCGCAACTACAGAGGTTATATCAGCGTCGCCGGATGCGCCGGAATTTTGTCCCGCAGGAGTTCTTTTACATGCCAGTAAATCTACTGACATGAACCTGTCGCATTTAAGCACACTTAAATGAAGGGTACACGGGAAAAACGCACAAGGTCACAATGCTGTTAAGGGTGATGTCATTATCTAATTCACTGTATTAGTAAAAACTTTAGTGTTATTTTTACCAAAAGTGCTAAAGGAGAATTAAAACCACGGATACACTCATCATTTCCTTCATTCCAAGTAGAAACACCAATATATTTTGCAGTCATATACTGAAATAGATCACTATCTCACCCTTAATGGAAATGTGACATTGTTCATTTTTCCCGTGTACCCTTCAAATGCCATCGACCTGGCCCGGGATCGAACCCGCAACCTTGGGCATAGAAGGCCAGCGCTATACCAACTTGCCAACCAGGTCGACCCCAGAGACGATGAAATGATAATTAAATGGTAATCATTTGGTTAATGTCCCTTTAAATTTGCATAAATTGTTATTGTAGAGGTTTTGAAAGACGATGAGATGATAATTGGATGGTAAACATTTATGTATATAAAGTTCCTTTTAATTTGCATAAATTGTTATTGTAGAGGTTTTGAGAGACGATGAGATGATAATTGGATGGTAAACATTTATGTATATAAAGTTCCTTTTAATTTGCATAAATTGTTATTGTAGAAGTCTTGAGAGACGATGAGATGATAATTGCATTGTAAACATTTATGTATATAAAGTTCCTTTTAATTTGCATAAATTGTTATTGTAGTGGTTTTGAAAGACGATGAGATGATAATTGGATGGTAAACATTTATGTATATAAAGTTCCTTTTAATTTGCATAAATTGTTATTGTAGAGGTTTTGAAAGACGATGAGATGATAATTGGATGGTAAACATTTATGTATATAAAGTTCCTTTTAATTTGCATAAATTGTTATTGTAGAGGTTTTGAGAGACGATGAGATGATAATTGGATGGTAAATATTTGTGTATATAAAGTTCCTTTTAATTTGCATAAATTGTTATTGTAGAGGTTTTGAGAGACGATGAGATGATAATTGGATGGTAAACATTTATGTATATAAAGTTCCTTTTAATTTGCATAAATTGTTATTGTAGAGGTTTTGAGAGACGATGAGATGATAATTGGATGGTAAATATTTGTGTATATAAAGTTCCTTTTAATTTGCATAAATTGTTATTGTAGAGGTTTTGAAAGACGATGAGATGATAATTGGATGGTAAACATTTATGTATATAAAGTTCCTTTTAATTTGCATAAATTGTTATTGTAGAGGTTTTGAGAGACGATGAGATGATAATTGGATGGTAAACATTTATGTATATAAAGTTCCTTTTAATTTGCATAAATTGTTATTGTAGAAGTCTTGAGAGACGATGAGATGATAATTGCATTGTAAACATTTATGTATATAAAGTTCCTTTTAATTTGCATAAATTGTTATTGTAGACGTTTTGAAAGACGATGAGATGATAATTGGATGGTAAACATTCATGTATATAAAGTTCCTTTTAATTTGCATAAATTGTTATTGTAGAGGTTTTGAAAGACGATGAGATGATAATTGGATGGTAAACATTTATGTATATAAAGTTCCTTTTAATTTGCATAAATTGTTATTGTAGAGGTTTTGAGAGACGATGAGATGATAATTGGATGGTAAATATTTGTGTATATAAAGTTCCTTTTAATTTGCATAAATTGTTATTGTAGAAGTCTTGAGAGACGATGAGATGATAATTGCATTGTAAACATTTATGTATATAAAGTTCCTTTTAATTTGCATAAACTGTTATTGTAGAGGTTTTGAGAGACGATGAGATGATAATTGGATGGTAAACATTTATGTAGGCCTATATAAAGTTCCTTTTAATTTGCATAAATTCTTATTGTAGAGGTTTTGAGAGACGATGAGATGATAATTGGATGGTAAATATTTATGTATATAAAGTTCCTTTTAATTTGCATAAATTGTTATTGTAGATGTTTTCAGACAATGAGATGATAATTGGATGGTAATTATTTATTTAACGTTCCTTTAAATGTGCGTTGAAGGTGGCCTCCATTGTTAACTAAACATTGAAGACATCGTTAAAACGCCGATTTCTGCATCTTGTTACACAAGTCTCCATTTTTAGCAATGTTTTCAAATTCTTGTTCAATCAAATCTTTAAATGCTGTAGGTTTAATGGTTTTTATGCAAACAAATGTAGCATTCTAAAATTCCGTTGGAGAACGAAAAGTTACATTTGTTTAGCTCAAGTTTCTGCACATTTAAAGGAAAAAACTAAAATTCATTCAATCATTTATTATCATAATACACTGTTCTCTTAAGTTGATTGAACAGTTTTGGAATTAAATCAATGGCTTTTCCAGAACATGCTATGAAATATTTCATATAAAACAATGTATTTTTATCTGAAAAAGGAAGTAAAAACGAGCAACATTTTATTGAACTTTTTCGTTTGAAATAACCCCCTGAAATTAGTGACACTATTTATGGTTCACCCTGTATATAGCTCCAGGAGCTGCTTCCTTCTTTTTGCAACGAAAGGATTGGGAGCTCAGCTGCAATTCTACTGTAACTTACTACCAAATACTCGGAATCACGCCGTTCTTGCACTAAAAGATCAGGCATATTTTTAACGTATGAAACAAGCAAAATATTAATTTGGCCAAAAAGTGGAGCCACTCCGTTTTTGCAGGGAGCCTTTCAATTCTTTATTTAACGTTCCTTTTGAACCTTTTCAAAGATTATGAGATGATATTTTTCTTTACAATTGTTTGTTTCACACTCCGTCAAAACAGCAGGGTGTATTCAGATACGAAGAGATGGTAATTGTAATTATTCTTAGTTCAACGCAACTTTTCAGCTCCAGATGCCAGGCATCGACTGAAATCCGCCCAGCGCTCTGTGGCTTCCTAGTCGAATCCGGTTTAATGCCACAGCTGGGGGCGTCAGGCAGACGTTGTGTGCAGTATATGATTTTCAATTGAGGTTTCTCCGCATGCATTAACTTCTCGATGGGAAGCACAAGATGTAGTAATTTAGCTGAACAACTGTGCAAGTATCACAGCTTTTAGACCGACTCCGTTTCAGATTAACGTATCTTATGATTATACACCGGGCTCTTGTGTACCGCTCCGTTACTCAACTTTTTAAACTCGAAATTTCAGTTTTATTTCTAGTTGGATATTTCGATGAACGGAATATATTGATAGAACTTAAAAGAACCTAATTTGAGTGGTGATACTGAAAGAATCTTAACCTGTTCTAATAGATGTACATAAGTATAGTTCATATACTGTTAATTAATAAGAGTTCAATAAATTTAACTCAATACTAAAATGGCTCTATTAAAAGAATGAATGAGTATCCATAGCAACGGAAAACAAGAGAGGAAAAGGATACCAATAAAATAATTTATGATCGACCGTTCCGAAATGTAGTAATTATACACCTGGTAGCAGTCCTTTAATGCATGTCATTAAAGTACACCTACTCATTAAAGTACAGGTGTTCAGCCAATGACAACTCAGCTTACAGGTGTTCAGCCAATGACAAGTCAGCTTTGTACCGTTATAAAACCGCAAGTATCGATTATTCTCGGATATGCAATCGAAAGAGAATTAGCGAAAAGTCACGGAGGCAGGAAATCCAATACTGTCGCAGAAGGTTATGTTCTGTTAGTGTAATGATTAGCGTTAATTGTAAATAATATTCAAATAAATTCAATTTGTCATCTCGTTTTTCAATGTCGAATTCAATAATCAAGGTTATATCAAGTTTAACGGGATTACATCAAGGTTAATGACATTATTGTTCCTCGGAAAAAATCAATACTTTCGCGTCTGCGCACATCTCACAATTCACGACCTAGAACAAGGTCACTTCCGATCATGTCAGATACAAATAAAATGTTTACATCTGAATAATTTCAAGTTAGAAATATGGTCGAACATAAAAAGTCGTATGAAACTCGCCTATAATGGTAATTAAGAAGCTCGTATGAAAATTATGAAACTCGCTTGCGCTCGTTTCATAAACATCCATACTCGCTTCTTAATTACTATCATTATAGGCTCGTTGCATAATGTACTATTATAAAATGACCCGGGTTTCCAGGCTTGCCACAAATCTAACACAGGGAAGCCGCGTTTGTGGCTAGAGTGTGCTACTGTGCTGGTCTTCCACTCAGGCAGCCTGGATTCGATTCCCAGCCACATATTGAAGGAATTTGTGGTGGACAAAGCAGATGTTTCAGAGGGTTTTTCTCGGGTACTCCCGTATCTATCTATTATTCCACCAACTTTCTCCACCTTCCCCCCCATTTCATCTATCATACGCAAAAATAGGCAAGGGTGAAGTCTTGGGGGTAGTAGGGGTTTCCGATGCTGGTATGGGAAGGGCTAGGCTCCGGGCCGCTGGGATTTTTCCACGAAGTGGGTCCTGACTCTATATCAAAGGCTGAGTAGGATGGCCCACCTGTCAGTGTCAGATTCATGAATATCACCCAAGCCACCTAGCGGACTTAGGAAATCATTATACAGAGTGATTTATAAGTATGGAATATTGTGTAATAATTTCTTAAATTTTAATTTTACAAAAAAGAGTTTTATACAAAAACTTTTGGAGATAAACCATACAATATTATGCGAGTGTTCGAAAACAGTTGTTTATTCAGACATACAGGGTATGGAGAGAAAACTATTTTCTTTAAATGGCATCCTATATTAAAATTCAGTCAGGATAGGAGAAGAAATGTCAGAAGGAATGGAACATTAAATCCAGACGTTTGAGATGAGCAGGGCATGTAGCACGTAGGGCCAATCCAGAAATGCATATAGAGTGTTAGTTGGGAGACCGGAGGGAAAAAGACCTTTAGGGAGGCCGAGACGTAGATGGGAGGATAATATTAAAATGGATTTGTGGGAGGTGGGATATGATGATAGAGACTGGATTAATCTTGCTCAGGATAGGGACCGATGGCGGGCTTATGTGAGGGCGGCAATGAACCTTCGGGTTCCTTAAAAGCCATTTGTAAGTAAGTAAGTAAGTATGTCAAGGATGCTCTTTATCACCTACGCTGTTCAACATCTACTTGGAGTACTTAGTGAAGAATTGTTTTCAGAACATTGGAGGAGTAATAGTAGGAGGAAGAAGAATAAAGTGTGTAAGATATGGCATTGTTAGCAGAAGAGGAAATGATACTAAGGGATATGCTACTGGAGCTAAATGACAGCTGTGAGCAGTATGGGATCAAGATAAGTGCCAACAAGACGAAGACTACGGTCATATGAAGAAAAGTAAAGAAGGTAAACTTACGAATTCTAAATGAGGCAGTAGAGCAAGTGGGTAGCTTCAAATACTTGGGGTGTACTATAAGCAGTAACATGAGCTGCTGTCAGGAAGTCAGAAGGAGGATAGCAATGGTCAAGGAAGCTTTTAATAGAAAAAGGAGCATCTTCTGCGGACCTCTGGAAAAAGAACTAAGGAAGAGACTAGTGAAGTGCTTTGTGTGGAGTGTGGCATTGTATGGGGCAGAAACATGGACATTACGACGAAGTGAAGAGAAGCGAATAGAAGCATTTGAAATGTGGATATGGAGAAGAATGGAGCGTGTGAAGTTGACAGACAGAGTAATAAATGAAGCTGTATTTGAAAGAGTGGGTGAAGAAAGAGTGATGCTGAAACTGATCAGGAAGAGGAAAAGGAATTGGTTGGTTCACTGGCTGAGAAGAAACTGCCTACTGAAGGATGCACTGGAAGAAATGGTGAACGGGAGAAGAGTTCGGGATGGAAGAAAATATCAGATGATAGACGATATTAAGATACGTATATGGATCATATAAAGAAACAAAGAGGAAGGAGTGAAAGACCTGGCCTTGAGTAGAAGACTAAATGAATTAATGATATTAAAATTTACATATTCCGAATCTCTATTAAATTTTACGTATAAATGCGTATAAAATTTACCCAATCTTCAGTTTCTTGTCTCTTAACTATTTATTAAACTTGTTTCGTGGACTTAAAATTTGAGACAAATAAGTATCTGAAATCATGTTGAGTAGGCCATAAAACTAAACAAAATACTATGACTAACCAAACTCGAAATGAGAACTATTCACGGCCAAACACTGTCCCATCTACCACCAGAGATTGAACTCGGAATCTTCCATTCCGTAGCTGTACCAACTAAGCCTCACAAGATAAAATGAGAAGTACACGGATAAAACAACCAATCACAATTCTCATAAGAGTGTGCCATCATCTAATTCAGTGTCGACCTGGTTGGCAAGTTGGTATAGCGCTGGCCTTCTATGCCCAAGGTTGCGGGTTCGATCCCGGGCCAGGTCGATGGCATTTAAGTGTGCTTAAATGCGATAGGCTCATGTCAGTAGATTTACTGGCATGTAAAAGAACTCCTGCGGGACAAAATTCCGGCACATCCGGCGACGCTGATATAACCTCTGCAGTTGCGAGCGTCGTTAAATAAAACATAACATTTATAATTCAGTATATTACTGCAAACTTTAGTGTTTTCCTTATCAAAGCTGGTAAAGGAAAATCATCACCATGGATACACTCATCCTTTCTTACTCTTTTATTAGGAACAGCAATAAATTTTATAGTAATATACTGAAATACAAGATGACATCACCCTTAAGAGAATTGTGATTTCGATTGTTTTTCCTCTGTAGACTTCAAATGCATCGATAAACAAAGAAAATAATAATATTTTAACTATTTATTAAAAAATGTCCTTCGCGGTATCTGTCGGTGAAAGCCATATGCAGTTACAGAAATGTAATGTGCAGATTTAAACAGCTTATTCTTTGGATAGAGTATAACAAAAAATTCTCATTCCATATTAATTTCAAGGGAATACTTTCATAAAAAAATGCATTTCTTCTAAATGTTGACAATATTTTATTCGATAAGTAATATCCGTACGTGTCGGCCTGGGTAGCGCAGTCGGCATAACGCTGGCCTTCTGTGCTCGAGATTGCGGGTTCGATCCCGGGCAGGACGATGGCATTTAAGTGTGCTTATATGCGACAGGTCCATGTCAGTAGATTTACTGGCATATAAAAGAACTCCTGCGGGACAAAATTCCGGCACACCGGCGACGTTGATATAACTTTGGCAGTTGCGATTGTCGTTAAACCATAATTTAATTCAAAAACTATAGGGGAGAGTTGGGTAGTACCGGACATCGGGTAATATCGGGCAGTGAGTTTCTTTCATCTACATCCAGATGATAGTACCTGAATGACATGATTGCGTTTCTGTGATGTCGCATAGCCTACAGAAACGTAACCATGTCATTTAAGTACTACCATGTGGGTAGATGGAAGAAACACACTGTCCGATATTAGGGGAGACTGCTGTACCTTTAGCATAGTGTACCTTTGAACATTTTTTGTTCTTTAATTTTTGCTGCTACCTAGAGGACTCAAAATGAAGTAGATTGTAGAGAAAGCCGCTAAGTAGCTCTGGTCGTAGTTTCAGTTTGATTTATTGCAAAGTGTGAGTTCTGTGGACAAAATAATTTTTTAGTACCAAAAGTAAACATTTCGTTCATTGGTGTATCTTTCCTAACACAAAACCAGATTGCATTTGTTAATATCTT
The DNA here is from genome assembly GCF_040183065.1 of Periplaneta americana. Classification (NCBI taxonomy): domain Eukaryota; kingdom Metazoa; phylum Arthropoda; class Insecta; order Blattodea; family Blattidae; genus Periplaneta; species Periplaneta americana. Next base: position 43,213,182 of record NC_091124.1, read on the forward strand.
TCAAGTACGGTGTGTTCCCTATCATCTGGTGAGTAATAACATATTTTAATTTCCATGATTTATTGGACTCTCTAGTTTTCGGAGCCATATTTGTTTAAACGTGCATCCTCTTGTACCTTTGAACACAAAACATCTTGTACCATGGAACAAGTTCCAAATTACACGATACTATCGGTTTTTGTTTTTCTTTTATTTTAAGGTCATGTCACGAAGTAAGTCTAGAATTAAAGAGGTCCCCAATTGATTCGGATGCCTTGAAGAAAGCTGTTGAAGCAGTTATTGCTTCTCCAGGAAATAAAATCTCAATCAGAGAAGCCTGCTCTGGTTTATGATGGCAAATACATTTTAAATATAATTGTCAGTTTTTACAGCTATATTCCCACCTATATTCCATGTTTTCCATTTACAGGAGGATATGTTCCAAGGTACATGATCCTGTTATACCTTTGAACATATTACACATTCCTTCATTTTATTTTTTTCCTCCTTAATAGATCTGTAAAACAGGAAAATACATACAGGAAGTTGTAAAGGAATCTTCAATAATTATTTCAAGCATTTTTTCATTTAAAAAATTTCATTTCCCAAAATTAAAAAAAAAAAATAATAAAATTTGAAAAGTGTTTAAAGGTACAACAGTCTTCCTACCCGATGTCCTATACTACCCAACTCTCCCCTACTACGTTCCTGATATTTACTTCTGTCATTGGAGGATTTGATAAAGAATTATTTATGCCACTGCAGTTTTGCATTAAAATTGACGGTTTTCTTTTAAATTAAATAAAACATTAACACATAGTTATATCCTGCCATTAGCAAGTCTCTCAACCATACTGTAGGCACGAAGGGACGGAATGCTTCTATTCATATCTGAGTGAGTTCATGTGTATTCGTAGGTGAGCCGGCAGTGCGCTGTTGCCAAATTACGCAGAATTTCAGCTTAATTTCCTGACTAACCATGCACTTAATGACAAAACGTATAAGAGATTTTTTTTATTTACTCTAGTGTGTTCTGTTTCCCCTTTCAGTCTGCGCAGTTGCATCACTTCCACCCTGCGTAATAGTGCACAACTTGACAACTGTGCGCCCATAGGCTACTGTAAGTGTGATTGTTGCAGCGTAAAATATTTGACGAGGGAACACGCGCACCTGATACTGCACCGATATGACACAATTCTTTGTGCTTGATATATCTGTAAGGCGAAAGTATTTAGGTCTCGTGCGGATTCTCGTCGCCTAGCAACAAGCCTGCAAGTTCTCAGGCGTATTTTGAAGTAATTTAATGCGAGACGGAGCAAGGGACAGAATGATGCGATAAGGCCAGCCCCGCCCCGGGTTAATTGACTTCCTTCCTCGTCTCGTTTCTTCCCTGATTTTAAATTTTCGTCGATTCTGCCCTTCTGACCTTTTTCTTTCCTGCCATCTTCTCATCTTTCTATTACCATCTTTTTTTTAATTGGTTTAAAAATTGATGTTGATTTAATTCACTCATTCTTCGTCCATCTATTTTTAGTTTATTCTAATGCCTAACATCTCTCCCTTTCTCCTTCTGTTATTTATTTCCTCCACTTAATCTTTCTCTTTTCTTAGTTTTCGATCTTTCGTACTTTTTTATTTATCTCCGTTTCCTTTGTTTTTTTAATTTTTTCTTCCCTTCCCTTTTATTCTTTTTCTTCCTCGCATCTTAACTTCCTTTTTTCTTTCAGATTTATTTTTACCACATCTTCTTTCTCTTTTATTATTATCCTAACGCGTTGCAAATATTTATTTGAATGTGTTCCACTATATTTATTTTTATTTATTTTTTTTGTTTATTTGTATTGTGTAATCATGTAAATCGTGTTTATTTATCACTTAAGGGGATACTCAACTTAAAAATTGGAGAAAAAGTGTCATAGAAATGAAAAATTAAATTTCTACACTAATTTACGTGACAGAACTAAATCAATACGCAGAATTCTTCCCCTATTCATTGAGAAGTCACAGTCAAATGCACAAAGCCAAAAAATAAAAAATGATAATTAAAAGTGATATTTCAATTAATGATTGATTAAAAATTGAAATATTTTTTTATTTTGAAAAGTATTGGATCTAATGAGCTGAGATTTTGCATGTTACTTTCCATGTGTATATTAAACTTTTTCTCCAAATTTGAAAAAGATTGGTCAAATAGGAAAAAAGTTCCAAAATATAGTTGAGTATCCCCTTAACGCCAATATGTATCCCACTCGTGTTGTTTTTTATTGTATTAATCTATTTTTTGTGTACATTTTATTCAATTGTCGATTTGTGGTTTAATTATGTAAATCCTACTTAATTGTAATCTAATACTAATATGTATACTAATGTGTTTATTTTTATTTTTACTGTGTACATTTTTTTAATTGAATTATCGACTTCTGTTTTTATGTGATTCGTATTTGATTCTAATAACATTAATATGTATTCCACTACTTTTATTTTTATTTTATGAGGTGAATTTTTATGTAACTACCTCTTTTGATCTCATTATGTACCTAAATTGTATCAGTATGTAATTACTTAATTCCGATCCAGTTTTATGTCCAACTGTGTAAGCAAGTTTTAATCCTGGTTGAGTGTAAGAGAAGGCATTACGGCCTTAACTCTGCCAGGTTAAATAAAGTCATTATTATTATTATTATTATTATTATTATTATTATTATTATTATTATTTTGTTTCGTTGTTTAGTTCCACATTTTAATAATTCTCTTTTTAATTATCTTCCTTCCCACTTTCAGCTTGCCTAGTTATATAATCTTAATTTGTTTATTCATTTACTTTTTATTTATTTGTTTATTTATTTATTTATTTCCCACTTTCAGCTTGCCTATTTATATACATCTTTATTTGTTTATTTATTTCTTTTTTATTTATTTATTTATTTTTATTTATTTATTTATTTATTTCCCATTTTCAGCTTGCCTATTTATATACATCTTTATTTATTTATTTATTTATTTATTTATTTATTTATTTATTTATTTATTTATTTATCATGTTCAGCTTGCCTATTTATATACATCTTTCCTTATTTATTTATTTATTTATTTATTTATTTATTTATTTATTTATTTATTTATTTATTTATTTATTTATTTATTTATTTATTTATTTATTCCCATTCGCTCTTTACATATTTTTATCCTTTATCACTTAGTATTATTTATTTTTTTAGTTGGTTACTTAAAGACGTTGTACCAACCATTAAGTTATTGAGCGTCAATGGAATTGGTGATAGCGAGAAAGTGTTTGGTGACATGAGATCGAGGATTCGCCATAGATTATTTGATTTTCTTACGGTTGGAGAAAATCTCGAAAAAAAACTAACTAGGTAATCAGCCCAAACTGATATCGAACCCACGCCCAAGCGCAACTCCGGATCAGTAGCAAGTCTCTGCCGACCGAGCTACGCCGGTGGCTGCTGCTGTTCTATCCTTACTCCTTCCGTTTTCACTGTCTTCACATCTTTACTCCTTTCTTCCTTCACTTCCTTTGCCCTTTCCTGTTAATTTTTGTGTCCCTTTCTTCGATCTTCCTCCTATTTTTATATGATGCTCTACAATTACAATTATCATCTTATCGTCTATAAATAGCCTCTGTAGTTTAAAATGAACGTTAAATAAAGAATTACAATTACAATTATCATCTTATCGTCTCTGAATAGCTTTTGTAGTTTAAATGGAACGTTGAATAAAGAATTACAATTACAATTATCATCTTATCATCTATGAATATCCTCTGTATTTTAAAAGGAACGTTAAATAAAGAATTACAATTATAATTATCTTATCGTCTATGAATAACCTCTGTAGTTTAAAAGGAACGTTAAATAAAGAATTACAATTACAATTATCATCTTATCGTCTATGAATAGCTTTTGTGGTTTAAAATGATGTGCATGAAAGAATTAAAATTATAATTCTTTTATAGTATCTGAATGGTCTCATTATTGACATGTGGGAACGGTGCTATAGGCTTATATTGAGAAAAAATTTCTACTTTGTTACACCACGCTTGTATGAACACAATATAATAGAATCAATGATGCAACTTAACATAATATTATATGATAGGGGTATGGGAGAGTTCTGGTTACTTACTACTTATTGGCTTTTAAGGAACCCGGAGGTTCATTGCCGCCCTCACATAAGCGCGCCATTGATCGCTATCCTGAGCAAGATTAATCCTGTCTCTACCATCATATCCCACCTCCCTCAAATCCATTTTAATATTATCTTCCCATCTACGTCTCGGCCTCCCCAAAGGTCTTTTTCCCGCCGGCCTCCCAACTAACACTCTATATGCATTTCTGGATTCGCCCATACGTGCTACATGCCCTGCCCATCTCAAGCGTCTGGATTTAATGTTCCTAATGTGCCAGGTGAAGAATAAAATGCGGGGAGAGTTCTGGTTAGAATTTTTGAAAGTAATTTTGAAACAATTTTCCTTTCAGTTCGTTACTGAAATGCCAGAATAAAACCGAACTACTTACGCTTCTAGAAGCTTTCTTATCGGCTAGGGTTCAGTTCCCAGTGATGAAGTTCTGTTGCTAGCGGTGAGCAAAGAGCTCACTGACTGGATCGCTCCGTTATCGACGGAGCTGTACCGCATCGATTACGGTTCACCGCGACTGGTAATGCTCAGCTGACGGCTTCTCGCCGAAGGGAACACGGGTTCGATCCGCCACTAATCCTTAGGGTAAAGGTATAGACGGGAGCACTGTCGAAAGAAATGCAGGATTCGATCATCAGACACTGTTAAAAAAAAAGTCCGCCCATGGCGCGACGACTCATTGAAGGTCAAGGCCGACTAGTGACTGCTGGTCTCAGTAGAGGTGAACGATCATCCATATAGTAGGGAATAACGTGTGGTTTTGAAACCGGATTTCGTTTCTTACAGTAGGTCCCAAAATTCATCACTATGCTGGGTGGAAAAAAATGTTATGTTTTATTTAACGACGCTCACAACTGCCGAGGTTATATGAACATCACCGGTGTGCCGGAATTTTGTCCCCTAAAAGTTATTTTACATGCCAGTAAATCTACTGACATGAGCCTGTCGCTTTTAAGCATACTTAAATGCCATCGAATTCACCCGGGATCGAACCCGCAACCTCGGGCATAGAAGGCCAGGTCGATGGCATTTAAATGTGCTTAAATGCGACAGCCTCATGTCAGTAGATTTACTGGCATGTAAACCTGCGGGACAAAATTCCGGCACACCCGCGACGCTGGTATAACCTCGGCAGTTGCGAGCGTCGTTAAATAAAACATAACATTTTTAACGATGTCTTGCTTATTTACTTATTTACCACATATCATCTTTATGTTTGGAGGTGTTTTCTAAATGGTTCAGTAATTTGTGAAAGAGTATGCCTATATTTTCCTCCTGGACCTCTCGCACATTATGTTGGTAATTAGTAGATTAATATGATCTAATATTAAAATATATTTTGTCTGACAACATGAAATTCATTGCTTTGACTACACAGTTTACGATTCACGAGACCTAACCTAAAAATGTATTTTGTTTGATCACGTGAAATGATTAGTAGACCTACAAACTCCGAAAACAGAATGTCACTTTGAAATGTATGCTTAAGAATACTTACTCCTAACAATTTTGCTATTCTAGTTATAATTGCTGTCTCCGTGCGCATAATTCCTTCTTCATTATCTTCTTTCTTCAGTTCATTATACATTTGAACTATAGATTCCTGAAGCGTACTATGAATGACACACGCTTACTTTCTTGGAGGACTCACTGCCATGCTATTTCCTCTCTTTAACATTAGCTATTGTAAAAAAAAAATTAAACACGGAAGAAATTCATTAAAATGTAAAATAGCATTTCTATCAATCACCCAAGTGAATGTATCACGCCGTATGCTATATTTATTTACATTTATCTGACTATAATCTTTAATTGTAATCACAACGAAACGCAACACATAAAATAACTATTATGTATTAATATTAATACTGATAACACTCGGGAGGAAATTAAACGCAGAATAAATATGAGAAATGCCTGTTATTATTCAGTTGGGAAGCTTTTATCATCCAGTCTGCTATCAAAAAATCTGAAAGTTAGAATTTATAAAACAGTTATATTACCGGTTGTTCTATATGGTTGTGAAACTTGGACTCTCACTTTGAGAGAGGAACAGAGATTAAGGTTGTTTGAGAATAAGATTCTTAAGAAAATATTTGGGGCTAAGAGGGATGAAGTTACAGGAGAATGGAGAAGGTTACACAACGCAGAAATGCACGCATTGTATTCTTCATCTGACATAATTAGGAACATTAAATCCAGACGTTTGAGATGGGAGGGCATTAACACGTGTGGGCGAATCCAGAAATGCATATAGAGTGTTAGTTGGGAGGCCGGAAGGAATAAGACCTTTGGGCAGGCCGAGACATAGATGGGAGGATAATATTAAAATGGATTTGAGGGAGGTGGGATATGATGGTAGGGACTGGATTAATTTTGCTCGGGATAGGGACCGATGGTGGGCCTATGTGAGGGCGGCAATGAACCTCCGTGTTCCTTAAAAGCCATAAGTAAGTAAATTATTTAATTATTAGTATGTTCAAATTTCACTAGCTTCCAATAATCGGTTCAGAAATCTAGAACAATTTGAATTTTCAAAATTTACACTACCGACAACTACTGTCATTGCTGCCAACATAGCAGTTAGAAAATCACTACCACTTGTAGTATTTCTCAGTACCGAAATTTTAAACGAAGTTGAAAAAAGAAAATTCAACCTTAAAACTAGAAAATCACCATAATCCATTAGGATATGTAATAATGGAGGAAAAATGGTTATGTTTCACTTTTAGGATATCAAGTAAGTTGATCCGGTCTGTACAAATGTACAACCTGGTGTTAAATAATAAATACTTTTTTGTTTCCGATCATGCTGTTTCTTCGTTGCCGACATGTTATATTAGATCGTCTCATGACTAATCCCGTTTTTTCAAGTTTGGTGTTTTGTAGATCGGTAGCATCAGTAAGAGTAGACAGATATATGATGCTTACGTACCTATACATGCATACAAGGAAAGAATATTTTCTGATTCACTTCTCGAGAATCACATGATTAAGCGTCAGGGTTGTGCACTCCGTTCTTGTAGTAGTGGCTGAAGAGTTAATCCACGGACCGAGTGTCAATCTTGCGTCATTACTCAGACCCGCGCTATTTCATGCACCGCCTGGCGGCGCTCGCACGCTCGCTGGAATCGATTTGTTGTGATGCGCGGGTCACTGACTTTCCTTGGACAATATTTTTGGGCGCGTTCGCTTGTAAGCTGTCACGTAGACCCGCCCTCCCGCCGGCTACCTGTCCTGCTTGAATCCTCTCACGAACCTCGGTGTTCATTGTGAACCTAGGCGACATCACACAACGGTAGTCCCACCATGTGTCTTGACTAGTGCGAGGTCGATGGATGTGTAGATAGTAACTGGATGAGTAGACGAATGACGTGGGTGGACGGTTAATTGTTTGATCAAGTGGATGAATGGTTGAATTAGTGAGTGAATGGATAGTTGGTTAGTTGCTAAAGTTGATGTTTGGAGGAGTGAATGGATAGCTGATTAGTTGCTTATGAGTAGATAGTTAAATGAGTGAATGGATAGTTGGTTAGTTACTTAAGTTGATGTTTGGATGAGTGAATGGATAGCTAATTAGTTGCTTATGAGTAGATAGTTAAATGAGTGAATGGATAGTTGGTTAGTTGCTAAAGTTGATGTTTGGAGGAGTGAATGGATAGCTGATTAGTTGCTTATGAGTAGATAGTTAAATGAGTGAATGGATAGTTGGTTAGTGGCTTAAGTTGATATTTGGATGAGTGAATGGATAGCTGATTAGTTGCTTATGAGTAGATAGTTAAATGAGTGAGTGGATAGTTGGTTAGATGCTTAAGTTGATGATTGGATAAGTGAATGGATAGCTAATTAGTTGCTTATGAGTAGATAGTTAAATGAGTGAATGTATAGTTGGTTAGTTGCTTAAGTTGATATTTGGATGAGTGAATGAATAGCTGATTAGTTGCTTATGAGTAGATAGTTAAATGAGTGAATGGATAGTTGGTTAGTTGCTTAAGTTGATATTTGGATTTTAATTTTTAATTTTATTAGGTTATTTTACGACGCTTTATCAACATCTCAGGTTATTTAGCGTCTGAATGATATGAAGGTGATAATGCCGGTGACATGAATCCGGGGTCCAGCACCGAAAGTTACCCAGCATTTGCTCGTATTGGGTTGAGGAAAAACCCCGGAAAAAACCTCAACCAGGTAACTTGCCCCGACCGGGAACCGAACCCGGGCCACCTGGTTTCGCGGCTAGACGCTCTAACCGGATATTTGGATGAGTGAATGGATAGCTGATTAGTTGCCTATGAGTAGATAGTTAAATGAGTGAATGGATAGTTGGTTAGTGGCTTAAGTTGATATTTGGATGAGTGAATGGATAGTTGATTAGTTGCTTATGAGTAGATAGTTAAATGAGTGAATGGATAGGTGGTTAGTTGCTTAAGTTGATAATTACTAATGCTAATAATTTTTGTTGCACAATATCCATTAATTTACTAATATTATCATTAGTATTAGTAATTGTAATTTGTATAATTTTTCTCACGAAAATCACTAATAGTATTGGTAAACTGAAGGGTATTATGCAGCAGAAATTATTAGTATTAGTCATTTGTAACTTTTAATTTGTAAAACTTTTCTGGCGATAATCACTGATTGGTAAACTGATGGGTATTATGCAACTGAAATTATTACTATCAGTCATTTGTAACTTGTAACTTGAAGTGTCGCGGATTATTATTATTATTATTATTATTATTATTATTATTATTATTATTATTACAGCATTATTATTATTATTATTATTATTATTATTATTATTATTATTATTATTATTATTATTATTTTATGTCTGAAGGGTAGCTACATCATGCTTTGTTAAATGAAGACTATTTCCATACTAATTGAGAATTTAGAACAACTAAAGCAACAGTATGTGTAGACATATTTTGTGTTAAAAGATAGAGTTACTAGGTGGCGATATTCTTATCTGTCAATATAGCCAAAATTGTTCTAACTGATCTATTTAAGGATTTGTTAATTTTTATGATGTTTTAAGATAAACTTATCGTAAATTTATTTTATTTATTTATTTACTTACTTATTTATTTATTTATTTATTTATTTATTTATTTATTTATTTATTTATTTATTTATTTATTTATTTATTTATTTATTTATTTATTTATTTATTTATTTATTTATTTATTTATTTATTTATTTACTTATTTATTTATTTATTATTGCTAGTAAGTTTGAAATGTATAGAAATTAATGAATACAATGAAAGATAAACTAGCCCACTCCTGAATGAGTAAGACTCGTGCTCAGGAGGGGATTCTAATACAGACAAAAATAAAATTAAAATTGAGATTCAAATTAAATGAAATAGTGGATGGTATTTTAAGCTCCTGTACGGACCCATCCTTTGGATAATCATCATCCACAATTTCCAGACGTTTACGTCCTGGGAACAACTGCATGGGAATCTTACGTCCTAGTCAATAAATTACTCCTAATCAATGAAATGTCTGCACAGTGCTAAGATTTAACATTGTAACTGGGCTCTTTTGTTACAGGTGGCGAAATTTGAGTGGAACTCTTTCATTAGACGAGTCTTTGGATTTCCACCAAGTACGTTGAACCTTCGGTTGTCCAGGATCTCTGATGAAATTACTGATCTCGTAATCTCAGATTATCTTTTGGATATTCCTAGCCTCAGATGATTCTTAGGGGCTCCAGAGTCTCTGATAAACCTACGGATTTTCATAGTCTTAGACACGCTTTCGGTTCTACCTAGCCTTAGATGATAGCGCGATTCTGTATAGTCTCTGATGAACAGAAGAATTTTCATAGTCTTAGATAATATTTCGCATTTCTGGCCTCAGATGACGATTAGATTCTACATACTCTGATTCCCGTTGCCTCACGAAAGCTTTTATCTCTGTAGCCTCAAGTGATGGTATCATTCTCCATGACCTCTGACGAACATATGAAATTCCATGCTCTCAGATATGCTATCGGATATTCGTACTCTCAGCTAACTGTAGGATTGTACATATAGTCTCTGATGAAAATATGGATTTATTTTTATTTTAATAGGTTATTTACGACGCTTTATCAACATCTTAGGTTATATATCATCTGTGAACATATGGATTTTCATAGTCTTAGATACGTTTTTTTTTATATCTATAGCCTCAAATGGCGATAGGATTCTACAAATAGTCTCTGATTTCAATAGTTGTAATTAAACTTTCGGATTTTTGTAGCCTCCGATGACAGTTGAATTCTATGTAGTAGTTTCTGATGAATCTATTCAATCCTTAGTCTTGATTCAGCTCTCGTATCTCTGTAGTCTTGGCTGGTGGTAGGATTCTCCATAATCTCTGATGAACATATGGAGTTTCATAGTCTTAAAGAAGCCTTCAGAACTAAACATTTCAACGGTAGAATGCTCCATAAACTGTGGTGAATCTATGTATTTCCAAAGCCTTTCACAAGCTTTCGTTCCTCTGTAGCCTCAGATGATCGTAGGATTCTCCATAGTCTATGATGAATGTACGAATTTTTGTAGCCTTAGATAAGCTTTCGGAATTCTGTAGTCTCAGATAACGGTAGGTTTCTCCATAGTCACTGATGAATCTATGGACTCCCATAGTCTTAGGTAGACTTTAGAACCTCTGTAGCCTCAGATTACGGTAGGATTCTTCATAGTCTCTGAAGAACCTATGGATTTCCACAGCCTTATACGTATAAGCTTTCGGAATTCTATAGCCTCAGATTACGGTAGGATTCTCCATACTATCTAAAGAACCTATGGATTTCCATAGCCTTATACGTATAAGCTTTCGGAATTCTATAGCCTCAGATTACGGTAGGATTCTCCATAGTATCTAAAGAACCTATGGATTTCCATAGCCTTATACGTATAAGCTTTCGGAATTCTATAGCCTCAGATTACGGTAGGATTCTTCATAGTCTCTGAAGAATCTATGGATTTCCATAGCCTTATACGTATAAGCTTTCGGAATTCTATAGCCTCAGATTACGGTAGGATTCTCCATAGTAGCTAAAGAACCTATGGATTTCCATAGCCTTATACGTATAAGCTTTCGGAATTCTATAGCCTCAGATTACGGTAGGATTCTCCATAGTCTCTGAAGAATCTATGGATTTCCATAGTCTTATACGTATAAGCTTTCGGAATTCTATAGCCTCAGATTACGGTACGATTATCCAGTCTCCGATGAGCTTATGGATTTTCATAGCCTTATGTAAGCTTCGGAACTCTGTAGTCTCAGACGACGGTTGGATTCTACATAAGTCTCTGATGAATATAATTATGGATTTCAATAGCTTCGTAGAAGCTTTCGTATCTCTACGCCTCAGATGACGGTAGAATTCTCCATAGTCTCTGATGAACATATGGATTTCCATAGCCTTGTATAAGCTTTTTCGGAACGCTGTAGTCTCAGATGACGGCACGATTCTCCACAGTCTCCGATGAGCCTATGAATTTTCATAGCCTTGTATAAACTTTTTCGGAACGCTGTAGTCTCAGATGACGATACGATTATCCACAGTCACTGATGAACCTATTAATTATCATAGCCTTGTATAAACTTTTTTCGGAACGCTGTAGTCTCAGATGACTGTACGATTCTCCACAGCCTCCGATGAACCTATGAATTTTCATAGCCTTGTATATGCTTTTTCGGAACGCTGTAGTGTCACATGATGGTACAATTCTCCACAGTCTTTGATGAACCTATGAATTTTCTTAGCCTTGTATAAGCTTTTTCGAAACGCTGTAGTCTCAGATGACGGTACGATTATCCACAGTCTCCGATGAACCTATGAATTTTCATAGCCTTGTATAAGCTTTTTCGGAACGCTGAAGTCTCAGATGACGGTACGATTCTCTACAGTCTCCGATGAACCTATGAATTTTCATAGCCTTGTATAAGCTTTCAAAACGCTGTAGTCTCAGATGACTGTACGATTATCCACAGTCTCCGATGAACCTATGAATTTTCATAGCCTTGAATAAGCTTTTTCGGAACGCTGAAGTCTCAGATGACGGTACGATTCTCCACAGCCTCCGATGAACCTATGAATTTTCACAATTTTCAATTTTTACAAAACGCTATAGTCTTGGATAACGATACAATTCTCCACAATCTTCGATGAACCTACAGAATTCCATAGCCTTTGGTAAACTTTCGAACCTCTGTAGCCTCAGATGACGGTAGGATTCTCCATAGTCTCTGATACACCTATGGGTTGCCATAGCCTTATATAAGCTTTCGGAACTCTGTAGTCTCAGATGACGGTTGTATTCTACATAAGTCTCTGATTAATATAATCATAGATTTCAATAGCTTCGTAGGAGCATTCTTATCCCTACACTTCAGATGACGGTAGAATTCTCCATAGTCTCTGATGAACATATGGATTTCCATAGCCTTATATAACCTTTCGGAACAATGTTGTCTCAGATGACGGCACGATTCTCCACAGTCTCCGATGAACGTATGAATTTCCATACTTTCATAAAACCTTTCGTATCTCTGCACCTCAGATGATGGTAGAATTATCTATAGGCCTAATCCCTGATGAAAATATGGATTTCTATAGATTTAGACAAGTTTCCTTATCTTTGTACCCTCAGATGACTCTTACGTCCTCCATAGCCTGAGAAGAATTAATAGATTTTTACTATACCTACATAAGCTTTCGGATCTCCGTCATTCCTGGCTAGGACAAGTTACTTGTTGAGGTTTTTCCGGGGTTTTCCCTCAATCCATTTGGTGAATTTCGGCTCTGGATCTGGATTCATTTCGCCGGCATTATCACCTTTATATCATTCAGATGCTAAATAACCATAACAGTTGATAACGCATCGTAAAATAACCCACAAGAAAAAATCTCCGTCATCTTCAGACGAACTCTTAGGGTGTTCGTAGCCTTTGGAGATTCTATGAATTTCTGTAGCCTCAGATAAGCCTAAGCTTCCTAATCTTTGTAGCCTCAGACAACTCTTAGTTTCTCCACAACCTCTGAAGAACCTTTGAATTTATATTGCCTTAGATAAACTTTCGGATCGCTGTAGCCTCAGATGACTCTTCAGGATTTCAGGACCTCTAAACCTATGAATTTTTATGGTTGCCTTTCATCTTCAGATCACACTTAGGGTTTATACAGCCTCTTAAAAAGCTTTGGATTTCTATACCCTTATGTAAGCTTTCTCTGTAGTCTTAGATATCTCTTCAGATCGGTCTCCATTGTCTCTGAAGAACTTACACATTTTCGTAATCTTAGATAAGCTTTCGAATCTCCGTAGCTTCAGATGACTTATGGGGTCTCTTTTCAAATGAATTTTCGGATTTCCATAGACTCCGATGAGATTTCGGAGCTCCATAGCCTCAACTTTTGGAGTCTGAAACCCCCAAATTAATCTTCAGAGCATTATCATTTCTGAAAAAGTACCAAAATTGCATCATCCTGGATAAGCCTTCGGATTTTCGTCTCCGAAAGTTGATCGCCACCGAGGGACGTTACATCTGAACGCTCTTGATGAGCCTTCGGATTCTCGTGTGTGTGGATATCCGTCACCTTTGATCACAGCCATTTTCTTCGCTGGAGCCATCCACGCCACTGCAAGGTAAGAACGTCACACATGAGTTTACCCTGCTGAGAGGTCGTTGACCTGCCAGCGTTGTGACGTCACTCCAACGTAAGTCGAGAAAGTAGAGCGGTGATGTGTCCGTCTTGAGTGGCAGTTTTCTCTCATACTCGGAAACCTATGACTGAATGAATGCGAAGTGTCCATTCATCCAGGATGCACTGCTAATATACATCGCGGAAGTTCCGGACTTCCCGTTACATCTAACTTGTATGATACTCGGAAACGATCAATATTCAGTAGGAGTTACGAATTAAATTGGTTCATTTAATAATCTTATGTGTATTATTTGTGGCTGTCGTAAATGTTTCATCTTTTCTTCCTTTATCGTTATACGAATCAGATAGATGTCATGTATTGCAAAAAGTATAAACTTTGTGAAAACTGTTTAATTATGCAGATTTATTTTACTTTATTTTGCAGCATATTAAATATAGACAAACTATTAACCTCTGAAGAGTTATTTTGTAAATAATGTTGTAAACCTGCTGCTAATGGTTTACGAACGAAGATATTTTAGCATTAAAATATTTCTCTCATATTTTCATTTTTTGCAAAATAATTGCCATATGCTGGCCTTTTTTTTTTTTTTTTTTTTTTTTTTTTCGTATTTTGCCGGTCTCTAATTTCGGGTAAAGGTAGTAAAGTCATTTTTGTTTATTTTATTTATTTATTTAAATTCAAATATACAGAATAAAGAATATAATTAAAAACAAACAAGAGAAATAGAAATAAAATAATACAAACAATATAAAACAGGAGATACAGTAGTATTAACAAAATTTGAGACCGAATGAGCAGCGCTCGTGTTCGGTCGCAGTTCAGTTGTGCAAATTAAGTTTTTTTTTTTTTTTTCAAGGTGAATACACAAATTAAAATATGCAAGTGGTGTGAAAAAAGAAAAGTATACTAGCATTTGGTATGTTTCAATTGTGTAGAAAATTAGCTGTAATAAGGTTCCGAAGTTAGATTTTTATTTATCTGTGAACTCATTTCTATGACTTAAGAGGACATTCTACTAAATATGACAACTTTTTTCTTCATAATTTTGTCAACCAAATTTTGATAGCATGTTTACTATGTAAAGGACTAACAATATCCAAATTTTGAACTTCGAAAAGTTTTTGACTTTTGATTTTTTTAGGAAGATTTTCAAATCCAAGTTTTTAGTAGAAGATCTCTATTTTTTGTCCACACCTGTGGAGTAACGATCAGCGCGTTTGGCCCCCAGGTGGCCCGGGTTCGATTCCCGGTCGGGGCAAGTTACCTGGTTGAGGTTTTTTCCAGGGTTTTCCCTCAACCCAATATGAGCAAATGCTGGGTAACTTTCGGTGCTGGACCCCGGACTCATTTCACCGGCATTATCATCTTCATCTCATTCAGACGCTAAATAACCGAAGATGATAAAGCGTCGTAAAAAATAACCTACTCTCTATTTTTAAGCTTCCATTTTTTGGTTACATTCACGAGACATAGAGAAACAGTTCTATGCATTCATTTCATTAAATATCTCTTATTCACTTTCAAAAAAATTTTTGAAGTTATGAATATGTTTTTTTTCTATAATTCATGAAAAAATATTAATGAAGTAATCTAGCAGCATTTGTTAGAAAATAAATGCATAGAAACATGCAGCTACCTCATAAATACTTGTAGAAGTTGGGGTTGAATCAAGGAAAATAAACTAAACGGAAAAATGGATTTGAAAGTAAAATGAATTTTTTATGTAACACATACATATTAAAGTTCTCCTCCGCTACATTCATCTAGCAACTTCAGGGAGCCAACTTTAGAACAAAAAGTTACTAGACTTGTATTCAGAAAAAGAATTCTTTAATGAAAAAATAATTTTTGCAGCTCTTTAAGTGCCACATTTACAGTCT
Organism: Periplaneta americana; assembly: GCF_040183065.1. Classification (NCBI taxonomy): domain Eukaryota; kingdom Metazoa; phylum Arthropoda; class Insecta; order Blattodea; family Blattidae; genus Periplaneta; species Periplaneta americana. The sequence continues at coordinate 43,228,873 of NC_091124.1, forward strand.
TAATTTGAAAACATTTCAAAACATATTTGTGATCAGAATTGAACTCAATACATTTGGTGTATGAAAATATACATTCTAAAGACGTGAAATAGCTCCCATTTCCCAAATACCATCGAAATTTAACCTGGAATTATGGATATTTAATATTGTTTAATGCTTTGCAGTAAAAGTTAGTTAGTATTTCAAATCGAAGGCAAAAAATAGTCACATTTTAAAAAACCATCTGACATTTCTCTTCGTGATTTTTTTTTTTTTTTTGACAAATGAAACGGTCAAGTTAGCATAGTCTGAGAAACGTTTTCCTTAGAGACAGTCATTATTGTATTCAGAACTAGCCGTACCCGTGCGCTCCGCTGCACCTGTTAGAAATAAATATAAAGTAATTACATAATTAAAATAGGACATTTGATCCAGGGAACATTCGTGTTTGATATAAGAATAAATCGTTTATTATGTTACTTAATTTAAATTGTATTTGCATAATTAAAATGCGATCATTTTGATCCAGAGACCACTCATTTGGTCATAAAAATTATTTTAGGAAATACAGGAAACGAATGTACGGAATAGCCTATCAAGTTTTCTGTGCCTAAGAAGCTATTTTAATCTTACCTGTCCTCGATTCACTCAGAAGTTACTGTAATAACATTATAGCATTATGTCCATCTAGAGAAACTACACTTTCCAATGGTGAATTAATAATTAATTATACAAATCGGTTAATTTAGCTTCTGATATTACTTCATACAAACACAGAAACATTATCTGTAGGCTATCTTTCATAGCTTTCGATTGTTGCTGCCCAAGGCCCCTTATAGACGAAGTCATTTGTTTTTAATTCATTACACGGCCTTAGATGGCAGTTATTTTAATTTTAAAACTTATTTATCTCATTAAATATCAGTCCTATCAAAATTTTTCAAGGAATAAAACTTATCGGACATTATTTTTAAAGAAACTTTTGTCATGTAACATTTTTCACAAAAATCAATAATAAGCGAGATATTTTGATTTATTTAATTCAGGCCCCCTTATAACCCCCCTTTTAAATAATGTAGTTTGAATGCCATATAGCCTAAAATCTAAGTTACAACGAACTTAATTTATATTCCAATTTTCATCGAAATCCGTTCATCCATTATCGCGTGAAAAGGTAACAGACAGACAGACAGACAGAGAGGCATACAAACAAAAATTTCAAAAAAGCGATTTTCGGTTTCAGGGTGGTTAATTGTAAATGTTAGGACCAATTATTTTTGGAAAATCGAAAATTACCAGAAAAATTTCGGCTACAGATTGCGGATAGAGGAGACGGCCTCCAGATATGGAGGGTAGCTGCGAATATATTGAATAAGCAGTCGTGGACAGCCGATAAGGGGTGGTCCTCCAGCTTGGGGGTTGGGCGAAGGGCTAACAACCCATCACCGTAAAAAACAGCTTGTTACGAATTCCTACAGTAAGCCTCGGAATAGGACTGATTCTCTGGCACGACCACAGCAAAGGAATAAGGTTTTGAGATTTGGCACTTGGAACGTAACTAGTCTTTATAGAACAGGAGGGGTAACATTAGTAGCAAAAGAACTAGCTAGATATAGAATAGACTTCGTAGGAGTACAAGAGGTTAGGTTAGATTGGAATGGCATATCACAAATAGGAGATTACTTGTTGTATTATGGGGAAGGAAACAATAATCACCAATTAGGAACAGGATTCTTTGTTCATAAAAGAATAAAATCAGCAGTAAAAAAGGTCGAATTTATCAGTGACAGGTTATCATATTTAGTACTTAAGGGTAGATGGTGCGACATCATAGTTATAAATGCTCACGCCCCTACAGAAGAGAAAGACGACTATATAAAGGATAGCTTCTATGAGGAATTGGAACATACTTTTGATCAGTTCCCTAGATATCATATGAAAATTTTATTGGGGGATTTCAACGCTAAAGTAGGACGGGAGGATATTTTTAGACCAACTATTGGAAAAGAGAGCCTACACGCAATTAGTAGTGACAATGGAGTTCGATTAGTCAACTTTGCCACATCGAAAAATTTAATTGTCAAAAGTACAACATTCCCCCATAAGGATATACATAAATATACTTGGACTTCTCCAGATGGATTGACACACAACCAAATAGATCACATCTTGATAGATAAACGGAGACATACTAGTATAGTAGATATTCGAACTTTCAGGGGTGCAGACTGTAATTCTGACCATTATTTGGTGATTGGAGAATTAAGAGAAAGATTATCAGTAGCCAAGCGAGTAGAGCAACAAGTTAATATTACTAAATTCAATATTTTGAAATTAAAGGACGAGGAAGCTAAGCAAAATTATCAGGTCGAAATTTCGAATAGGTTTGCCACTTTAGAAAGTTCCGACGAAGTTGAGAAAGAATTAGATGTTAATAGCGTGTGGGAAAATATCAGAGATAGTATCAAAATTGCAGCTGAGCAGAGCATAGGTTATTATGAAACTAAGAAAAAGAAACCGTGGTTTGATGAAGATTGTTGCATGGTAGTAGAAAGAAGGAAACAGGCAAAATTGAAATTCTTACAGGATCCAGTTGAGGAGAAGAGAGATAATTATTTCAATGAAAGACGGGAAGCAAGTCGTACACTTAGGAATAAAAAGAGAGGTTACTTGAAGGAAAAAACTGAATGAGGTAGAAAACAAATAGTAAGAATAAAAAACATTCGAGATTTATATAAGGGTATAAAGGAATTTAAGAACGGATATCAGCCAAGGGTAAACGTGATCAAGGATGAGAATGGTGACTTGCTTGCAGACTCTCCATCAATCCTAAACAGAATGGAAAAAACTATTTTTGCGCAACTACTAAATGTACATAGGCCAAATAGAAATGATCGGGACGAAATTGAAATACAAACTGCTGAGCCATTTATACCCGAAACCCCACGCTTTCAGAAGTCGAAATTGCGATAGAAAAATCTGAAAAAGTACAAGTCTCCAGGTAATCGATCAAATTCCAGCAGAATTAATACAAGAGGGTGGAAGTGCAATTATATAGCGAAATTTATAAACTTGTACTTGCTATTTTGGGAAAAGGAAAATTGTACCAGAAACAATGGAAGGAGTCCCATAATTGTAACCTATTTTTAAAAAGGGGGACAAAACCAACTGTGGTAACTTTCGAGGAATATCACTTTTGTTGACGTCGTACAAAAATTTTGTCCAATATTCTTTTGAGGAGATTAACTCCGTACGTAGATGAAATTATTGGGGATCATCAGTGCGGTTTTTTCGGCGTAATAGATCGACTATTGATCAGATTTTTTTGTATTCGGCAGATAATGGAGAAAAAAAATGGGAGTATAAGGGTACAGTACATCAGTTATTCATAGATTTCAAAAAGGGCTTATGGACTCGGTTAAGAGGGAAGTATTATATGATATTCTTATTGAATTTTGGTATTCCCAAGAAACTAGTTCGATTAATTAAAATGTGTCCTTAGTGAAACATACAGCAGAGTCCGTATAGGTCAGTTTCTATCTGATGTTTTTTCCAATTCACTGCGGGCTAAAGCAGGGAGATGCACTATCACCTTTACTTTTTAACTTGGGCTTTAGAATATGCCATTAGGAAAGTTCAGGATAAACAGGCAGGGTTTTGGAATTGAACGGGCTTACATCAGCTTCTTGTCTATGCAGATGACGTGAATATGTTAGGAGAAAAATACACAAGCGGTTAGGGAAAACACGGAAATTTTTACTTGAAGCAAGTAAAAGCGATCGGTTTGGAAGTAAAATCCCGAAAAGACAAAGTATATGATTATGTCTCGTGACGGGAATATTGTACGAAATGGAAAATATAAAATATTGGAGATTTATCCTTCGAAGAGGTGGAAAAAATTCAAAATATCTTGGAGCAACAGTAAACAAATATAAATGACACTCGGGAGGAAATTAAAACGCAGAATAAATATGGGAAATGCGTGTTATTATTCGGTTGAGAAGCTCTTATCATCCAGTCTGCTGTCCCAAAAATCTGAAAGTTAGAATTTATAAAACAGTTTATATTACCGGTTTCTTCTATATGGCTGTGAAAACTTGGACTCTCACTCTGAGAGAGGAACATAGGTTAAGGGTTTTTTTGAGAATAAGGTGCTTAGGAAAAATATTTGGGGCTAAGCGGGATGAAGTTTACAGGAGAATGGAGAAAGTTACACAACACAGAACTGCACGCATTGTATTCTTCACCTGACATAATTAGGAACTTGAAATCCAGACGTTTGAGATGGGCAGGGCATGTAGCACGTATGGGCGAATCCAGAAAATGCATATAGAGTGTTAGTTGGGAGACCGGAGGGAAAAAAGACCCTTTAGGGAGGCCGAGGACGTAGATGGGAGGATAATATTAAAATGGATTTGAGGGAGGTGGGGTATGATGATAGAGACTGGCTTAATCTTGCACAGGAATAGGGACCGATGGCGGGGCCTTATGTGAGGGCGGCAATGAAACCTTCGGGTTTCCTTAAAAGCCATTTGTAAGTAAGTAAGTAAAAGTAAGTATAGATTAGTTACGGGCTTAATTTCCGTTGCGAGTTTAGCCTGTGTCTACTCCCTTCTACGAGCAAACACGTATCGAAGAGCAGCATGTAAATATTAAGGATTAGACTATATTCCCCTGAGAGCCAACCGCAGAGGGAGCTAGCGGGGAAAAACCAACCCAAACTGAGAAGCCATATTTTTTTTTTTTTTAATAGGACTATATAATGTCAGTTAAAAAGTTATTTCAAAATTTAAAAGTCTTATTAAATGATACAATATTTGAGGTAGGGAAAAAAACAAAAAAACATTACTGAGTTGAGCAAAAGAATTGGATTTTTTCGTTTTACTTCTATGAGCATTTCCATAGCTACCCATTTTATTGAATAAAAGATTAATGATTTTTATTAGTCTGTTACAATAATATTGAAGTTTCAGGCCAAGATTCTATTATTAAATAATGTTAGGAAAACATTTGGGCCCGGTGCTATTATGAAAGCAATATGAGTCTTTTCTCATAGTCTGAGAAAAATTTATACAGGTTCTATCAGAAATTTAAGGACACCCCTTCGAAAGAGATGTTTATGAAGGGGACCAAATGTTTGTGAAAATTGAAGTTCTTTACTGCAAACTCAATCACTCTATCTTTCAAAACTGTGGATTAAATAACAATTTTTTTCTGAATAATTTTCAAGGGAAAAATTGTTTCCGGGGCCGGGTAATTGATCCCCGGGACCTCTGGTTGAACGTACCAGCGCTCTGCTAACTGAGCTACCCGGGAAACTCTACCCGACACCGTCCTCAACTTTTTCCCTTTATATCCACACAAACTCGCGTGGGGCTGACGAAAACGCCAGAGGACCCACATCGAGCTCAGTTGGCAGAGCGCTGGTACGTTTCAACCAGAGGTCCCCGGGATCGATACCCGGCCCCGGAACAATTTTTTCCCTTGAAAATTATTCAAATCTGCTTTACAGGAAGCTTTACCTGAAAGATTTGATTTGCATAATATATACGTCACTGTGTACGTTAAACAGAAAAACCACAATTTTCAAGTCATACAGAGTTTTGTGTGCACTCGATGCGGATCTCTGGCGTTTCGTCAGCCCACGCGAGTTGTGTGGATATAAAGGGAAAAAGTTGAGACGGTGTCGGGTAGAGTTTCCCGGGTAGCTCAGTTGGCAGTGCGCTGGTACGTTCAACCAGAGGTCCCCGGGATCGATACCCGGCCCCGGAACAATTTTTTCCCTTGAAATTATTCAAATCTGCTTTACAGGAAGCTTTTACCTGAAAGATTAGATTTTGAACAATTTTTTTCTGTTATGTTTCTGTAGGAAAAAAAAATTAATTATTCCTGAATGGATGTGTTTTAGATCAATGAATTTTTGGGATTATAGTTAGATATCATCTCAAGTCATTCTTCCCACATCCCAATAATCTGCCACTTCACGTCCACACTCCTGAATTTTCGACTCATTTTTCTCTTTTTTCAACGAAGAAATCAACTTTTTTCACACTTGTAGTAAAACTCTACAAACTGTTTTACTAAAATGGAGGGAATAAATTCATTGACCAGTAATAACAAACTTCCAATGGCAGTGGCGGTTCTGGATCAATTTGCTGCGAATTTCAAAACTCAAGAAAAATTTTTAGGAAATGGACAATTTTTCCTGAAGAAAATAAAGAAAAAGAATCTTGATTTTTAATGCGACAACAATTTGTTTAAACAAAAAGTAATATTTTGCACAAGAAACCCTTTCAGATATTTCTAACTCTATCCCAAAAATTTATTTATTTATTGGGTTATTTTTACGACGCTGTATCAACATCTAGATTATTTCGCGTCTGAATGAAATGAAGGTGATAATGCCGGTGAAATGAGTCCGGGGTCCAGCACCGAAAGTTACCCAGCATTTGCTCGTATTGGGTTGAGGGAAAAACCCCCGGAAAAAAACACAACCAGGTAACTTGCCCCCGACCGGGATTCGAACCCGGGCCAACCTGGTTTTCGCTGCCAGGGGACGCGTTGACCGTTTGCTCCACAGGTGTGGACCCAAAATTAATTGATCTAAGTACATCCATTCTGCATTGGTCCCTTTATAAACATCAGGGGATTTAACATACGTATAAGGACAGGGGTACAACATCTCTTTCGAAGGGGTGACCTTAAACTTCTGGTAGAACCTGTAACACTTAACAATTTAGGAGAAGGCCTTTATTCCACTTGTAATTACAGGAATTTAATATGAAGCTTTGAGAAAACTGGTTCTGCTGTTGATAAGAAGAAATATGGAAAAACAAAGATTATGAGTGATGTCACTGCTGCTGAGGTGGTTCATATAAACAATAAAATAAATACATATAAATAATTATTATGAAATTCACAGTCTTGATCAGTTGTCCAGGTATCTTGAATTACAGCACAGTTAGCAGAATTCTAAAGAAAATCAGATGACTGTTGAACGCCAGAATATTTTTGTAGAAATATAAGACGACAATGTGTTTCTATGATTTATTAATAATATACGTATCTTAAATTAATATTCGCTGTTATAATGTGTACTTTATTACCACGAACTAAACCAAAATGCGCTGAATGGAAATCAGCTGTATACTAATGCTCTAACCTCGAAATTCCTTTAGTCTGTGATATCTGCCTATACTACAGAACACAATACCTTTGCACTCTCGATAGTCGCGTTTGATAAATAACAGTAAAAGACTGATGCAATTTACCTGAGCGTCCGTGACGAACATTGTGTATGTACAAAGGAAATTACATTGTGAACATTTCTTAACCTGTAAGACAAGACGTTATCGAATGTGGTTTTACGCATGAAGTTAAGAAGGGGCTTTGATGTGCTCTGTCTCACCGTTCATTCAAATCTCCAAGCTACGCTGCAGAAAACGCGACAGATAAGTCCGCTGCAAAGCGCGCTAGGAGCAAGTTGCAGATAAATAGCAACAATGTTCATGAAACAGGCCCTCTAAACTATTCCAAGCATTTCATCGTTTCCTTAGCTTCGTACTTTGGAAGCGGCTGTTATCAATTCTGTCAAGGTTTTGAATAAGGAAGAGATTTAATTAATGTGGCCTTAGTGCAAATAAAATTTAGGTGGATTCAGGTCCGGGGAGTGTACAGGCCAGTAAATTAATATGTGAAAGTAGGGTGACCAGATTCACATCGATATAAAAGAGGACACAAAGCTTAAAAAAGGAGGACATTCATATTTAAAGATAAAACACACATGTTGGGCCAATTATACAGTGTTCATAGATATGATAAGAAACATTAAATATTATATATTACAGTTATATGAACACTAATAAATATAATATAATTTTTAAAGAAATTAGTAATATACATGTTTCGGAGATGCTTCTCCATCTTCAGTGACTATTTATCGCGACGGATGGTTCAGGTGATCGAACCGCGTTGTTGCTTGGCTTAAAGGAGACAGAATCTCAAGCAAAAACGCGGTTCGATCACCTGAACCATCCGTCGCGATAAATAGTCACTGAAGATGGAGAACCATCTCCGAAACATATCTATTACTAATTTCTTTAATAATTATATTATATTTATTAGTGTTCATATAACTGTAATATAGAATCTTTAATGTTTCTTAAGGAGGACATTGTTCGAAAAAAGAGGACAGAGAATATGTACTTAGATTTAGATTTGAGCCTATATTATACTTTAAATTACGGTACATCAATATCTATTTTATTACAAAATATTTACAGTTCAGATTTAGGCTTATATCATACTTAAAAGTATGTTAATATCTATTTTTATTATAAAATAATTATGATAAAACTTAATAATGATAATAATAATAATAATAATAATAATAATAATAATAATAATAATAAACAACAACTTTACATATAAAAGTCAAACGTATTGTAATGTTAAAGAGGACAGAAAATATTTATTTAGATTAAGGCTTAGACCTATATTATACTTAAAATGATGTCAATATCTATTTTATTATAGCACGCTTATGATAAAAATTAATAATATAAAATTATTTTACAGTTGCCTACATATGAAAACAACGACCATAACAAATAGGAGCAAAGAGAGTTATGATCGTTGGCAAAGAGTATATTCCGTCGATGCTGCTGCCACCTACACGCAAATTACTTGAAAAAGGCGTCAAATCAGATAATTTAAAAATATCAGGCATACAAGTTACGAAAAGGAGGACATTTCTTGATTTTTAAAAATCCACCCTGACCCCGGACAAAGGTCTAAAAAAAGAGGACATGTCCGGACAAAAGAGGACGTCTGGTCACCCTATGTGAAAGAATATTTGATGTATAACATACAATAGTAATATACGTTACAAGAGCGGTATGTTGACGTTTTCATGGTCGAGGAAAAGATTGAAAAAGCGAAACGTAGTTGAGCTTTTTTAATTTCCGAGAACATGAAAACAAACATACCGCTCGTGTATCGTACATTATTTTGTGCGAAGATCGTTTATTACATACCTGAAAGACGAATTTCTAATTAGTTGCAATGAAATCTCCATGTTGGTTTCTGTTTAATGACGGCAACTTCGGAAAACCAAAATATTTTTCTTCAACATTGTTGCTATAAAATGTTTTCTGTGTTTACTATACTCCAGCAGGCCGTTATATACGTCTGTCTTTTTTTTTTCCTCAGTCTACAAATGCGAACTTAAAACAAACGGTAAGGTTATGTAATGATTTATTTTTCATTTTAATATTTTAACAATATTATTTATATAACATATTGCAGTAATAACATCGGCATCTGGAATCTTGTTGATTTTTTCACGGCTTCCTTAATGTTACTTGTATCAGGAATGCAATAAGTTTCGTGGAGTAGTAGACTTTACTTAATTTTTGCAAATATTTAAAAACAATAATTAACATTGCAATTTAGGTGAAATTGCAGTGGTAAGTTTCCAATTTATAATTATTACTATGTTAAACGTCTCTAAAAATAATATGTTAAAAGCCTAAAGCAGTAAAATGAATGTCGCGCTTAAGCGGTAAGAAGAGGGAAATTGTGTGTTACGTTGGGAATACTGAATGTGGTATTTCACACTTACCGCGTATTGGTTCTGTGCGGAAAACAAGCAAATACGGACGATCTCGCACAAAGAAATCTTACTTTTAAAATAAAAGACATATCATAAAATTAACAACTTATCCTTGACAACCAGTCACTATATTTGGGAATTAGTTATGCAGAACTTTAAAACAGCTGGATTAAAAGTAGGCAAAGCTGGAATTTTTGAACCGATGAGGTAGTCCGTGCGGTCTGTGATGAGGTTCTTTAGAGTCTGTGTCGAGGCGCAAGAAGCTCGTTTTGAGCACGTCCTTTCAAGATACGTGGATTGGAAAGAGAGGATACTATGAAATAATCTTCATAATTATGAAACAAAGAGTGATAGTCAGAATAGAAGAAATGTCAGGGAGAAGTGGAATAGGAGAAACGTGCGACAAGGTTGCTTTTCATCACTTACCCTGTTAAATATCTACTTGGAGAATTTAGTAAAGAACTGTTTTCAGAATCTGGAAGGGGTGATAGTAGAAGGAAAAAAGAATGAAGTGCATAAGATTTGATGATGATATGGCGTTGTTAGCAGAGGATGAGACGATACTGAGGGATATGCTACTGGAGCTAAATGACAGCAGCTGTGAGTAGTATGGGATGAAGATAAATGCAAACAGGACGAAGACCATTGTCATCGGAAGAAAAATAAAGAAGGCAAACGTGAGAATTCTAAATGAAGCAGTAGAGCAAGTGGACAGCTTCAAATACTTTGGGTGTACTATAAGCAGTAGTAACATAAGCTGCTGCCAGGTAGTCAAAAGGAGGATACCAATGGCCAAGGAAGCTTTCAATAGAAAACGGAGCATCTTGTGTGGACCTTTGGAAAAAGAACTGAGGAAGAGACTAGTAAAGTACTTTGTCTGTGGAGTGTGGCATTGTATGGGGCAGAAACATTAACATTACGACGAAGTGAAGAGAAGCGAATAGAAGCATTTGAAATGTGTATAGTTTTGGCCGATGAATTGTATATGCTTTAAATTGAATAGTAATCTATATAGCTCTATTGAAAAATTGTTTGTGTTTGTAATTTGAAGTAGTTTGCATGATATGTATTATCAATTTCTGTATATCACAACTGGTTGAATTGTTTATGCCTTAAATTTAATTAACTTACTTGTTTTGTATTATACATATAGCTCAACTGATAAATGATCGTTTGCGTTTGTAAATTTAATAATCTGATTGGCTATGTATTGTATACTTTTAGTAGAGCCATCGATGTAGCTCAGTCGGCAGACTCGCTGGGCTGCTGATCCGGAGCTGCGTTCGGGCTTGGGTTGGATCCCCCTTTGGTCTTTGGTTTCTTCCGAGGTTTTCCACAGCCGTGGGACTGAAGCCGGATGGTCTATGGCGAATCCTTGGCATCAACCCCTTTGATTAGATTACCCCCCTTTGATTTGATTACCTGGTTGGGTTTTTCCGAAGTTTTCCCCAAACCAAAAGGCAAATGCCGGGTAATATTTTGGCGAATCCTCGGACCTCACCTCATCTCACTACATCTCGCCAAAATATTGTAAAACATTCCACAAAATTGTAAAAATTGTAGAAAATTACTAAATTGTAAAACTATAAAAATTTGTGAAAATTGTAATTGTAATATTGTAAAATTTTGACTTGTTCCACATCTTAAAGCTTCATTGCTCATGTAAGATCTATAGAATAAAATAAATGAATGAAGTGAATGAATGAGCATGTGAAACGGACAGACAGAATAAGAAACGAAGTTATGTTGGAAAGAGTGGGTGTAGTTCCAAATTCCTGATTTGCAGTTGAAGAACCCGCATTGTTCAGTATAAGGTTCCAATCGACATATTATACAAAATATAATGCCTTATTTTGTTACCTTTCTTAAATTTCGAAGGATGAAGCTTTCCAGACTGATTTTTATCATTTTTATTCATATTTAACACGTGGGTTTAAGCAGGTTATCAAAAAATACTTTGCAAAAATGTTTTTGTGATTACTTACTTACTTACTTGCTTTTAAGGAACCCGGAGGTTCATTGCCGCCCTCACATAAGCCCGCCATTGGTCCCTATCCTGAGCAAGATTAATCCATTCCCTATCATCATATCCCACTTCCCTCAAATCCATTTTAATATTATCTTCTCATCTACGTCTCGGCCTCCCTAAAGGTCTTTTTCCCTCCGACCTCCCAATTAACACTCTATATGCATTTCTGGATTCGCCCATGCGTGTTACATGCCCTGCCCACCTTAAACGTCTGGATTTAATGTTCCTAATTATGTCAGGTGAAGGATGCAATGCGTGCAGTTCTGCATTGTGTAACTTTCTCCATTCTCCTGTAACTTCATCCCTCTTAGCTCCAAATATTTTCCTAAGCACCTTATTCTCAAACACTCTTAATCTCTGTTCCTCTCTCAAAGTGAGAGTCCACGTTTCACAACTATAAAGAGCATCCGGTAATATAACTGTTTTATAAATTCTGACTTTCAGATTTTTGGACAGCAGACTGGATGATAAAAGTTTCTCAATCGAATAATAACAGGCATTTCCCATATTTTTCTGTGTTTAATTTCCTCCCGAGTATCATTTATATTTGTTACTGTTGCTCCCAGATATTTGAACTTCTCCACCTCTTCAAAAGATAAATTTCCAATTTTTATATTTCCATTTCGTACAATATTCTCGTCACGAGACATATCATATACTTTGTCTTTTGCAAAAAAAACTGGATAAGAAGGATTTCGGAGCCTGACGCCTCAAATGTTGGCTTGACTCGTCACTGGCTAGAAAATAGGCGAGAAGAAAAGATTACGTATTCCTTGGTGTTGGTGACTGTGCCCTATTCATTTACCCATTTGCAACAACACCGGCATTATTCCCCCCTCGTCATCTCGTCATTAAAACGACCCGTTAATGGAGCTGGTCTTCCCCAGAGGCATGGCTCAGTCATGAATGCTCTCTACGACTCAGCCATCAAACCCCGATTTCCTTATGCATTGGCGTCATCATCTATGTTCTTTTTCCATCTGCCTCTAGTCCTGGAGCCTCTTGAATTGTTCACAGAAACTCTCCTTGCTGTTCTCTGGCCTTCATAACATGTCCAGTCTATTGTAGTCTTTATATTATTTATAAAAAAATGCCTGGCTCTTGACACAAATCATATAACCCGTTACAGAAACTGAATTGCCGTTCATTCCTCACCTTGATAGAAACATAGATTGTTCATAAGACCTTCCATTCCAAAGCTCCAATTGTTTTAGGTTGATGTAATATTGGTATGAAATCTTTAGACTCCGATACATTTTATATTCTCAACCATCCCTTCTTTGGAATATATTCGTAAAAAGAGGAATTATTGTTTTCTGATAATAGAATGAATTATTTGTTGCGTATTTTTCATAAATTGAGGTGATATTACTAGTTTTGTGTGCAGTGTTTTGATTTATGAACCCTCCACACCTGTGGAGTAACGGCTAGCGCGTTTGGCCGCGAAACCAGGTGGCCCGGATTCGAATTCCATTCGGTGCAAGTTACCGGGTTGAGGTTTTTTCCGGGGTTTTCCCTCAACCCAATATGAGCAAATTCTGGGTAATTATCGGTTCTGGACCCCGGACTCATTTCACCGGGATTATCACCTTAATTTCATTCAGACGCTAAATAACCTGAGATGTTGATACAGCGTCGTAAAATAATCTACTAAAAAAAAGATTTATGAACTTAAATGTGTAATAAAATGTATATATTTATAGGGAGTGCCTGTACGAATAATTGTAGATCAGGGCGATTACCTGAAATGAAAGAATTACCACAACAATGAGGGAGAAATGTAGGAACTATATCCAATGGCGGATATGTCAATGTGCAGTAACTGTTGTAGTCACTCATTTATTCGCGAAATATTACTTAGCTTATGTTTATAGTAGGCAATGGTTTAGCGAAAGCCTGCCATCGGCAGTGGAAAAAACCAGTGATGAAACCTGTCATTTTGTGCTGACAAGAGACAGAAGTATCTTCTTGTGGAAGGAAAAATTATACCGTTCAGAGTTTCTGTGTGTTTTAACCAGTGTAATGAAAGAATTTTTGGGATAAGACGAGGATGTGATATGAAAGAAGTTGAAGACAATGTATAGTAGGGTTAGGTGCAAGGAACACCTCCTAGTATAAGGAAAAAAAGTTTTGGTCCAGGGCTTATTGTGTGTTTTGAGCAATGAAGATATTGTAGAATAAGATTGAAAATATAGATCATTGTTGTTAGAGGACATAATTTATATCGTACGTGATGCAATCGATACGATTTTTGGTAGAGAATGCAATCGGAACTAACCTAGAAGCAATCGAAAACAATCCTGAATTCCGCAATACTACCATTATTGTGGTTTGCAATGTTCCTTGAAGAATACAGTGCACTGTATTTAATAATTTTACTTTGTTTTTATCGAAGAAATGCTTTAAATCCAGACCTATATTACTGATATCATAATGAAATGTGTTTGAGTAATACTATAAAGCGTGTAAAATAGAATTATATACAATACCTCTTTTTCAATAAAATTATTTGAACTGAATATTACTCATATCAAACTTATGAATGGTCCAAAGATTACTATTCTAACTGGAAAAGAATCCCTCTTTTCAGAATATGTATTCATGCGCAACAATCGAAATTCATTGGTCGATTAATCGATATTTATTTAATTCATTTGCAGACTAGTAAAGTAGACTCAATTTAAGAAATATCAGCAAAAAATTATTAATTCTGATTCGAAAATAATTTTTTGGGGCCGATATGGTTTTCGTCCACAACCACTTCTTATGGAAGGACCTGCAAAGAAAGAAAAATCGGTATTAAATTATTATTATTTTTAATTTATAATTCACAAACAAATTTATATATTCTAAGTCACAGATGATTTCTTCTTCTTTTCACACATATTTCGTAAGAAACACCCGATCCACTCTTTGCTTTCTTAATAATAATAATGATAATATAATTATTATGCAGCAGATCAGCCAAGCTATGAACCATTTTTATTGTGGATACAATTTTTGCGTACAGAATAGTAATATGCGTTACAAGAGCGGTATGTTGAAGTTTTCATTTTCGAGGAAAAGTTTGAAAAAGCGAAACGTAGTTGAGCTTTTTTAATTTCCGAGAATTGAAAGAAAACATACCGCTCGTGTATCGTACATTATTTTGTGCGAAGATCGTTTATTACATGCCTGAAAGAGAAATTTCTAATTAATTGCAATGAAATCTCCATCTTGGTTTCTGTTCAATGACGGCAAATTTGCAAAACAAAAATATCTATCTTCAACATTGTTGCTTTAAAATGTTTTCTTTGTTTACTATACTCCAGCAGGCCGTGATATACGTCTGTCTTTCCCCCCCCCCCCCAGTCTATGATGAGTCTGGAATCTTGTTGATTTTTTCACGGCTTCCTCAATGTTACTTGCGTCACGAATGCAGTAACTTTAGTGGAGTTGTAGAGTTTACTTAATTTTTGCAAATATTTAAAAACAATAATTAACAGTGCAATTTAGATGAAATTGCAGTGGTAAGTTTCCAATTTATAATTATTACTATATTGAACGTCTCTAAAAATAATATGTTAAAAGTCTAAAGCAGTAAAATCAATATGTCACTTAAGCGGTAAGAAGAGGGAAATTGTTATGTGTGTTAGGTTGGGAATACTGAGTGTGGAATTTTAGACTTTCCGCGGATTGGTTTTGTGCGGAAACCAAGCAAATACGCACGATCTCGCACAAAATAACATGCATAAGGCATGAAGAAACCAGCATTTCCAAGGCCTTCTGTCTAAAAAAAAAAAAAAAAAAAAAAAAAAAAAAAAAAAAAAAAAAAAAAACATAGAAATGTATTTCAGCTGTTATTTGAATAAGCGTTTGTCATTTGTCAGTAAGTGTTTATATACCGATGTGTGTACGTCCGCTGCTTGAGAATTGTTTATTTAGCAGATTTCCAGTGCGCTGGGCATCTTCCGCGAAGAGTGATTGTGCTTGAATTGCATGTCTCCGTTCTCCCTGACCTTCGTAATCGCCTTTCTTCCACTTCCTTCTTTTTATTACGCCTACTGTTTATGCATCCCAGCAACATTGGGTCTTCCGCTCTTCTCGATGGAGTCCAAGCACCTCCTTATGAAAGCCGTTATTTTTATTATTGTTCTGTGTAACCATAAAATTTATTTGTTTTCAAAATTTGCAGAAGAATTTTATTTGAAACGATTAATTTTGTATTAGTGCAACTTTTTTTTGTAGCCTCTTCCTGATCAGTTTCAGCATCATTCTTTCTTCACCCGCTCTTTCCAACACAGCTTCGTTTCTTATTGTCTGTCCACTTAAAGAAAAACTGCAAACATGGCATGTATATGGATTAATAAATGAATAATTTATGAATAGATTGATATATTTATGGATTGGTGAGTATGTAAGTGGATGTATTGAAGAATGAAATATAAATAATGATAATAAACAATATAATAAAATAATATAATATATAATATAATATACTTACTTACTTACAAATGGCTTTTAAGGAACCCGAAGGTTCATTGCCGCCCTCACATAAGCCCGCCAGCGGTCCCTATCCTGTGCAAGATTAATCCAGTCTCTATCATCATACCCCACCTCCTCAAATCCATTTTAATATTATCCTCCCATCTACGTCTCGGCATCCCTAAAGGTCTTTTTCCCTCCTGTCTCCCAATTAACACTCTATATGCATTTCTGGATTCGCCCATACGTGCTACATGCCCTGCCCATCTCAAACGTCTGGATTATAATATAATATAATATAATATATATCGGAATATGATTTTATTTCTGATAGGGGATTTGTTTTTCTACTTCTTAGACATTCAATGCTTTCAGATCAATACATATTTCAATTGTGATGCGGTGAGATAAAGATTTCACAGTTTTAATGCAAAATGGACATAATTATGTGTTATAAAACTGTGAAAAATAAACATATTATATGAACTAATTGTCTAAATGGCTTACTTACAGAATTCCTCACAATGCGAGATGACGAGAGTTGTAATGGAGGAGTACTGACACGAGTCTTATTTTGGAGAAGCACGATTGAATCCACTTCCTGGTGCCCTCGTTTAAGCTGCACACTATCCCAAACATTGGACATGAAATTCTCAGGATGATGGATTTAAAGGAATGGGCCTGTTGCGTGGCCGGCAAGATCACCTGATCTCGAACATTGTGATTTTCGATTATCTTGTAATCTGAAGGATCTGGTGTATGCTGGAAAACATCCCATTCGAAATCACTTGTGGCAATCAATTGTGAAGGTATGTGCTGGGATTCGAAACTCTCCTCTCTTCTTCCAAAATCAAAGAGTTAGTGACAGAGATGGGCACGCCTATGCTACGATTGTAATTATGGATATTTTGAACACCTGCTATAATACAACACATTGTGGCAATAAATATTTACGTGGGCGGAAACGAAATTTGCTTTGATGCCTTCTCTCTGTCATATCTCTGTAACTAATCTTTGTAGACAGTTGCTTCATATGACTTTTTTTGTTCGTTTTCAAATATGTAGCACGATGCATATGTTTAAGGTGCACAATAACGGGACACACTGTATAAAAAGTAGTCTACCTAGGACAATGGAGCCTTGGTTTTACTTTTCGAGGTCCGGATCCAGAATGGATTCTTGCACTAGACTTGGTTGGTCCATTATACGATCTATGTAAGTTATAATTGAAGACTTAACTTTCCAAAAGTGCTAAATGCCAGTTTTTCGAATTTAATTTTGTTAAGTCTAAGGGAGATACATCCATTTGAGCATAATCATACAAAAAATGGACTCTGTCGTAACTCAAATGTGACTCATTAGTTTGCCGAAAGATGGTGTTGGAGGTATCTCCACATATATTGTGTTTTTAATCATACATTGTGTTTTTAATCAATACAGCCCCTACCGAGAGTTTAAGGACACCCCTCCATAAGTGATGTTTCGCTTCTGTCCGTATACTTATATGTAACTCCCTTATGTTTATGCAGGGACCAAAGGCCTGTGAAAAGTGAAGTTTTTACCGCAAACCTAGTCTGTCTATCTTCCAAATTGTCTATTACGTATATAACAATTTGTCTGTTATGAAACTTAGTGAAAAATCACTTATTTTGTAGAAAAAAAAAATTATTCCAGAATGGGTAGATCAATGCATTTTGGAATGGAGTTAGATATCTGCAGTCATTCTTTCACGTCCCAATAATCTGCTACTTCACGTCCATATTCATTGGATTTCAATCTATTTTCATTTTTTTCAAGGAAAAAATTGAACCTTTAGACACTTGTAGAAAACTCCACATCTGATTACTAAAAATGGAGACAATAAGCTGATTGATAAGTGTTACCAACTCGCAAGGTTTTTTTTTATTTAATGACGCTTTATCAACTACTAGTTATTTAGCGTCGATGGGATTGGTGATAGCAAAATGATATTTGGCGAGATGAGGCCGAGGGTTCGCCATAGATTACCTGACATTTGCCTTACGGTTGGGAAAAACCTCGGAAAAAACCCAACCAGGTAATCAGCCCAAGCGGGAATCGAACCCTCGCCCGAGCGCAACTCCGGGTCGGCAGGCAAGCGCCTTACCCGACCGAGCTACACCGGTGGCAACTCCCAATGTTATGACGTAAATGGCAGTGGCGGGCACGAGTCCATTTGCCGCGAATTTCAAGCTCAAGAGAATTTTATAAAATGTCGATTTTTTCTAAAAGGAAAAAAAAATAATAATTTGGATTAAAATGTCTGCACGAACTATAAAAAATTGTTTAAAAAAATTATAATTGCACAAGACGTCTTTCGAATATGTCTAACTCTATACCAAAATTCACTGATCTAAGTCAACCCATTTTGGGTAATTAATTTTTTTCCTACAAAATATGTAATTTTTCAGTAAGTTTTCATAACAGACAAATTGTTATATAACTCACAGTTTGTAAGGTAGACAGATTGGGTTTGCGGTAAAAACTTCACTTTTCACAGGCATTCGTTCCTTGTATAAACATAAAGGGGTTTCACATGCTAGGGCATTCGAAAAGTAATGGCTAAATTTATTTAGGTTACTTTTGGCATTACATACTTCAAATATAGTCTTCTATCATGTCAAAAATACGTTGCCAAACTCTTGGAAGACGGCGGACTTCATCTGCAGCAGCATTTCTGGATGTCTATCTCACCGATCTATCAATCTAAAGCTCTTCAGATGTCAACTACTCGTATTTGATAAAATGTCAGTATTTCTCTCCCACACAAAGTTTGAGAATTGTGGATGGTGGAAGTGAGGTTTGTGGAATAGACTATACCGTACTTACAACATTTTAAAATTGTACTTTTTTATAGTTTTATTTAATAACGATCGCAATATAAAACCTTTTAAGTAATTACATTTTTCACTTTCCTCTATTTAATTTACAGTAAATTATATCCCAAGGTTTTAAATGTATTAATTTTTAATCATATTTGAAAACCCCAACATAGTGTTTAATTTAGAAAATTAAAATACGTTTTTTGGTTCATAAACTGTAACATTACATTTGAAATCTGGGCTTGTTAAGTTTTAATGCACATATCGCCATTTTAACAATAATTTTCGCTTTCAAATGGACGCTTGCCTAAGATACTGAACCCTGATTTATGTATTGAAAGATCTTTCAGTAACATATTATTTTTCAGTCACATTTTTCTGGAAAGGTATTACAGATATTGTTTCAAAAATTTTCCAAACTAGTAAATCAGTTCACTAGAAACAGAGTTAGATTGTGAGAATAGCATAATTTGTAGGCCTAATTAACATCATTATTTATTGGATCTTAAGAAATAATAATTTTGAACATTATGTATAGCAGCGTATTATAAATAAGTTTTACAAAACTTGACTAACATAAGTAGTCTATCTTATTATTGCATGGTTTCATGGGCAATATGCCATTATCTCGTTATTGGATGTTTAAATCGTATAGTTCAATATCTTCGGAGATTGTACCTTACTTTGTAATAGCCAATTTGTATCTGTTTAAATGTATGCTTTTTATTGTATAGGGTTATTCAAAAGTAAGTAGATAAAACATTTTTAAAAATTAACGTATACACAAAATGGTAACACATTTGTATGTATCGAACAACGGGACTTTTTCATTTACCACACTCATTTGTTTTGGTTAACATGGTAACAGGTTGTGTTTATGATGTGTCAAAAGTAAATTTACGTCTTATTGAATTTTTAAATCAACACCATTGACTATGTTTTAAAATAGTTTTGACTTTAAAAGATCGAATTAGTCTTGTTCAGTGTTATTATGAATGTAAAAGAAGTTTAACAAATGGCATACGAAAATTAAAAATTTACGGTTACCGGACAACGTTTTTTTTTAATGCTGCAGATTTTTATTACATCAAATTTACGAAATCGTAACATCGAGAACATAATCTTCATGCAAAATGGTGCACTTGCCCATGTTTATAGACCAGTTAAGCGATTGTTACGCAGACATTTTTCTAACACCTGGCCAGCGCGTTCCCCTGACATGAATCCAGCAGATTTCTGGTTGTGGTGTTAAAAGACCGAGTTCTTTAACTAATCCTACGACTACCGACGAACTAAAATATGCAATTTCGCAACAGGTTGAAGATATTCCACCAGATCTGTATTAAGAAATGCTGTTCACAATATAGAAGAAAGATTGTTGCTTGTTAAAGAACAAAATGGCGGACATATTCAACATTTAAACTGAAGCCAATAATCTCCATATCTTTATGAGTATAAGTGTGTTCTTGTTTTGTGTACTTTTAATTCTTAAAAAGGTATGGCGACGTCAAAATGTAACTTACTATGAATAGCACTATATATTATTTACCTTTCTATCGTGGTACGTTAAAGTGGACACCTATTCTGGAAAAATTCCTGCTACCACATCTTGCTGCTTAGCAACCCGCTACACTTCATTATTGGAAAAATAAATGAAGTTTGAATACCATCGTATAAAGGATATTTCGAAAGTAACGCATAATTACAAATGAAATTGAATGAGATAATTTTGGACAAAAGCTCAGACACATCAAACCTTGTATTTAGAAAGGAATATTTTATGTAAAAGAATATTTTTGAGACTATTGTTGTGCGAGTTGTGACATCACCGAGAACATTTTTAAATGACAACCTATAATTCATCTGAAAGAGAAAATTTTTAATGTAATATTTCATTTGTTTTGTACAAAATAACTATGGTTATGGTTACTATGGTAACAGTATTATTCCTGATAATATATTTTGTTAGTTCTCTATGTTATAAAAGCAGTTTTAATAAAGAAATCAACATAAAACAAGATGTGTTTAACAGAAAATGAGACATTTGAGATGCTGATGATGATAGGATTTAGTGATAGAAGACGTAGCCTACACAAAAAGTATGCACACTTTTCACAATATTCACCAAAATCGGCCACCTATTTTTCTGTCAACGCTAATTCTCCCGATTTTTGGTCTTTTATAATTTAATTATATTACCGGTTCTTCTATATGGCTGTGAAACTTGGACTCTCACTCTGAGAGAGGAACATAGGTTAAGGGTGTTTGAGAATAAGGTGCTTAGGAAAATATTTGGGGCTAAGCGGGATGAAGTTACAGGAGAATGGAGAAAGTTACACAACACAGAACTGCACGCATTGTATTCTTCACCTGACATAATTAGGAACTTGAAAACCAGACGTTTGAGATGGGCAGGGCATGTAGCACGTATGGGCGAATCCAGAAATGCATATAGAGTGTTAGTTGGGAGACCGGAGGGGAAAAGACCTTTAGGGAGGCCGAGACGTAGATGGGAGGATAATATTAAAATGGATTTGAGGGAGGTGGGGTATGATGATAGAGACTGGCTTAATCTTGCACAGGATAGGGACCGATGGCGGGCTTATGTGAGGGCGGCAATGAACCTTCGGGTTCCTTAAAAGCCATTTGTAAGTAAGTAAGTATAATTTAATTCACTAAAACAATTTTCCCCGTTTTATCACGTGTAATTGTCTTAATAGTATTGAATATTTTTGTCATGGGGCACATGCACTCGTAAACAGAAGCAAAACCGACTGCTATGTTGTAAAATCGCCAGAAAGTGATGAAGTACATATTATGAAAATGCTATCTTCTATAGTCAGAAGATCTTGGATTTCTTTGAAAACAACTCTTTATAAAAACTTGATTCATTATCATTAAAAGGAAAAAAAAAACATTCAAGAAACTGTTAGTAATAATTCAGATGCTCAGTTGGTAGACTATGGTGCCTTAAAACACACTGTCGATAATTTTAGAAGGAACAAGAATGTGGGCTTCAAGGGATTGAGGATTTTAAACAGTGTACTCTGCCTTCTTTAGCAGAGATGGTGTCGTGTGCTTTTCTCTCATATGTCTTTAAAGTGCACTTTTACTAGGAAAAAGAGTTATATTTAAGTAGAACTTCTCATCAATATGAACATCATTTGTTCAGAATTTGCACGTAAGTTCAAAAATAAGAAAACTATTGGAATCTGCTAGTATCAACAAAAAGCAGGCCTATAAATGGAACCACTCTTAGAGTTATATTCGTTGGGATGCCAGAGATCTTTGCGGAGGCCGAGACGTAGATGGGAGGATAAAATGGATTTGAGGGAAGTGGGATATGATGGTAGGGACTGGACTAATCTTGCACAGGATAGGGACCGATGGCGATCTTATGTGAGGGCGGCAATGAACCTCCGGGTTCTCTAAAAGCCATCGTAAGTAAGGAAGTGTCTATTTATTTTACTGTATGTTACTAAGACTAGGTAGATACATTAGGTATGTGTATATAGTTGTACCAAGCTTTATGGTACTAAAACAAGATTAGTAATGTTATGTTTTGTGTAAAACATTAGACAGTTATTAGATGTTATAAATAACTTGGAACCTATAGGTAAAGAATCCTTTAATTTTGTCCCTACTTCTGAAAAATGAAAGGTGGCGTTTCTTCCTGCAATCCGTCCCCTTGCGGTCGCCCGTGATATAAATATACATTATAAGACAATTAAATTTTATAAAAACCTGCAAACCACCGTTTTAACAGCCCAGTTCCTTTACTGAATTGAAATATGTGAAGTAATATTTAATGTTTATTTACTTACACTTTGTAAAGACATATCCTGTTAAAACCATTTAAACGTACGTATTTATCTTTTATTTCCTGTGTTTCATAAGAACTTTAGATATTTCCAGCTTTCTTTAATTCATCAAGTTACTGAATAAAACCTAATATGTCATTAACATTTCAACTTACATTTTCTTGAATGAATTGCTATGTCTAAAATAACATTTAATGTTTGGTTTACTTTAACCCAGGTTAAAGACATCATATCCACGCTGAAAACATAATTTAGAGGTCACTCACCATCGCTTGGAGTCCCGTTGGCTGTTGTGTAGTACCACAAGTTGCCACCAGGAGAAGTGTTCAAGGTGAAGGAAGCTTGCCACGGCCAGCGGAGGTGTTCTCGGAGGCCAAGGAACAGTGTTGTGCCGGCTAAAGACAAGTCCATGATCAGGTGAAGGAACGCAGCGCGCCGTGTGACGACTGACGGAGTGCGATTCGTTTATGTTTTTCTCACATTGTTGTCAGTTTCTGCAATCATCTTGTGATTTCTTAACGTGAAGACACAGCTAATGGATAGTTCAATACATAGTGACAGTGCTATTCTTTTGAGTTAACGTTGTTATAGGTGAATTTTCTGTGTTGTCATCGAAGTAGGAAATGAATTGACACAAGTGTGAATGCTCTCTGAGCCAACGGAAGAGTTTAACAGTATGACGAAGAAGGATTAACAATTTATTCTGTGACACATGCCTGCGAATTTCTGCTCAGTTTTTATACACAATTCAATAACAGTGTTTTAAACTAATTGTTAAGCTGCTGTACTGTGTGATTTGTGAGTGTGCCTTTTAATAAGTTAATTAACAATTACATAGAATTATAATACAATATTTTAACGCAAAATTAAACTGTGCATTGTAGAAGAATGTGGTGGATTTAGTAGTGTTGTGGACCACGATAAATGGATTATTCTTTCTCGCAAGTGCTACGTTAAATGCCTACAAAGAAGAGTGGATAACCAGCAGATATTTATGCAGAAAAAGGTAAGTGATATGAATATTCATTCAGAGACATTTATATACATTATGTTTGCAATGAATTCCATAGTTTATTAACTGCAGTGTGGCTGTAAAATGGTGAAATGATGAGGCATGTTATTTTATTAATTGGTGAAGGTTAGGTTGACTTCTTACAGTTATATTGTTCACAGTGTTATTATTATTATTATTATTATTACCAGAAAAATTATGGTTACAGATTTATTATTAGTATAGATTATTACTATTATTAATATTTTATGTATAAATATCTCTCAGATGCTACTGAATTTAGATGGCCATAGTATTTTAAAATGCGCTTACTTCAGTCTTTTCCATAACGCTGAACATTTGCAGCATTCTTACTAATATAACATCGTTTTCTGAGTAGCAATCTTCGTATAAAATCCTTCTAGCTTCCTTCAGAGAGACCTAACATTTAAGGGTGCTATTCATAGACATTTCGCTAGCCCGGGCTACGAGAGTGCTAAACAGAATTCATATCATATCGCTAACACTGGTTTATGAATACGAAAAACGTTAGTTCGCTGATCATCCACCGAAAGCCCGCGCTAAGAATGTCTATGAATACGGCCCTAAATGTTTAATATGTTATAATGGGAACTGAAAGAAAAGATAGTTTCGGTAAAATTGCTTTAGTGATGTTACTCAAAGCTGTGTTCAATGCAGTGGCATTTGAATATTTATAATTCAATGCAATTGGCTAACACATACGATGCTAATTGATGGGGTTTAATGTTTCTAATAAAAAGATGACAAAATCTAGATTATTGAAGTTCATTGCAGTTTTATGTAAAAAAAACTGTTTATTATTTAATTTTGTTTTCGAAATTTTCTTCAGCAAGACGAATGAAAACTATTTCAAAATTGTTTTTGGCCGGAAATAATAAGTTCGCTGCAAATGTATTTGTCTTTTCAAAATTGCATTTTTGTGATAGGAAGTCGGTAAATTTATCGTTATCGACCGTCATATTGATAACAGTGTTTAGTTTAATTAGATAACGTCACGCTGCTAATTAAAAAAAATAGAAGCAAATATCTTTGCTATAAAGTTGGCAAAATTGTGGTCAATTGTTGCAGTAGTTATTAAAATAAATTGTTTATTATTTATTTTTAATTTTTGCAGAAATATTTATTCAAAATATAAAATATACGAATTTTCAGCCGTTTTTGGACCGGAATAACAAGACACACAGTCTGGTATTAGTAGCATCACGCATATTTAATTGCTATAGAATAGGAAGCATTTTGATTCCACATTCTGTTGCGGGGAAATCCGATGTGGCGGGAAGACTATTTTTCGGCAGCGGTTATCGTGAAGTTCAATGGCAGGAGACAGGTATGCAGGTTGTGCAATGTAGCTTCTTCTTCTCCTCCTCTGGACCGAACCAGTGAGCTCGGAGTGGTGGGGAAATATAGGCCGTGCGGTGGTGGGGGGAATCTTCAGCAGAGGTCATTGCCTCCACACTACTCTCATTTGTTTATTATAAATTCAGTTTTTAATTGTTGAAATGTAGGAACAAAATGGCGTTTGAGATTCAAGTAATGATTATGGAAGATGTCTATAGTTAGTGTGAAAAATCGTGTGTTTAACGCTTCCTACTACAAATAATTTGTATTCTGTCGTATTTCCTGAATGTATAACCTCAGCGAGAGGAGGGTTCAGCGCATACCAAAAATAATTAAGCCTCTTGCCGAAACATATTGATGTATAAATTAGGTAGGAGGTCAATAATCAACGGCAATACGTTAAAAATTTAATTACATGTTGCTTTTCGGACCAAAGCGATGTACTAATGTTTTTACTATCTAATTTGATCGACTATTAGTATTACATATTTTTGTTCGAGAAGTTATTATATTTAAAACATTAGTAATTAATTTCATTCAGCTTAAAGTCTTGCCGAAAGATACATGTTTAGGTTTGTCAGATCTAAGAAATAAAAATACAGGTTACCCATTCTTTGGAATTTACTTTGTATATATTTATTGAGATAAATAAAATAGTAATATTAAATGCGTAATAATCATACTAAAATTAGCGTTCTTTTTATGTAATATACACGTGAACCGTACGTAATGTCATCAATTTCAGTTTTTTTTTAAGATATTTCAAACAAAAATGTTTAATACAATTTTGCTCGTCTTTAGCTTCCTTTTCGAAATAAAAATCTTTTTTATGAAATATTTGATAACGCGTTTTGGGAAAACCATATATTTAATTTCCAATATGCTAAGTCAATTTAAGAGAACAGTCTTATAATAATAATAATAATTGATTGAAAGAATTTTTGTTTTGTCCTTTAAATGTGCAGAAATTTGATCCGAACAAATGTAACATTGAAAAATTCAATTGCAGAACGAAAAGTTGTTCGGATGAAAATTCAGCACTTCTAAAGGATAAAACTAAAAGTATTTCAATCATTTATTATCATAATACACTGCTCTCTTAATTAACTGAGCATGTTGGGAATTAAATTAATGACTCTCCCAAAACACGCTATGAAATATTTAAAATAAAACAATTTTTGTCCCCAAAAAGGAACCAAAAACGAGCAAAATTTGTATTAATATTTTTAGCTTGAAATTTATTAAAGAATAACCCTCCGAAATTAATGACATTATTTACGGTACATTCTATATAAATTAAAAGTATCATTCCCTGCATGATATATGTTTCTTTAATTAAGTTATATTCGTCTGAAGATTTGGCTTTCCGTAACTGTTAGGTAAGTTACTTTCTCAATTTCATCTTGTTTTGATTTTCCGATAAGCTAACTATAATGTAATAAATTTCAATTAGACCGTCTATTACATGTTAGGTACTTGTTTTGAAGAATTTGCTTGTAAAATTTCTTGCAGTTGTAGTCTTGGTTCTTTTTTATATTTAATGTAGCTTCTATAGAGGTCTCAGTAAACTTATTCCCTCTTTGGTTTACTGAACATTGATTAATAATAAAATACGCTAAACATTAGCATTATGCGCCCATGTAACTGAAGATATACTGGCACAAAGCTAGCAACTCTGACAATTGATTTGTTGAAGCGAGTAATGCAATCTTTCATGACGTAACTTGCTCTTCTATTGTGCGGGATTTGTTTGCATCTCTTGATAAACGATAATTCTTTCAAATACTGTCCACTGACAAAATTCGTTTAATTTTTTGAATAAGATAAATACTGGACATTTCGGGTGTCTTGACAATGTCAAAGAGGACGCAGGACAAAATCATTAAATAAAGGACATGTCCTATATTACAGGGAGTATTGTAAGTTCACCTAATTCAAGAGGATTTACAACTTCATCAATGTAAATTCCCCTAAAGACAGACCAGGTAAAATATTGGGCACATGTGAATTCCATAAATCCATAACTATTTAGTATTACCCAGAAGATACTATAAGAAGGCGGTTCTGACTATCCTCCAAAAATATTATTTCGGTTTTAATTTCGCCAGTGATTTTTCATTTACTTATTTTAAAAAGTTATAATAGAAATCTAGCAGTGATATTTGACCTTTATAATATATTTCTACTAGCACGTCCTATAGCTGTCGTTTTTGGATCTTACGTTTTGAAATTTGTGTGGAATGTTAACTGTGTAATTTTACATAAACCTCATTCTGTTATTTAGTGATCAGCCATCACTTCAGTAAAAAGAAACAAGTTATAGACCTAGTTTGCATTGAAGTGAGAATTGATGGTTCTGGCGGTTATTCTACTTCAGAAATGAAAAGGTCGAACAAGATTGTTGGCAACGCCGCTTATCGATTCAAAGGTATCGATACTGAAAGAGAAATAAAAAGGCTAAGAAAAGAAAATTTTTTATAAATTACAAGTTTTGCCTGGAACAGTCTCTGATGACTCGTGAACAAAGTGCTCCAGGAAAAAATTTCCAGCATTTTTAGGTTTCAGATCCTGAAAAGAATTTGATGTTATCGCTGTACAGCAAAATATTGTGACATGTTTCTACTGTTGAACTGTATACATTCGATAAACTACATGTTATACCTTACTCCGATTAGGAGAATTTACCACCGGCAAATAGAGCGCTTAGAGTAGTTGAGAGGAATTTACTTCTTTTTTTGATAATTTAGGAGAATTTACACTTACCCATTACAGGACCCTGGCAGTCCTATATGGTTCTAACTGGTTTCCTCTTTCAATCCTACTTCACGATTGTTTTGCTGTCACCATTTCATAATCATCCCATTGGCTCTAAATAAATTTATAGTTTTGAAAGTTTCAATAGACATTTACAACTAGATTCATTACTTTTTGCAGACGATTTAGCTCTGGTGCCATCCTCAGAAGATGAATTACAACGTTCAATTTTTAATTTTAACAAAATTGGAATTAAATGTGATATGAAAATCAATAAAGAAAAAACTAAAATTATGGCCTTCTGCGGAAAATACCCTGTGCCTAGCAAAATATGTTTAGATTCAAAAATATTAGAAAGAGTAAATTATTTTACATATCTCGGATACACATTATCTTTCTTTTTCGATGAAGTAGAGATTTCACAGAAAATGTCTAAATACACCAAAACAATGGGAATAATTAACAACATTATGAAACCTTCCCTAGTACAAAGGCATACTAGAATTCCCTATCAAGACCTTGGCGAGACCTGTACTTTGTTACGGCAGTGAGGCACGGACATTGAGGAAGAAAGGCGAAAGCAGAATAACGGCCAGTGAAATGAAATTTATGAGATATACAGCGGGATATACGAAATGGTATCACAAATGAAGATGTAATGGAAGAATAACAATTAAAACCTGTAATTAATCACGTAAAGCATTATCGGAACAACTGGATAAATCATCTGCATCGCATGCGTAGAGACAGAATCCCAAGACCATGCTCCAGTATCGTCCAAACGGGAAGAGATCTCTCGGTCGTCCAAAGAAGCGCTGGATTGAAAATTCAACTGTGAGACTATATGACCTAATACTTGAAGGGAAGAAGAAGAAGAAGATGATGATGATGATGATGATTATGATGATTATTTTGTTAAGAATGTTTTACTCATTGCATGGCACTTGTCTTTAAATTCATAGATTACAGTATAGAATGCCTACAGTATTTATCTCGACCAATCATACTTCATTTAAAGATCTGAATTGCTGAAACAGATTAATATTTCATTCCATTTCTTAGTATTCAAATATGTGTACTAGGCCTACCATAATAAAATAAAATCTGTAGTGTTTGGGTAAAGAGGGATAAGTCATTTTTGTGCAGATGCAATTCTGTTTTCCAGATGAACCCACAAGTGAGAGTGCAAAAATCAAAATAATACTAGCAGTTGATATGTTTTATTTGTGTAGAAAATTATTTGTAATAAAGGTTCCAAGTGTAATTTTCATTTATCTACAAACCCATTTTTATGACTTATCTCCCTTTACCCAAACAACACAGATAATAATACATTTATTAATATAGCATTGTTCAGCTAATTTTCATATTTCTCTGGTTCGTATTCAGCTGACAAGAGTTAAATGGAACTGTACTCAAAACAAGAGAAAACGACAGATGAAATTCATTATATTAATCGCCATTTTTAATCTCTCTTGGATGCTGAGTCTTTTCGGTTTCACAGTTCTACCAGTGGCGTGCGGTGCAATTTTGTGTGAGGAAAACAATAATACAAATTTGTAGCCTGTATGTATAGTATAAAACTGATAGCAGCCAACTCACATAAATGTATTTGAAGACCAAAGCAATTCTCCTCTAGCAGTAAAATCATCGATGACCTGGGCATAGAAGTCCTCATTGCTGTGAATGGTTTCCAGTAATTTCTTATCTATAGAATATGAATATCGAATCCGCCTTGACCAGGACAGGCGCTCAGACAAAGAATTTTGTGACATTTTAAGATTAGAGAATTCATAGTTCTCACGATTAACATATAATTTCTGCAATAAATTTCTTCTTTTTCGCCTTGTGAACAGTCCATGTACGGCACAGCACTGAGTTCTACCAGATTAAATTAAATCGGTTATAAGCAGCTCTTTGTATATAGCCTGTACATCCTGATTACCGAACAAATTATTATCCTACTATTCCATTAAGCTAGCTTCGCCAATAATCTGCCCTTAGTTATTTTACATCTCTTTGAACATTATCTATATATTTTGGTCTTTGAAGCATTTTTGTGTGTGTTTTCAGTTTTCGCTTTTAAAAGCTTAGCATCGATTATCGAAGCCCTAATACAGGTATCGTTTTCTAGTGTCGAGAAATAATTGTATCGACCAATCTCTACGTAGATTGTAATCTATTCAAGTTAGCTTACTCAGTTTTAGACAAATGATAGACTCTTTATATGTTGTCCCATTATAGGCTTAAGAACCAACGTATAGTAACAATTTATTGATTTTACAGAAGAGAAAAAAAGCGTTTAAAACAACAGTTTAATAATTTCCTTAATTACAGTTTTAAAAAGTTGATGCAACTCCGTATTTTCAGCCGCTGCAATTGCTCCAAAATATATGAAGAGTTAATTTTTAATTGCAAAATTAATGTGAAAACTAAGATCTTAGCTTCACTTTTGAAACACGCATTTCAAATCGTAAGAATTTACAGAGCTTCTGAATACTACCTGAATGAAATTCAAAGTTAGTTGTAGTTATTCCTCGTTTTATAACATATAGCGATGAAAAATATACGAGTAGTTTCCTTTTAATAAGTGGCATAGTAATAACATCTGTATTAACGAAGTCTCTCATTCAGTGCAACTATAACCAACATTCACAGCTCAAGGAAATGATCTACGTAAATATTATTATTTTTTGGTCCTTCACAATTGAAGACCCGGGGGGTAAATAGTAATTACCCTTAAAAGTGAGATTGACAGTTTTAACAGCCTATAACCCACATTATCTTTGATTTGGTTAAATAATTATGTAAATATGTTAAAAATGATTGGATTATGATGCTTGAAAAATATGACAATCCTCTTGTGTTTGCAGTAAAAATTAAAATGTATGCAATTTGTAAATGTGGGTTATCATTATTTATCCCCGAAGTATTCAATTATCTGTTATGATTATCGTTGGTTATTAATGGAGAAAATTGAAAAACAATAATAATAATAATAATAATCTTTGTGCATCATTCGCCCAACAGTGCATATATTCTCTGGAGTCCCGGCCACCAAGTCACTCAAATGAGTGCGCTCCTTGTGTGGTGACTTAATACATGTGTGTCAGTATACTATACTATATGTCGAACATGGAGTAAGGCCACTAAGGGAAAGTACCAAAGGAGAAAGATTCGATCCGGGACTGTGATTGAACCTCGGCGAAGCTCAATTATTAGAGCACCCAGTGCGTAGAACTGGGGACCCGGATTCGATCCCCGACGCCGGAGCGAATTTTTCTTCATCTATTACCAGTGGTCAAGGAAATGGATTCAAACAAATATCGCACAAATAACGGCATTATGAACGAAGAAAAATGTTTTTGGAAGTTGCTTTTTATGTTTCGTTCCCACTCTGAGGTAGTTAAAAAGACAAATTAATAAATAATGAACTCCATTATAACATGGTTTATACACTGCAAACATATGAATTTGGCCCTTATGGTGGCCAGGTATCATTAATGTCAGTCCCAACAACCAACGTTAGTTTCTCACTTACGGCCATAATATTGCGAGAAAACGTCAGGCCTTTTGCTAATTAATGAAAAATATGGCATAGAATTACATGGTAAACATAACTAATTTGGTGAAAAAAAATATATATAGGCCTATATATTATGTTGGCCCTTATCCATATGAAGGGACGATGTCTACAAAAAAAAATTGGTTATTATTTCAACTTTCCATTCTTAGCTAATCTTATAGTGGATTAAAAACCTCCACCTTAACATTTTTCTTTGAAATGTAGGCCTACTTTTTTTTTGTAAGCAAGAAGAGAGATAAATTTTAAACGAAATTATCTGCCCTCAATGAGGGTGACCGTAAAGATCCAGAATAAAAGCACTACAGAATAATTTAGAAAGACAGGAATTGTTTAGTAAAAAATCCAGAGAAATGAAAACCCAATAGAATCATCAATGGCCAAAATATAAATGGTAATGTAATATTTGGGTTGAATCCTTAAGAATATTCAACAAAATTTTTTTAATCTCAAAAAATTGGAAACCGAGTGCTTTTCTATATCTGCAACATGTAAATAAGAATAGGAAGAATAATTCATTTATAAATATGAAATTTTACTTTCCTGGTCTTATTGAGTATTTTAATGGCATATCTGGTGAGCGTAATTTTGAAACATCTCAAATTATTAAAGTTCCAAGTATCTTTGAACTTGTTTGCTCCATATAGATTCTGTCCTTCAGACTCGAGTGTGAATAGAGTTTGTCTTATTTGTTGTTCTGTAATTTGCCTGTTGCTTCTGATATGGACCAGTAGTTCTAGTATACATGGCTAATCAAATATATTAGTCACCGTCAAGAGCGAATTTAAGCATTCACATATGCTTAAGGAATGGATAATGGCATTTCTTAATACCGTAAGGTTACTCGGAAGTAAAATGGAGGCTTTGTGCACTCTATTTTAATCCTGCAGCTTGTTATGATCAAAAATAAAATGAAATATAGTGACAAAAAGTCTTAACAAGACAGTTCAGAATTTTCTCTGGAAGAACGTAGAATGCTGCAGAAATTTTATTTAAGGAAATGCCGTCATGTTAGAAGTTTGAAACGCGGTCAGGAATTATTCTTACATGACTCATAGAGGGAATCACTCTGTAGCTTGTAGGCACAACGTACAAACTCTAATTCAAGTGTAGGCGTACATTTATGTATAGATAATAATCTTTGACCATATTGAATCTTGTAGGAATGATTTTATGTAGGCCACATCATAATTCTTCACAGTAAAGCAGCGGCATCTGTCAAGTAACCTGAATAGGCCTATATACTCGTAGATAATTTATTTCTACGTTACTAACTGCGTTGAGTAAAGAAAATGTTTGAAGGAAGCAGTGTTACTTATATCTGGGAGCAGGATCGATTTGCTAAGCAAACGTGATGGAAATTCTTCGGTTTATATACTATACGTGTTAACTGTCCAGAGTTCGTATACTATGCGCTCATTCATGTCTCCAAGAATTAAGTGCAAACTTTGATATTGAGACTTCTAGAATCCTGTGTTTATATCAATATTTGTTCGTCCTAGTACACATTTATTTTCATTTGCCTAATATAGCACGGTTTTCTTTTATATTAATACTAATTCTGTGTCTCCAAGGCAAAACGTGGTACATTTTCAGGAGCGAGCGTTTAAAGTTTAAACTACTGTATAAAATCCTAATAATCAAATTTCATAACAAACGGGCTAGAGAAAAAAATAATAGAGTTTTGCTTGTCATCTTTGGACACAATAGAGACACCATCAGGATGCACAACATATCGCAAAATCTCATTTTCTTAAAAAGATTGCGTGTCACCTTTTTTGCCTGGGAACCTCGAAATTCAAAGAAACAGTGAAGATGGACAGGAGAAATTAATTTTGTATAAATCTATAAATACAGATACAGCCATGGCATCAAATATACCTCACATAGACGCAGGCGCAGAATAAAACTCCAAAAATCTGTTCGGAAAATTCTAGGCATATCACTTCTTTTTTTTTTTTTTACAATTTAACACTGTAAAATTAGCATGCCTGACCGTGAAACGAATGGACCCGAGTTCAAATCCTAGTTGAGACAAGTTACCTGGTTGGGACTTTTCCAGGTAACCAAATTCTAGGTAACTTTCGGCGCTGAACCCTGGACTCATTTCGCTGGTATTATCACCTCCACCTCACTCAAACGGTAGGTAACCTTATAAGTTGATAAAGCGTAGTAAAACAACCAATTAAAACACTGTGAAATCTTTAGTTTTATTATATTTTACTCGTACATTTTAAAAAGAATGGGATTTACATATTACATTTTAATTCCATTACTTACAAAAGCTGAAACTATCTTAAAATTTAAGAATTCGGTGATATGCAACGCATGTGAAATGCCAGAATAAAATTTGTACCACTAAATATTGCCTCAACTGAGAATGTTTTTTGTCAATAAATATTTTAAGTCAAGAGTTGTTGACCTTATAATCTTTCAAGCAAATTAGGTACTCTTTAAATTTATAGAAATGGGTAATGACATACGTATTATGAAATATGAACCGTAATAGGCCTAGTAGTGATACTGATGTCGATTTGTAGGTGAGACAGCAAGCTTGCAGCTACATCTGCTGACCTCATTCCACGTCCAGTGTGATCACGGTGGTTCCTTATGCTTCCACAACTTTCTTCCGTCATTCCAAGAACATTCTGGATCATTTGCTCTCGCGGAAGTCTTCAGTTTTCATGTATTCTGTTGATCGTGTCGGAATAAATCACAAAATGATGAATCGTGTTGTCTTCCGAGTAATGTTACCACGAAGGAAGTGTCATTCCCAGTCTGTTGTACGCACGCATATTCGACCTTGACTGTGTATAAGATGGATTGAACTTTAAACATTAAGTATACGGTAAGTGGATGGAGTTAAAGAGTAGGCAGGTGGATTACTAAATGGATACAAAAATTGATGGATGGAAGTAGAGGTGGGAGATTGAGTAGGCTATTTATTTGTAGATTGACGAAGGGATGGCTGGATAGTTGGGTGGTTGAATGGATGGATATGACTGTAAATCGATGGGTTGGTGAGGGGGTCGATAGATATGTGGTTGCATGGGTAACTGAGTGAATGATTAGATGAATGAATGTTCGGTTGAGTGGAAGAATATATGTAGGTGAGTAGTTGGATTGACGAATGGATGGCAAAGCCTGTGAAGGGTGTTTGGCTAGGATGGGGAATTGGATTAATGAATGGATGGCTGGACAAGGTAAATGGTTGGATGTATAGACTGATGGATGATGGAATTATTAATGCGGATAGATGTGCTGGCAGTATAGCTGCTAGGTGAGAGATTGGCTGGAAACTTAGTGGATGGATGGATGGATGGATGTGTGGTTGGATGGGTGGGTAGATGGATGGATGGATGGATGGATGGATGGATGTGTGGTTGGATGGGTGGATGGATGGATGGATGTGTGGTTGGATGGGTGGGTGGGTGGATGGATGAGTGGATGAGTCGATGAGTGTGTGGTGTGAGGTGTGGGTAGGTGGTTGGATAGATGGGTGGGTAGTTGGGTGGTTGGATGGGTGGATGGGTGGATGAGTCGATGGGTGTGTGGTGGGTGAGTGGGTAGGTGGGTGGATGGATGGGTGGGTAGTTAGGTGATTGGATGGGTGGGTGGGTGGATGGGTAGATGAGTCAATGGGTGTGTGGTGGGTGAGTGGGTAGGTGGGTGGATCGATGGATGGGGTAGGTGGGTGGATAGATGGATGGGTGGGTGGTTGGGTGATTGGATGGGTGGGTGAATGGATGGGTGTGTTGTGGATGGGTGGGTGAGTGGATGGGTGGGTGAGTGGATGGGTGGGTGTAAGGGTGAGTGGGTAGGTAGGTGGATGGATGGAGGGGTGTGTGGTTGGACGGGTGGGTGTATGGGTGGGTGTGTCGATGGGTGTGTGGTGTGTGAGTGGGTAGGTGTGTGGATGGATGGATGGATGGATGGGTGGATGAGTGATTGTATGGATTGATGAATGGGTTGTTGGGTGAATGAACGAGTAGACATAGATGATATATATTAATGCGGATAGATGGGTTGATAGAGTTGGTAGGTGTGAGATTGGTTGGTCGGGTGGATGAGTAGATCCCTATTGTGTAGGAATAGGGATGGGTAAGGAAATAAATAGGTGGGTGAGTGAGTGGACGGATGCGTCGACTGGTAGATGTGTGTGAGTGAATAGGTAGCTAGAAGGATGGATTGGTGGATGGATGGATGGATGGATGAATGTATGGTCCGATGGATGTGTAGATTGATGGATGGATGAATGGATGGATGTTTGGTTGGTTAATTGC
Organism: Periplaneta americana; assembly: GCF_040183065.1. Lineage (NCBI taxonomy): Eukaryota > Metazoa > Arthropoda > Insecta > Blattodea > Blattidae > Periplaneta > Periplaneta americana. The sequence continues at coordinate 43,264,610 of NC_091124.1, forward strand.
TTAGAAATGGGATGGACGAAGGAATAGGTTGGTGGATGTGTGGACATATGGGTGGATTGATAGACCTAACTAGGTGGATGTAGGGACTGACGAGAGAGTCTTTTAAGACGCCAAACATTCAGACATGACAGTAGTCTAATATCAATATTTAAATTGCTAATAATAGCGTATAACTAAGTCAGGATTTAATATATTACAGAATACACACATCATAATCAGCAGTAGTTAAGATTCCTGAACTGCTTGGTTCGAAAATTACATCAAATTATTCCGTTTATCTACAGATAAAATTAGTCGTTCCGAAATCGTGTACCACATCCTGGTATTCAGTCTGGATTCATATTTCTGGGTTATTTTCGGTATTTCAGTGCCCATTCTCCATCACAGTGTCAAGGTGTCTGAATAATCATATAGTATTTTAGACTGTCAGTATTGAATTATTGTGTTACGTTTTATTTTGTTATATTCTCTCTCAGTAGTTCGTAGCTACTGCGATCTTCCTATATGGCATTACACGAAACATAACAACAGGCAGCTTACAATGCTTGCAAACCTAACTCAAAACTAGAATGGAGGCTCGCCACGGACGTACAGACGGTAATGAACCCGCAGGAAATGGACTCTTGTCTTAATTAGTCCCCAAGTTAGGTGTAACCAGCAGATGGAACCCATGCACCTTGCGGAGGCAGGGGTGGGAAAAATGCTCACTGATACACCTCCCCCACGCATTAATACACAGCACCTACATGTGTTACTAGTCAGCGATGTATGCATTGGATGGGGAAAAGAACTGTCTTCTGTCTTAGTTGCCTCATGAGTGATGCCTTATGAGGTTCAAACCTGTCTTCGGACAGTTGACTAAACAACTAGATCCTCCTAACCTTCTCTCTTCAGCTTCTCCCCCCACCCTAGCCGATGCTTCGCTTAAAAAAGACGCGTAGTTCAATTCCGGACAATTACAGTGACATTCATGAATTTAGAGCCCGGAAGTTCAGGCATTTATTTTGACAGAAAAATGCAGGCAAATAGACACCTAAAACTCACGAGGAAAAAGGCTGTAAAATAATACAAAATAGGCGTTTAAAATTACGAAAATAGACAGTAAAATCATCAAAATAGTAATTTAATATATGTTATTTAATAAATCTGTGTACCACATTTCAGTACTTGCTCTTGTTTTTCTTGTTACATGCCACAACAAGATAATTTTTCAAGTTCTTAATTGACATAGCCGCCTGTCGGAGAGAATGTTTTTCGTCGCTGAAAAAGATCGTTATACTTCCATCGAAGTGATTGGACCGTACTTAAAACATGCTGTTACGTATGGATCTATATCACAATAGGGATAGCACAAACTAATGTGTCATCCCCTACTAATGGCTTTCAATACGATCCGAACTGTCAGAGAATTTATTATTTTTCTCTCTCCGCAATGTTTTCTTGGAATCTGTGGAAACTGAACCTCTCAGACGAAAGAAACAAAAAGCATTGAGGTGTGAGATACAATAGCAGTAACTGGTCCCATCAACACACTCGGGCAACTGATGATCTTATGTCTGGTTTGTAGGCATGCCGCGGACAAATAATTTAAGGGTATTTATGTGGGGTGAGATTCTCAATAGAGATTAGAGATTTATAGAATAAAATTTGTTTCAATATATATATATATATATATATATATATATATATATATATATATATATATATATATATATATATATATAATTTCCATGCTATATTTTTTTCTCAAACTAATAATGGAATTCCTCAAGGATCAATATTAGGTCTCCTACTTTTTATAGAGTTCATAAATGATCTTGCCCCCCTAATGAAAGATGTAGGTCATCCCATTTTATTTGAAGATGACACAAATATAGTGATTACAGCCAATAACTCCAACACATTCCAAACTTCAACAGAGGAAATTCTCCTCAAAATATGTAACTGGTTCTGTCAATAAATTAGTATTAAATTGTAACAAAACTAATACAATTCAATTTAAATCCTGTCCAAATTCAACCTCACAAATTTCAAGTGCAATAATGAACAATAGATCCCTATTATAAACAACAATAACCAAATTTCTTGGCTTAAAAATCAATGTGTTAAATTGGAAAAATCATACCAAAGAAATTATCCCCAAACTAAATTCAGCATGTTTTGCTGTTAGATCTATGCAAAAGATAATAAATTCAATACCTTAAAAACAACATACTTTGCATACTTCCACTCGGTAATGAGTTTCGGAATAATATTCTGGGGAAATTCCACAGATACGAGTAGTAACAATATATTCCAACTATAAAAAAGAGTAATTAGAATAACAGTAGGTGCCAAATCTAGCGAATCGTGTAGGACTATTTTCAAAAAACTACAAATAGTGCCCATGGCTTGTCAATATATTTTTTCATTAATAATGTTCCTCGTATGTAATCGTGAAAACTTTGTAACTAATTCAACAGTTCATAGCATAAATACACGTCAAAAAATGACTTTCATACTCCATAGGCAAGTCTATCATGCTATCAGTAAGGACTGTGTTCTATGACAGTAAAAATTTTTAATAGCCTCCCTATGGATATAAAAATGAAACTCAAAACATAAGATTATTTAGGGCCAAATTAAAGAAGTACCTAATGTCTCACTCCTTCTATTTTGTAGGTGAATTCATAACATTCAACAACGCTTCATGAAATTGATACTAAAACTTTGTGTTGTACTAGTAGACTATATTGTAAATCTCTTCTGTATATATTTCATCTAGACTGTGACTATAAATTAAGACTTTGTAGTAGTATTAAGTTTTATGACTTGTTCCATATTCTAGCTGTGAAGCAATGTACGAATACCATGGAATGTTAATAAATACAATACGATACAATACAATACAATACTCGTAACCGGAATGAAAATAGTGTAAAGACGGAACGTAAAAATGTACTGTATTCTTCTTCTTCTTCTTATTATTATTATTATTATTATTATTATTATTATTATTATTATTATTATTATTATTAATAATTTCTACGGATGTCGTCGCATATCCGTCCTCAATCTTAGCAGTCCTCAAAGATGAAGTTCATTGTCGTCTAATTACATAATCTCCCCAGTTACGCTGTTGGACGATTTCGCATTCTTTTCTGAACGTTAACGTCTAATTCAGCAGTCTCTCTCCCTGCATTCTGGCAAAATGTCCAAACCAAATAAGTTGTTTGTACTGCCCATCTTCATTCTTTATCGTGTGGTTTCATATCTGAGTCTGTCCAGTCTAGACCATTCTTGATCATTGTCTACAGAAATTCATTTCAACAACCCAACAACAATTTATCTCTATTTTTTACTAAGGTCCCATGCTTCCGAACTTACTGGGTGAACAGTATAGAGTAGAACAGGTTTCACGGCTGTTAGCCAACCGGCTATGCGCGCGGAGGTGGGGGACTCAAGGCCGTGAAACCTGTTCTGCTCTATACTGTTCACCAGTACAAATAGCATACGAAAATTAGTCTAGGTGCATGTAAGATACGTACAATGTATAGCTAAATAAAAATGTAGGTTAATAAATACCGATAATATTATGTTAGTTATGAAACATAAAGTTTTCTACTTACAGAAAAACTCGATATACAAAGTGAGTCAAAAGTCGCTTTCCCTAATATTCGTTTTTAGATTTCATACTTATACACATATGAATGAATGAATGAATGAATGTTAGCCATGATGTCCCATGTTGGGCACCGGCCTCCTGTGATGGGGTTAGAACCCCCTTCGACAGGGATGGCTCAAGTGTACTCGCTTGGTGAGCCAATCCAAGCGAGCTTGTCGTGTACACTACTTTTGTGATATGGTTAATAATTCTATTAGACTTTAACTAGTCTCAGCACTCTGTTCTTTGTTCATTTTTTCTTGTATTACACACATTATACTGACACTGGCACTTTGACAAACACTGATTGCTATTTACACTATTTACCTGACACTTTCTCAACACTGACTTAACTATTTACGAAACTTATCTTACACTTTCACTAATACTGACTTTGCTATTTACAATATCTTAACACTGGTTACGTTATCTATTTACAATGACCTTCCCTAGTTCTTTCCACAAAACTCTGTTCTCTGCTGTCCTCGACCATTGTTTCCCCGCCTCTCTGGTAAACATGTCAGACCATCTGAGCCGTGGTCTTCCCTGTCCTCTCTTTCCGACGTAGGGGTCCCACATCGTGGCTGCATGGCTCCATCTTGCCTGGTGTAGTCTCGCCACATGTCCCCCCAGGTCCACTTCGTTGCCGTGGCTCGTTCTGCTGCGTCAGCTGGTGTAATAAGTGGCGGGTTGATAACTATGTTCGTGCGTCAAAAGTCTTGAAAACAGTTCTCGTTTTGCCGATATGCAGTTGATATGACAACGGAATGGAGAACCACCTTTTTTTTTTGTGTAGGAATTGGAACTTCTTGAACCAGCAATTTCATGAATGGGTTGGCCGTCATGGCACAACAGAATGGCCACCCAGATCATGCGACCTGACAAAATGTGATTTTTCGCTGAGGGGTATCCTGAAAAATGATGTTTTTACTCAGAAACCGCAGGATCTGCATCTGTTGCGACAGAAGATCGAACAGTCATTCGTGAAAATCGTGAGTTATGTTCTGTCATTTGTAAATCAGTGTCTAAACGTTGTGAATTGTGTATCGAGAAATATTGCCTCCATTTCTGTAAAGGAATGTTTAGTCAAATGTAAATTGAATGTAATTAAATGTAAGGAAGTGTTTGAGGAAAGCCACTTTTAACCCACCCTATAGTGCGGACCGATATTCCTCGAACTCTGTTATAACCAGACATCGAGATTTTGGACCCGATAGAATAAGTTTACTACGTCCGTATTATAGGCAGCTTTTTTATTGTGTTGGAGTCGGCAGAAGAAGAGACAATATGTACATGAAACCAAGTTCAGTCCAATCTGCTGGTACTGTACAGCGACGTTCCAAAAAAAGGCAACTAATTTATTAAACATTACAATAAAATGATTGTTAGAGGAGAAAAATTCTATAGAACCAAAAATTTAATCTTTACATAGATTTAAATAAAAATCCTATCATGCGAAATTTTCAAAATTAATTAATATGCATTTCCTTTCGGCTTCTGTCATAAGCACAAGTGCAATACTTACTCAGCATACATAATAATTCCGCACAGCATACACAACTTATGAAGTACAATACATGGTATGTTACAATGTAGCCTACTACAACACACATTCTGAAGGTCTCAAAACTAAACTTTCTTCGGTAGTCGGCAAGACAAAGTTTATATTGGGAGAAGCTCCGCTCTACATCACATGATGTAATGGATTTATTTTAGTAGGTTATTTTACGACGCTTTATCAACATCTTACGTGATTTAGCGTGTGAATGAGATGAAGATGATAATGCCAGTGAAATGAGTCTGGGGTCCAGCACCGAAAGTTATCCAGCATTTGTTCATATTGGGTTGAGGGGAAAAGCCCGGAAAAAACCTCAACGAGGTAACTTGCCCCGACCGGGAATCGAACCCGGGCCACCTGGTTTCGCGGCCAGACGTGTTAATCGTTACTCCACAGGTGTGGATGATGTAATGAATGCAAAACGAAAAAACACTAAGTCATTGAAATCTATCTTCGCTACCCCAGCAGTGTCCGTAGACTTCTTCCCTGCTAGCATGTCTTTCATGTCACAGAATATCGCATATATTCTTAGACTAATCACATAGATAACCACATGCACAGATCAAAACTAGACTACTAGCTATTTTCTGTCCTTTCTTGTGATAAAGTGAACTAGGTGTACGGGACTGTTTTTATTATCAGAACAGTACCTCCTCTCCCTGCCTTATGAGTATGACTGAGTAAATAAAGCACATGGGACGACAGGTAGGTCGCTACCATCACTGCCCCCACCTACTACAGTCCAGGTATCCAACTTGAAATCGCACTGTTTTCATCTATCGGGTCTAAAGTCTCTAAGCCTGGTTATAACACATGGAAACTATAATTCCCGAAAAAAAATACAGTATTATTCTCAGTGAATATGTATTCATCGAACTTCTGCTGCTTTCACGGTGAGAATTCCTTTTCCCATTTCTTAATCGTGGTGTATAAAATGTAGAACAATTGTGTGGCCCCGTTTGAAATTTTATCTTATTTACTACATAAAATAAATTATTCCTTAATTTTTTTATAAACATACAATAGTTACTGAATTTTATATTTATATTTCGTAGGAGTAAAGTTGTATAACTGATACACCTTCATTTTTGTGAATTTGATGACATAACATCACATATACAGGGCGTCCTGAAATTCGCGCACAAGGGCATAATCATGTGAATACTGGATGGAATTGGAGTCGGAAATATTAGTGACAAAATGTCATCTACTGTTTTAAAGGATGATTAATTCACTACTTTACGCAAATACTTAATGAATAGAACTATGTATCGGCACAAATTATCCAAATTATGTTAGGGGTTCCGCCTGAAGTGCTGTAAGGGGTCCGTGCACTCGAAAGATAGGGAACCCTTGAAGTAATAGATCGTGCAGAAGTGAAGGGGACGGGAACACTTGAGTTGTATGGACAGGACACTTCTGTTGATGATGATGATGATGATGAAGGTGATTAAATAGAATTAAAATATCCACGGGTATATAGGTCTACTTATCGATTTACGAAATGAAAATTACATACCAAATGAACTGAGAGAAATTGAGGATACAGGATGAATGGTAACCTCTGCACCAAAAAGAAACTGGTAATAGATCATGAATAGAGATTTGAAAAATCTAAATAAGTTTTTTTTCTCTAACTTTTACAGTTTTAGATAAAATAGTTATGTTTTTATGAAGCATTTGGCAACATCACCTGTGGAGTAACGGTTAGCGCGTCTGGCCGCGAAACCAGGTGGCCCGGGTTCGATTCCCCGTCCGGGCAAGTTACCTGGTTGAGGTTTTTTCCGGGGTTTTTCCTCAACCCAATATGAGCAAATGCTGGGTAACTTTCGGTGCTGGACCCCGGACTCATTTCACCGGCATTATCACCTTCAGTCCACGCCTGTGGAGTAACGGCTAGCGCATCTCGCCGTGAAATCAGGTGGCCCGGGTTCGATTTCCCGTCGGAGCAAGTTACCTGGTTGAGGTTTTTTCCGGGGTTTTCCCTCAACCCAATATGAGCAAATGCTGGGTAACTTTCGGTGCTGGACCCAGGACTCATTTCACCGGCATTATCACCTTCATCTCATTCAGACGCTAAATAACCTAAGATGCTGATAAAGCGTCGTAAAGCAACCTACTAAAATAAATTATCACCTTCTTCTCATCCAGACGTTAAATAAACTAGAATGTTGATAAAACCTCGTAAAATAACCTACTAAAAATAAAACAATGCCAATAACTCTTGCAATAACTCTAAGCAAGCGCGGCCTGCACTCCTTACCTTCCCCTCCCCCTCTGCTATACTCATTCGGTAACTCGCGACGTGAGCTGCGTTGCAAAATTTATTTCAATGATTATTATTTGATTTAAATTCATGGCTAAACGGTTTAATTTGCAAAGAAATATTCAAGGCATTAACGTTCAGATTATTTTACCGTTCAGCTCGTATAGCAATCAGACATTTATCTCGGGCCATTGCCTCAATAGAGCCCTGCAAACATTGGACAAAGACTACTTTTTTTTTCCCTACTTGACGGTGATTCATCTAAGGAAAAGTGTGGTAAAAGTTTTGTTAACTATATTTAAGATGTAGAATCACCTCTTAAAGTTTGGTTGCCATCCACCCTGTATAATCAATGACTTCATTGTCAAATGCTCGGCATTGCAAACCGAGTATTGAACGTGTTGCTTTGAGATACTTGATTTTCTAAATATAGTCACTAAATTTGAAGACTTTGCCGCAGTTCAGTTCGGTGTCGCGAGCTGGTAGCTGTATATTTGGATAACGGTCAGGAAATGGAAGAGGTTGACCTCCATGAATATGAAAATAATATGTCATGCATTGCCCACGAGTTAAACAATGGGCACAATGCAGCCTTGAACACGTTATGCAACCACTCGTACTCTCGACTGTTTGATTAACCATTTCATAGCATCAGTACTATGCGTTGCCTTGAGTGTGCAGTTTGAGTACCGGTAAGTTGTCTGTCTCCGCGGTCCTACAAGATGACAGCTGTGATGATCACTATGATTATGGTGACGACTGCAACGGTGTTGATAATGATTTACTCTTAATTGATGGCAATGATTATTAATTGGATAATTTCCTTAGTAAATGCTGTGCATAAATTTCTACAGTGTGTTCATTTCAAAACTTTCTATCCTGAATAATTTTAGATGTGTAGGGGACTGGATTTTGAAGAAAAACACGTCGATTTAGTTTTTGAGAGGGAGGTGCAAAACCACTACTGATTGAATTTTTTGTTATACCCCTTCACTGTCACCGCCACTATTGAATTTGAAATTGCACTCCTATCATCAGACACACATCTGTCTGTCAAAAAATTAATTCGGTCCATCAGTTTCTGAGATAGAGTCAGAAAGGTATTACTTACTAAATTAAAGTTTAGTTGATATCAGACAGTATTATGAGATGCTGTACCATTACTGTGTGTGCTAGAAAACCTGTTGTTGAATAACTCTTCTCGGGTTCTCAGCCAGGTGAGTTGGAGATTTGCTTCCAAGCTTTCGACGGCTAGCTCTGCCATCTTCTTCAGGACATGAAGTGATGTGGGACCTGAAGAAGATGGCAGAGCTAGCCGTCGAAAGCTTGGAAGCAAATCTCCAACTCACCTGGCCGAGAACCCGAGAAGAGTTATTCTACATCAAACGCCGGGAAAGCCTCAAGTCATTCAAATCTGTCGTTTATCTGGTGTCACTGGAGTTCCTATTGTCATGGAATCAGGCTGCTGTTTTTTTATATTTATTTATAGTATCTTGAACACTTAGGTCGAATCTCGTAACAGCGTGATTCAGTGACTATATTACAAAGTCTTAGGGATGATAGAAGAGACAATTATGAACAACTTTAATATAGGAACCTATGTTCGGAAACGTTCTGTTTGGTAGTTACAAACCTAGATATGTTAGTCAGTGTAACCAGCCAGAATTGAACTCAAGGCCAAAGTGTTCTTGCAGACGACCGTTCCTGCAAATGTTAGTGATTTCTCACAAACATGGTATAAGCTAGTTGATATTTTGACTGATGAAATCTTGCAACTTTCCCCGCAACTCGCTGATATGCATTTCATTTGTGTAGGAGCAAAAGGCAATGGAAGGAAAGTTGCAAGGCTAATGAGTCAAAATATAATTTACGATGCCAAGTAGCTAATACCATGTTTATGATTAATCAACAACGTTTGCAGGAATAGGTCGTCTGCAACCAAACTTCAAAAGGATGGCGTTGAGTTTGATTCTAGCAGAATACACTGACTAATATGAGCCGTTCAGAGCAAAAGTGGTGTAAGTCAAAATTGGGTAATGAGGTTTAAAGTAAAAATTCTGTAAAATACAGTGCAAAGTAGAAATTAATATGGTCTTCTTGCTATTCACGGACTACTAATAGTTTAAATAAATTGAATATTAATTGTTACTTTGCGCCGTATTTTACAGAATGTTTACTTTAACCCTCATTACTCATTTTTGACTTACACCACTCTTGCTCTGAACGGCTCATATAATCTTGGCTTGAGAGAAGAATTCAAAAAGGATAGCTGCCCTTCAGAAAGGGGTACCGAGCGGTAACAGCACCTAAATTAAATGTAGATCAACAATATTCTATTTTAAATTTAAATTTTATTTTTATTTTATTTTAATTTAATTTATTTTTGGGGGGCAGCTATCCTCGACATGAATAATTTATTTTTCATATATAGAGCTGTACAGATGGTTATTTACAATTAACAAGGAATCTCTTAAAACATTAATGGCTATATCTTGAAGTTCCGAAAGATCTATATGGAAACGATGAAAGAAATTGATACAAAATCTTGATATAGTGCCCCTTGCACCAAAGAGCAAGCCAATTACTTCCCAGCGACAAACGGGTATGCGGTATTTCTCTTCCAGATAAGGAAAGCAGGGTTCATAATGTCTTTTCTTTTCCAGATCTACTTCTTGTGGTTGGAATTCGGCACCCTCAAATCTTATAGTGGGATCGATTATGAAGCCAATCTTTTGATTGTTATCAATTGCTATGATGTCGGCACGTTTGGTGGAGCCAGTGGATGAAATACAATGTACTTCTTCATAAATGTCAAGCTTTCCAGACTTCTTGAGACATTCAGCAATTCGGCTTCTAACCCAGTGATGATTGTTCCGCAACAGTTCTCCGTTTCTGCAGACACCAAGAACATGAGGAAGGGTTTCATACTCGTTGCAATGGCGGCAACGGGATTCTTGGCTCCTACCAGGGACACTACGTACTGCGATGACATTGCAATTCATTTTTATAGCGTTAGTCCATTGAGAGGTGAAAAGGCCTTTCTTGGTTGATATCCAGGAATTTGATTTTGACCATTCTGAAAAATGCGAAACACCTTTATCACGGTGGTTAAGTTTTTTCCAGTCTTCAAACTGTTGATTTCGTAGTTTCTTCCGTAAATTTCGCACATTAGGCTGTTCCTCAAAAGGGAAACCAAGGTGTTGTATACTGGCTCTTATTTCTTGTGCGAAATTTCTTGTAGTCGCAAGAAGAGGATCATCAATGGAATCTTACAGGTTGCATATGGAATGTTTTCGGACATAGGTTCCTATATGAAAATTGTTCATAATTGTCTTCCCTGTCATCCCTAATAGTTTGTAACATAGTTACTGAATCACCCTGTATAGGATCTTTCTATTTTTGATTGGTTATTTAACGATATTGTATCAACTACTAGGCTATTTGGCGTCGATGGGATTGGTGATAGCGAGATGGTATTTGGCGAGATGAGGCCGAGGATTAGCCTTAGATTACCTGACATTCGCCTTACGGTTAGGGAAAAGCTAGGAAAAAAATGCAACCAGGTAATCAGCTCATGCGGGAATCTAACCCGCGCCAGAGCACAACTCCGGATCGTCAGGAAAGCACCTTAGCCGACTGAGCTACGCCGGTGGCTGTGTAGAATCTCCGGGTATTTATCGGTAGTCGTGAACTATTGTTGTGATTCTCTTTTTATTATCATATGTTATAAATAGAGTAGGATTTATATGTACTAAGAGTTAAGAATGACGCCAAGTATAGTTGAGTCGATGTGATGCCAATTAAGAAAGTTTTAAGTCTGGTTGACAAGACTCGAAATGCAAGAAAAGTCACAAGCACTAGACAATGCAGCTTTTAAACCCCAGCTGTTTTGTAAGTAGTGATTAAGAGGATTAAATACCCTTAGCGCTAAGTAATGGAAGTACTGAATGACAAGGATGGCAAGTATAAGGAGTGGGGGGATGGCATGTTTATAAACTATACCGACTAAAAGTATTAGCTTTCACTACATACGAATCCTAGTTCTAGTTATAAATGTATTGTATTCATTTTAACTCCTGTAATCGTATTATTATATTTGGTAGCATTCCAAAGACTGGACGGAACCTCATAGTCACAAATGGCACTGATAAGACATCACTCATGAGACAACTAAACCAGGAGATAATAGGATAAGAGTGGCCAGTTCCTTTTCACTTTGTTATTCATTAATTGATGCGTTTCTTCCTTATCCCAGAAACGGATGGATCGTATTAATTTGTATTAATAGAGGGGTGTTTTATCATCCCCTTTAAATGATGTGTCTGAAGATAGGGGGTGCAATTTGGAATGCAGAAGTGGGGACGGATGGGATGAATGGGTGCAATAGCAAAGCAGTGGTTTAGAACTTACCCTCTCTAAAACAAAATCATCGCCTTTTTTTTTTTTCTCTCTCTCTAAAATCATGTTTCCTACATATCTGAAATTATTATTCAAAGTTGTAAGATTTAAAATGAACACGCGGTGTATCGAATTTGTAGCGGAAGTGGGATGATGCAAAAGCTCAACTGGTTTCCAGGCAACGAGGCTGGACGGGGTTACGCTTTCAGCGAACTTCTGTCATGTTGTGGCAGTCATTGTACACGCAGAAGTTAGAGGACAATGAGTTCGCAAGCGTTCGATGTGTCAGACTTCATTATGTAGCCCACAGTTCTGAAGTTGGTAACGCACAACTCTAATCAGGAAACATGACGGCAGTTGCCAATGTTATAAAAAAAACCGTTATGAGCATCGAACGCATAAGGTAGCAAATTATGGTAGGTTCAATGAAAGTGTGAAGAATGTAAAATAATAATTACCTGAAAATTGTTCATTGTTTGTGAAATAATCTAGCTCTTATATCGATGGAGTGGAGAGTGGACGAAATTGAAAGAACCGGTATGGAGGTGTGGCTCCAAGGTCTTATTTTTCTTCCTAATGAATTGTTGCTAACCTCCAATTTCGTGGTTCTGCTGAGTCGGTCTAAAAATGCGCTAATTTGCATTATTGTGAAAGTTCTTCTAATGTTGAAAAATTAGATATAGCTTTCTAAATGCTATTTTTGGGCTCTAGGGAGTGCCAACTTTACGGAAAGTCCCTAACTATCTTCACTCCGTCGTAATGGCATCTAGAAACAAGTCCCGGAAGTTTGTTTGTTGCAGAGATCTACGGGTCACTAAAAGAAAAATTGGACATTAAGAGGAACTACTAATGTAAATACAGAGTGTTCCAAAAGTTTTCATACATACGGAATGTCAGTTTCAAAGAGAAATGTCACATAATGTGCTGAATGTGGCCAATCCATTCCCCAGATCTGAGAACTCTTTATTTTAACTCTAGTGTTACTTTAACTCGCAGGTCTACCAGGAGAAAAATTCAGGACTTACACTATTTGCAGGCCTGTATCATCGACGTCTGTCATCATGTGATGCTGAACATGTTGTAGAATGTGTGTCGGAAATGGTTGGATCACATTTACCTATGTCTGACTCTCGAAGGCTGCCAGATTATGTGACATTTCTATCTTCAACTAACATTTCCTATGTATGGAGACTTTTGGGACACTCTGTAGAATGAAACAATATAGTTAAACATATCATCATGAAGAAACTGTGGTTCAGTTGTTCGTTACTCATATCATGAAGGTTCAAAACATTGCAGTCCTACCATCTGTGCATATTTCGTCGAAGTCCTCATATATGCTTCTCAAGAGGTATTTAAACGACAGTAATTTTGGTAATCTGTTATTGTCCGTCCTTGTAAGTGAAGTGCCCATTTCTTTCGGTAGAGTTTGCTTTCCTACTTTTCTACTTATAAGGTTTCTTGTCAGTCCTAATAATGACTCTATAGATCTCATATCTGCTGATCCTAGATTCTAGGATTCAGACTAGCTAGTGTCCTGCAATGACCGAACATGGGAGAAGCAACCAAGCCCAGACATTACTAACTTCGTATTAATCCATATGAAAACTAATAGCAAGATCTGTGCTAAAATGCTTGAGTTGTTAAAACATGAAAGGGTGGGAGTGGAGGATAGCGATTGTTTTATAACAACGTGGAGCAAACACGACAAGCCTCCTTTTACAGAGCGAACACCGGCGAATATCGAACTTCGCCATTCGACAAACTTGAACCGAACATAGCGCCTGTAATGCACAACACTAGTCCAGACTTTACTGTCCTCTATAAATACTGTACTGTTTTTTAAATTATATTTTGTAATCTTCATTATATTATGTTCATATGTACACTCGTGTGTGCATGCATACATATATACATACCTAAACATTTATTTATTTATTTATTTATTTATTTATTTATTTATTTATTTATTTATTTATTTATTTATTTATTTATTTATTTATTTATTTATTTATTTATTTGTTATTGCTAGTAAGTTTGAAATTAATACAAATTAATAAATACAATGAAAGATAATTGCTAGTAAGTTTGAAATTAATACAAATTAATAAATACAATGAAAGATAATCTAGCCCACTCCTGAATGAGTAAACACTCGTGCCCAGGAGGGGATTCCAATACAGACAAAAATAAAATTAAAATTGAGAGTCAATACAGATTAAATAGTGTTTAATATATTTAAACCCAAACTATAAATCCAATGCAATTTTTTATATATATATTTTTTAAATAATTTGGAGAGGATTCGTGGTTGAAATATTATTGGAATAAAATTTGTTTAATAATCTGGGACCTTGACTCATGCTATTTAAATTTTGGCTCAGACAAACGCAGAGAATTCATATTTTTAGTTCTGTATTTATGTATATACCTTTCAAAGTTAAAATTTCTATGAAAATATTTTAATAAAATAAAATAATACATTTGTTTAATGTTGAAAACTTTGAAATGTTTAAACAACAATTCAGTTGGGTAATCTTTCTGCTTCTTTAAACAAATTTTCAATACTTTTTTCTGTAGTAAAATTAACTGATAAAGGTTGGAACATACATACATACATACATAGTAACCAATTTTGATAACAATAAATATATAGAATAAAGAATAAACATCTGCGCATCTCGTGACAGGGAATCAAAACTCCTCCTTAATTTGACGTTAAAAACTGTCATTAAGTGAATTTCCAGCCGAATAAAAAAGAATTTTCAACATTTGCTATAGAGGTTAGTAATCTCCCAAAGATACTCTACATTTGAGATATAACAAATTGTGGCTAGCATTATTCGTTTTGAAAGAAAGAAAGAAAGAAAGAAAGAAAGAAAGAAAGAAAGAAAAAAGAAAGAAAGAAAAAAGAAAGAAAGAAAGAATTGAAAGAAAGAAAGAAAGAAAGAAAGAAAGAAAGAAATGTGTTAGTTCTATGTAAATCATTCTGTACTTTTTGATAGCATTATATTATAGTTTCTTTTGCAATATCAACTCTTGTTTTTCCTTGCCTGAATACCATTTTACGTAAATCATTACTATTATTATTGCATCAGTAACTACTGTATTATAAAAAAAAACAATAATAATAATAACCTAATAATAATAATAGCTTAATAATTTCATTTTTAGTACAACATCAATCATAGTCATTTGTTAGTTCATATATAATTGCAATGCAGTTTGGAAGTACGCTAGCAAAAGAGATTGAATACAACTGGCCTACATGCAGGAGGACTGCCATCAGGTCCAGGTAGCAGAAGCTTTCTGGTTCGCCTGTAGTATCCCAACAATCATCATCATATCATCTCATCGCGGTTGTTGCGTAGATCTGCCTCCTATGGTGCATTCTGGACAGCGACTCTGTCGGTAAATTGATCTACACAACTGGTTTCATATGGGTGAATGACGAACAGTTAAATACATGTCATTAGTTTTAAAAATTGACAAACCCTAATCATCACTTTTTGATGATTTTATAATGTTTGAGTCAGCTTTGCTTCTACTCGTGAGTACACGTGCCTCATAAGGAAAAATATTTTGTGCGAGATCGTGCGTATTTGCTTGTTTTCCGCACAGAACCAATACGCGGTAAGTATGAAATACCACATTCAGTATTCCCAACCTAACACACATAAGAATTTCCCTCTTCTTACCGCTTAAGCGCGACATTCATTTTACTGCTTTAGGCTTTTAACATATTATTTTTAGGGACGTTTAACATAGTAATAATTATAAATTGGAAACTTACCACTGCAATTTCACCTAAATTGCAATGTTAATTATTGTTTTTAAATATTTGCAAAAATTAAGTAAAGTCTACTACTCCACGAAACTTATTGCATTCCTGATACAAGTAACATTAAGGAAGCCGTGAAAAAATCAACAAGATTCCAGATGCCGATGTTATTACTGCAATGTGTTATATAAATAATATTGTTAAAATATTAAAATGAAAAATAAATCCTTACATAACCTTACCGTTTGTTTTAAGTTCGCATTTATAGACTGGGGGAAAAAAAAAGACAGACGTATATCACGGCCTGCTGGAGTATAGTAAACACAGAAAACATTTTATAGCAACAATGTTGAAGAAAGATATTTTGGTTTTCCGAAGTTGCCGTCATTAAACAGAAACGAACATGGAGATTTCATTGCAACTAATTAGAAATTCGTCTTTCAGGTATGTAATAAACGATCTTCGCACAAAATAATGTACGATACACGAGCGGTATGTTTGTTTTCATGTTCTCGGAAATTAAAAAAGCTCAACTACGTTTCGCTTTTTCAATCTTTTCCTCGAACATGAAAACGTCAACATACTGCTCTTGTAACGTATATTACTATAAACACAATAAATTAAATTGTATATGATAAAACGGGGAAAATTACTTTAGTGAATTAAATTACAAAAGTTCCAAAAATCGGGACAATTACTTACATCGTGCTGGGACGCGGGACAACAAAAACGAAACCGGGACTGTCCCGCGAAAATCGGAACGGTTGGCAACCCTGGTCGGCATTGCGTAAGCTGATCGAAGTATTATTTATTCTCAGAGATGAAAGCTCACACACGGCCTCATTGTGCTTCTGGGAAGCGGACGAGGTACATAACTGTTCATGGATCAGCGCACTTGTGCCACTGCTGCCCTCAGCATTGCACCCCATCTGCCCTCGTGTAACGGGACAGACTGAGCTAACAGTTGTTCACTTGAGGAGGCCGCTACAATGAAGGAAAGATATCGCGAGGGACCTAGGTGCAAGGAAACCAGGGACAGTCCTCATTGAGAGATTCACTGATTGATTGCCAAGTTAATAAAGCTTCAAATCTTGACAGGGCTGTGAATGGAGTGTCATGATTAAGCGAGCTGAAACGTCCTTCATCTTTACAGAACTTATGTTTCTCAATTTACTTCATCTTCTTTTGTTTTCATCTTATCCTCTTCTTCTCTTTTCTTCGTCTTCTGTGTACCCTTCTCCTTATCGATTTCCTTTTTCATCTTCTCGCTTCTCCTTCCTTTGTTTTTTGTTTTGTTTTTTTTTTTTTTTGCCTTGGGGGATTAATTGAAGTGAATTTTTATGGCAGGCAGAGTAACTATCTCATGCCCCCATGTTTTAAATTGCTTCCAGTGCACTTCATTAGAACCAGGTACCCAGCTTCGAAGCCGTTAGCCCTGTGAACTTACAGTATAATTATTTTCCCCTATTATAATAATACAGGTTGATTATCTAAGAAATTAGCAAGTTCTTTGTGATAGTAGAAGAGAAAGAGTGGGGGAAGGGAAGTGGCCCGTGGCCCGTTTCTTTTAGGGCTCATCCCGACATTTGCCTTATTACTCAAGGGAAACCACGGAAAAACCTTGAGCAGGATGAGGTGTCGCGCTTCCTTTGTTTCCTTGATCTTCCTATTTTATAATTCTCCCTCCTCATCGTCTTCTACTGCATTAACACAGTCTAGTATATACAGTCACGAAACTTGAGTTTATGGGGTACTAGAAACAATAGACTGTGCAGGTACTATTTTGCATTGTCTGTAATGAGGCGATAGTAGCGATCCTAGTGGTTAGCAACTATCTATGAATGCATATTTATTACGTATTGAGCTTCGTGACTGTATATACTAGACTGTGGTATTAATCTTCGCTGTTCCATTTCTTCGTTGTCTTTTCTGCCTACATTTTTTCATATCCCATCTTCCCCCCCCCCCTTTCCTTCCTATTCTTCTTTCCTCTCTTCTCAGTCAGCTGATCAGGAGCTGCTCTGGGTCGTTATTCGATTCCCGCTCGGGGCAATTACTAGGGAACGGATTTCTAGATGCTATAAAGAGAGATTTAGGACTTTATAAATTCCAATTTAGGACTTTTGGGAGTTTATATAAAATTAACAATCAATAATTTCAGTTTTAGTACAATTTCAGTTTAGGTGGAATTTAGGTACAAAAAAATCTGGTGCTGACAATAAGTGCTACTGAACTGAAGACTCTATATCAGTGAAGGAGACTGATTGTTGAGTGGTCAGTTTCATTTCGCATAATAGGGCTGCACTCACGCGAAAACCAATTTGTAAGCTTTCACCTAACCTGAACAACCTACAACCCCTTTTATGCCAGAATGGACTTTTCCAAATGAACTTCGGTTCCAGGAAATTAGGTAAATTCTTCTTCCCTCCCATTCTAAGACTATAGTGAGCATCAAGTAAGTGTAGTTCCTAAAAGTCTAATTTGTCTGTCTCTTCAGTGTTGCCAACTAATACCAGTCATCATCAAAGAGGGACAAATCACAGTGCTACGTACTGAAGTAATAATAATAATAATAATAATAATAATAATAATAATAATAATAATAATAATAATATAGTAATTAACAATAACTGAGTCTTGCTTATTTACCACCTCTCATCCTTACATTGCGAGGTGTTTTTTAAATGGTTCAATAAATTATGGTCCACACCTGTGGAGTAACGGTCAGCGCGTCTGCCCGAGAAACCAGGTGGCCCGGGTTCGAATCCCGGTTGGGGCAAGTTACCTGGTTGAGATTTTTTCCGGGGTTTTCCCTCAACCCAGTACGAGCAAATGCTGGGTAACTTTCGGTGCTGGACCCCGGACTCATTTCACCGGCATTATCATCTTCATTTCATTCAGACGCTAAATAACCTAGATGTTGATACAGCGTCGTAAAATAACCCAATAAAAAAATAAATAAATAAAGTAAATTATGAAATAGTGTATTTTCCTCCTGGACTTCTCGCATAGGTATTATGTTGGTAATTAGAATTATTATGATCTAATATTAAAATTCATTTTGTCTGGCAACATGACATTGATTGCTTTAAATAAACAGTTTACGATTCACGAGATCTAACCTAAAAATGTAGTTTGATCACGTGAAACGATTAGTACGAATTCCGAAAACAGAACACCACTTTAAAATGTATAGCTTACTTTAAATACTTACAAGCATTTTATTTCTTAGAGAAATCGTTACCATGCTATTTCCTCTCTTGGACATTTTAATGAAAATCTAAACACGAAAGAATTTCATTAAAATGTCAAATATATTTACGTGCACGTTTCATACGAAGTAGGTCTATAAACTATTGCTTATATAGAGTTGAATTGGAATCACAACGCAACAGAACTGAATTGTGTATTGATATTAATATTAATACCAGTATTACTAATTAATTATTAATTCACAAACCTAGGTACTTGCTTTTTCATCGGTTTACTTTACTACAAACCGAAGTTATTGCTGCCAACATAACAGTTGGAAAATAACTACCAATTGTAGTATTTGTCAGTACCCGAAATTCGAAACGAAGTTGGTAAAAAAAATCAACCTGAGAGCTAGAAAATCACTATAATCCACTAGCATATTATGTAGTGATAGGGGAAAAATGGTTAGATTTCACCCCTAGGGTATTAAGTGAGCTGACCCAGACTATAGTATGGGACGAAGTTGCCAGACTAGAATCTGTCTGTAAGAGAGTTCTTTTACATTTTAAATAGAATGATTTATTTTTATTTTTTTGACGTTTTTGTATATTTAGTGTCGGTATTTTTATCTTAAATATACTCAAAACACTAAAAGGCGCTTTTTCAGACAAAAACATACTTACGTTCTAGAAATTTGCAGGAGATTTTTGTTATTTAGGCGTTTTAGGTCCTATACAATTTTAATAGGATGATCCTGTGGACATGAAACGTAGAGATATCTGGATAATATGCAGTGCGTCTAGGACGTAGCGAAGAAAATAGATATCGAACTAGAAATCCGTTCCCTAGTGATTGCAGTAGAGGAGGCAAGACCTGTCCTATGTCCTTATCATGTGCCATGGCTATATCACCAATGGGTATGGAGTGGGATGATATGTTTCAGTCTGGGATGAACTTCCGTATCGATAGATTCATATAATATTAACCATCATGAAACAAAATCTCTTTCAGATGGCTCATTCTTTCCTCTCTCGCACAGCTCACATGCCAGGTCTCTCCTCTCCCTCTATACTTGGCTGGCGTTTAGTATGAAGTGTTTTTGTCCGTACCACTTGAGAAAAACTATAACAAAAATTACAGCATTGCCCCTTACGAGAGTAGCGTCGATGCCACCGGCAATGCATTCGTTGGTTCGTTCACGTTATGCTTCTACTACAACAATGATCAAATGGAAAGGGCGACCTGTTTTTATATTCTGTTTTCAGCAGAACACATATATGACTTAGCGCCTGCTGAATGCTCGTAAAATCTGCGATCAGCAATGTTTCTATGAGGAATCGGACGCCATGTTTTCCGACGTCTTCAAATTCTATTTGTAATCATGATTTGTGATTTGTTTACATTTGTTTGTTGATGGTAGAATTAAAAAAAAAAAATAAATATGAATTTAGTAAAACAGTACCCAAAGTAATCGGAAGCAGAAACTTGTGTGAAAAATCTTGAAATGACAAGTATAATAATTGAATCAGAAGTTTCCAAAAGGGACCAAGTCCACATTTTTTGCAAATTGAGTTTATACTCGTTTCTGGCTCTCCATAATCTCTTCTTGGATTTCAGCATTAAAAGGAACCATGTCCTATAGAATGTACACATTTAAATTGTGTATCAACATGTTTGGACTGTTAAACATCCAGATCCATACAAAAAGGTTTTGTGTTTTTTCTTAAAATTTACCTTTTCGCCCTTGATCCCTTTTGCAAATTCCTGATTCAATTATTCTTCATTCTTTGTACACTGTTTTAACACTTGTATAGTCACTGACTAACAATAACTTTTTTACTGTGTTAATGCGATTATTAAAAATACATGTGGTTGACTAGTTTCGAGGTGATCGGACAATGAGGGACACCACCTCAAAACTAGTCAGTCAAGTATTTTTATAATATGAACACAGTAAAAAGTTATTGTTAATCAGTAAAATAATTAATTTAACAATGTTTATATCGATAATTTCCCTGGTCTTATGTTTGTTATGCTTAGTTCATCATCTAATTGCAATCGCATTTGTTAAATTTAATAACATAATTTATATTAAGTTACACTTATTTAATTAGTGTAGTTGTCTTATAGCAGACTATAGTAAAAAAAGGTAAAGGTAAAGGTATCCCCTTAACATGCCATGAAGGCACTTGGGGGAAATGGAGGTAGAGCCCCATGCTTTCCATGACCTCGGCACTAGAATGAGGTGGTGTGGTCGGCACCACGCTCTGACCGCCTTTTACCCCCGGGAAAGACCCGGTACTCAATTTTATAGGAGGCTGAGTGAACCTCGGGGCCGTTCTGAAAGTTTTGCAACGAGAAAAAAATTCTGTCACCAAATGGGATCGAACCCCGGACCTTCCAGTCCGTAGCCAGCTGCTCTACCAACTGAGCTACTATGAGAGTTGTAAAATATACCAGTTTAAAAAATTTAAACAGTATCTGACAAAAGTACAGTATTGGCAAAAAAAAACCGGACCGGCCCTTGTAGCTGATTTCAGAGCCTTGTTCACAGTGACAGCACGATAGACTGGTAACTAAGACTTTCGTGGTTCGAATCCTGCCTGGGAAGGAAACTTTTTTTTTGTTTCTTATTCAAATTTATTCCCAATACTTTTCGATTGCAGCGATATTTTACTACTTAATTAACTTATTATTCCCAGAACATGAATTTTACCCGCATATTTTCTAATGGCTTTTGAAATGGGCTACGTCAGCAGTCGAAACTACAAAAATTTCAATAGATTACTCGCTATCTTGTGAATACGGGCGTGGCATGCGCAGTGGCTCATTTCGGGGACTTTGATTATTCCGTTGGTCCGGTGTTTTTTGCCACTACTGTACATTTAAATGAATGCAAACAAAAAATCAGAATTCAGCCCCTGAAAAGAAATACTTTTTCGTAAAAAAAAGGCTATGAAAAAAAAAACCCATCGATTATTTGCCATGTGCATTAAATTATTCGTGTATTGCTTTATTATTATGGTAAAGTTTAATTTAATTATCTGTAGTATTAAATACAAAGGCTTAAAATATTGTAATCTACAAGTGCTGGAAGCAGTCCTCTAGCTACCCAGCGTGCTTAAGTGTCTCGGCAGTAGCCTGATTCCTCCGAGTCTGATACGTTGTATTGTATGATTAATTACGCCGTGTCGGGGCTCGCTTCCGGTACTCCGTGACGCGAAACTGGCACGCGACTTCAGGCAGGACAGATGAGCATCAAACTCTGTAGCAAGGAGACTGTTCTTGACCTCCTATGTAATTTAGAGTTATTTAATAGCTGGTTTACTGTCCATGTTTCATCGTAATAATAGTGTCATTAAAACCACAAATAATAACTAAATTTAATAATAATAATAATAATAATAATAATAATAATAATAATAATAATAATAATAATAATAATAACAATAATATAATAATAACAATAATAATAATAAATAATAATAATAATAATAATAATAATAATTGCTTCAAACATAGATGCAGGTGAAATTGCATCTATTTCGGACATCCCAGTACTCGATGTGCCCCTAACATTCTGATGCTGGGGGCGTCAGACATTTTCAATTACGTTAGTCTGGAAGCACTTCCCCTTTCCCCGCCCTCTGAGCTGGTAACCTCCCGGGGCGGGTTACGAGATAAGATAGACTACTTCACTTTTTAAAGCTGCGAATTTGTGGTTGTTACTCTCCCCGTATTAGCACAGAGCTCTTCAATCCTGGTCACTATGGAGACCCTAGCGATAATCATAGATGTAACGAATGGAGCAGTTTGAGGAATACGTCTTCCCTGCAGGATTCGTCCGTGATTTTTTCCGAACTTTCAAACACAATACAACTACAGTAATTCAAGGTTTTCTAAGAATTATTTTTTTATTAACTTCTTACATTTCCTGGAACTTTTATTTTTGTTCTCTTCAGAAATGTACTTCTGATTTGATTTTCATTGTTCTCTTAATAAAGTCATAGCCAAAGCCGCATGCTTTGATCCTTTTTTATAGATTTATTTCTACACCGATTTATTTTTGTTTACTTTCAAAATGTATGGCTAACACTGTTTTTTATATATTCATATATGAGGCCTCGCTGTTCCTCATTGAATAATCAAGACTACATGTAGTCAACATGTAGATAACTATTATTGGAGAAAAATTTGTTCCGGCACCGTGAATCGAACCCAGGACCTCTCAGCTTTGCGCGCTGATCGTTCTTTCCATCTGAGCTATGCCAAGATAGATGAAAGAGCTCTCAACACACAAAGCTGAGTGATCCTGGGTTCCATTCCCGTGCCGGAACGAATTTTTCTCCAATGATAGGTAACATCGTTTATTTTAGTTCTTCCCACAAATGTATAGAGATTTTTTTTCAAATAAGAGGTAACTTCAATTGCTCATATTTTCTACACAATCTTAGAAATTCTGGTACCGGCATATCAGACAAGAATTGGATTTTTTTGCATCACCATCCATTGCCATAATTTCATCGTAGATGTATTTGTCCACCATTTTGTTCTTATACAAGTAACAGCTTCTTTTTAATGCTGTATACAGTATCTTTGAGTTCGTGTTCTGGAATATCTGCCACAGTGTGTGCTGTGAAGTTCTTTAACTCATCAACTGTGGTAGATTGCTCAAGAACGCTCTTTCCCTCAGACAGTCTAACAACCAATAATATAATCTGCTGGGTTAATATCTGGCGATCTTGCAGGCCAAGTTATAGGAAAGTGCATACTGATAACACGACCACCAGATCAATCAGAAACAAACTCGTTGTCAAGGTGATGAAAAAAGTCAATGCCAACTACCTCTATGTTGTAGGGGTAGGCATGCTGGTCTCCTTACGCAGAAGGCCTGGGTTCGATTCCCGATCGGGTTGAATTTCCTGGTTGAGGTTTTACAGGGTTTTCCCTCAACCGTAAGACAAATGCCAGGAAATTCGGGCCACAACATTCCTGAATATCACAGGTTTCATTCATTACCAAAAGTCATATTCATAACAAATCAGTAATACATCCACAGACGCCATCTAGTTCACAACAATAGAACCAGTCTCAACAATAATACACAGGCCTTCGGATTTCACCAGAAGATTAACTCGCGATAGACCAGAGATATTAGTATAAATAACAGCAAAAAAAGTCAATGCCAGAATTTTAAAGATTTAATAGAAAATGAAGGAAATACGAAGAATTAAAGTCATCTGTTACTTTCGAAGAATCCTACATATCTAAAACCGATTATTATTATTATTATTATTATTATTATTATTATTATTATTATTATTATTATTGTTATTATGGTTACTTTCAGAATTTGTATCGAACACAGATTCTTTTCACAAATTTATCTCCTATCTCAAATATTTTAATTGCTTTTGTTACTAATTTATTTCCAAAACCGATTATTTTAGTTTTTTGCACATTTTTGTCTTCAACACCGAATTTATTACTTGTTTTTCTCACAAATTTATTTGCAATACCTATTATTTTAACCGTTCTTTTTTTACAAATTAAAAACTAAAACTGATTATTTCAATTGTCATTTTCACTAATGTTTTTATCCAATACCGGTCATGTTAATTATTCTTTTCACAAGTTTATCTTCAATACCAAATTTGTTAATGTTTCCTTTTTTCATAAATTTACTATTATGTATATTATTTGTACTGTTCTTCTTACAAATAAATATCCAAAACTGAATTTATTAGTTTTTATTTTCACAAATTCGGATCAAATGGTAATATAAAATAATTGACTAAAAATTTAAGTAGGTATTAGACCTTACTTTGAAGTTTTATGTATATAACTTGTTAATGTTTTCGTTTCAACTTTATTAACTTTTTTTCTACTATATGTTTGTTAAAGTTATATTTTTTCATTGCTTTTAATTATTATTCAATTTTCAGTGTTACTGTTTCAAGTTTCTTAATATTATTTACACGATTATAAAAGCTTAAAATGTTATTTTTCACTTTTTTGTTTGTTACTTCATTGTTAATGATATCGTACAAAGTGTGCTTAACAATTTTCATAATTCTTATTAATACGTAATGATATCCTTGCAAGTTTTAATTTTTTTTTCCTGATTACTATTAATTGAATTGTTATTGCTATCTTATCAATTTTCTCAAAATCTTAAGCCTACATATTTTTTTTTTTTACATTTTTACAGATTTGTATTCAATTCCTGATAAGTTATATTAATGTTCCACGATTAAAAATACTTTTTAAATTTAAACTATTTACACCATAAATTCTTCGCACAAACCAGTTACCCAGTACCGAAAGCTGTAGCCAATCTGAATGTGACACTGCAAATGAATTTTTTGAAGGAATTTTCTTGCGTATAGCGAACTGCGTCTTGTGCAGTATATCCATTATTAACTAATTATTTAATTAAAGCAGGAGAGTTGGAATTGCTCGTAATCTGAACAGAGAACTGGCTGAAGTCTGGCGTTTAATTAAACGGGAAGACCACAAAGGAGGCCTGTGATCCACGTCACAAAGTGGGACATCGAACGCTCGAAAACCAGACATTTCTAAACAGTCACTTGTTGAAGCATAGGAGCAAATTAGTTGCTAGTGGTTATGATAGCGACTTAGAATTCATTACCGATAACAGAGGGTATCGGAGACTGTGGAGAGGTGGTGAAAGATAGGGGAGGAGTGGTGGATTGACAGAGAAAACAGGGCAAGTACTCTGGGAAAGCCTGCCCCACAACAGCGACATCTAACATAAATACCACTAATTATAACACGGTCCGTCCGGAAAGGGACTGGCTACACATATCGCGGTACATCTTGAAATATAGCGGTCGTTGAGTAGAAGTGTCTGTGCTTGCGTTGCACTGATTTCTACACTCCAGCTGCAACACATCTGTTGTATCAGATGACCAATGTTTGTAGTTTGCCGTATAACAATAGCCGAGGGACGAGCTGTATCAGAAACTGGTCGCTGTTGTAGGCTTATTATCAGTTCGTTGTTATATTACAGACCTACCAATTTAAACGTTTAATACGCGAATCACTCCCAGATAGATCACGACTACTTGCATTGACATGATGATCTCCGGGATTTAGAAATGATCGCATAACTATAATCTTTAACGTTATGTTACTGTCTCTTACTTACTTACTGGCTTTTAAGGAACTCGGAGGTTCATTGCCGCCCTCACATAAGCCCGTCATTGGTCCCTATCCTGAGTAAGATTAATCCATTCTCTATCATCATATCCCACCTCCCTCAAATCTGTTTTAATATTATCCTCCCATCTACGTCTCGGCTTCCCTAAAGGTCTTTTTCCCTCCGGCCTCCCAACTAACACTCTATATGCATTTCTAGATTCGCCCATACGTGCTACATGCCCTGCCCATCTCGAACGTCTGGATTTAATGTTCTAATTATGTCAGGTAAAGAATACAATGCGTGCAGTTCTGTGATGTGTAACTTTCTCCATTCTCCTGTAACTTAATCCCTCTTAGCCCCAAATATTTTCCTAAGCACCTTATTCTCAAACACCCTTAATCATCTCTGTTCCTCTCTGAAAATGAGAGTCCAAGTTTCACAGAACAACCGGTAATATAACTGTTTTATAAATTCTAACTTTCAGATTTTTTGACAGCAGACTGGATGATAAAAGCTTCTCAACCGAATAATAACACTCATTTCCCATATTTATTCTGTGTTTAATTTCCTCCCTAGTATCATTTATATTTGTTACTGTTGCTCCCAGATATTTGAACTTCTCCACCTCTTCAAAAGATAAATTTCCAATTTTTATATTTCCATTTCGTACAATATTCTCGTCACGAGACATAATCATATACTTTGTCTTTTCGGGATTTACTTCCAAACCTATCTCTTTACTTGCTTCAAGTAAAATTCCCGTGTTTTCCCTAATCGTTTGTGGATTTTCTCCTAACATATTCACGTCATCCGCATAGACTAACAGCTGATGTAACCCGTTCAATTCCAAACCCTCTCTGTTATCCTGGACTTTCCTAATGGCATACTCTAGAGCAAAGTTAAAAAGTAAAGGTGATAGTGCATCTCCTTGTTACTGTCTCTTAGCTATCATTATTATTATTATTATTAGTAGTAGTAGTAGTAGTAGTATCATCATCATCATTATTAAAAATTATATCCCCTACTAAATTCCCCAGCTCCCGCATTGGATCTCTCGTAGGTTGGTAGGTCTGCTCTGCGATTGTCAAAACACAAGTTATGACGTATGGCTCCAGAGAGCGAAAGTCCTGATCATTATCAAGAGGTCTTTTCATTTGCTTTGTTACCTTATCTCTCTTTCTGTCTCGCGTCTTTACATAGCTCTTTTATCTATATCACTGCTCTCTGCTTCTACACAGAACCACATTTCTCCAGCTTCTATCCTTTTTCTTAAAACCCAGTTGTCACAGCCTTAAAGTAAATGTTATATGGACTATTTCATTGAGTATCAGGAGCGTCTTTCTTCTCACTTAATTTGCAAATATCCTTTCTAAGTGATGAAGTTGAAATGTAGTTTCAAAACGTTGCGTTTTAAAATCTGTAACATGATGCAAAATCATAAAATCTGTCTCCAGATTGGTGTAACTTGTAAGCCATAATTCAATTGCATTGATGTGGATTTCCCTGATTACTGTTATTGTTCCTTCCATTTTTTGGAAGGCACGTGGACAACGTTATAGATAACTAAACTTGTATTCACTGCCTAAAGTGATGAATTTTTTATTGAGGCCGGAAGAGGATCCAAAATTTTCGAAGGAATTTTGTGTGTCAAGAATCAAACCTGAACAAACTTTTGTATTTCTCGTTGTTTTGTTAAATTGTTATTTGCTGATAGACGGTTCCTCTGCTTTCTTTGTCTTATTAAAAAGTCCTTTACAGATAGTTCTGTAATTCTTGTTTCGTTAAATTATTCATTGATAGTTTTGTTTATGAATTGATAATTGAAGGCTTTGCCGGAAGAAAGGCGGATAGACCTATACGCCCTTCTTCGGGAAAGCGGTTTAAAATGTAATGAATAATTATAGTAGCGAAATTTTGTTTTGACTGTACTGTACATACCAGCAGGACAGGGCTGCGTGCGTGTATAACATTTTATTCTGGTGCGTTTTATACTCTTAGATTGCATGTATCTCAATTCGCCATATTGACGTATACGCTCTTTTTCCGGCAAACCCCTCAATTCATAGATAATTATTTATTGTTCTTGTTGTATTAAATTGTTGTTCAGTGATAATTATTTTGTCATTGTTGTTTTGTTAAATCGTTTTTCACTGTTCCGTAATTATCGTTTTATTAAGTTGTCGTTCAATGATGGTTCTTCTGTATTTCTTGTTGTTTTATTAAGTTGTTGTTCAATGATGGTTCTTGTGTAATTCTTGTTAAGTTGTTCACTGATAGTGTTTTTTTTTTGTAATTCTCGTTGTTTTGTTAAATCATTGTTCACTAATAGTTCTTGTGTAATTCTTGTTATTTTATTAAGTAGTTGTTCAATAATGGCTTTTAAGTAATTCTTGTTGTTTTATTAAGTTGTTGTTCAATTATGGTTCTTCTGAAATTCTTGTTGTTTTATTAAGTTGTTGTTCAATAATGGCTCGTCAGTAATTCTTGTTGTTTTATTAAGTTGTTCAATAATGGCTCTTCAGTAATTCTTGTTGTTTTATTAAGTTGTTCAATTATGGTTCTTCTGTAATTCTTGTTGTTTTATTAAGTTGTTGTTCAATTATGGCTCTTCTGTAATTCTTGTTGTTTTATTAAGTTGTTGTTCAATAATGGCTCTTCAGTAATTCTTGTTGTTTTATTAAGTTGTTGTTCAATTATGGTTCTTCCGTAATTCTTGTCTTGTTAAGTTGTTGTTCACTGATAGTTTTTGTAATTCTCCTTATTTGTGTTAAATTGTTGTTTACTGATAACGAGTTCTATTGTTGTTCTTGTTGTTTGATCACTGTTACTTGCTGAGAGTTACTTTGTTACTTTTAAGTTGTTCAGCGACAGGCAATTCTTTTGTTCTTGTTTTTTAAATTATTATTAACCGATATGAAATTTTCTTATTGCTTATGTTCTTCCCCAATATCAACTTTCTTTCGAAAGTGAGAACTTTTCGGGCACATTTTTGTAGTATACTCCTTGGAATATTTCTAAATATGTTCATTGCCAAGAACAAAATATGTCGTTGATTCAGATACGTCCATTGATAGACACATATGTGTTCCACGAATTACTAATTAAGAGTGTTAAAAGTAAAACTTTTACTCTTGCTATAACGGATAAAAACAAGCGGTTACATCGATTTTCTAGCGTTATAAAAATAAGTTTATATGGAGTGTTGCCTCCTCCCCTGTCAGTTGTCATAGGAATATACAATTTTTTACCATCTTTATAGTCTCTTCATTTGAATAAAATAGTGCATTTCGGTATATTTCTTGATGTAGCCCCATGGAGATCATGCCATATGATTTATCATTTCGTGAATGTTTCTAGAAACACGTAATATTATAACAGAAGGACATAATTTGAGTGACTTGTGCTGCAGGTTGTCTTTGCAATGCTCTCTGAAATTCTTTTGAACGTGCAAGGGGACAATAAGAACTCTAAGACGAGCGAAGATAATAGTCTCATGTTTTTTTACTACATTTTGTAACATTTTTCCACATATCTTCGTTGCAGTCTCAACTGGGTGTAATTTAAAATATTTTATTTAAGTAGCAAAATTATCTGAATTTAATAAGAAATATACACCGTGGTTACAGGTTATTGGACGATTTCAGAAGGCTATATTTTCGCAAAATGAGGCAGTAGAGCAAGTGGACAGCTTCAGATACTTGGGGTGTACTATAAGCAGTTACATCAGCTGCTGCCAGGAAGTCAAAAGGAGTAAGCTTTTAATAGAAAAAGGAGCATCTTCTGCGGACCTATAGAAGAAGAACTAAGGAAGAGACTAGTGAAGTACTTTGTGTGGAGTGTGGTATTGTACTAGTATGGGACAGAAACATGGACATTACGATGAAGTGAAGAGAAGCGACTAGAAGCATTTGAAATGTGGATATGGTGAAGTATGAAGCGTGTGAAATGGACAGACAGAATAAGAAATGAAGCTATGTTGGAAAGAGTGGGTGAAGAAAGAATGATATTGAAAATGATCAGGAAGAGGAAAAGGAATTGGTTGGGTCACTGGGTGAGAAGAAACTGCCTACTGAAGGATGCACTGGAAGGAATGGTGAACGGGAGAAGAGTTCGGGGCAGAAGAAAATATCAGATGATAGACGGCATTAAGATATATGGATCATATGAGGAAGAGGAAGCAGAAAATAGGAAAGATTGGAGAATGTTGGGTTTGCAGTGAAAGACCTGCCCTTGGGCAGAACACTGAAAAAATGAATGCATATTCAGAAAAATTTGAACTCTCAAGCTCAAAAATTATGAATTTTAGAAACTTTAGAGAGCCACCCGCGTGGCTCAGTCGGTTAAGGCGCTTGCCTGCTGGTCTGAAGTTGCACTCGAGCGCGGGTTCGATCCCCGCTTGGGCTGAGTACCTGGTTGGGGGTTTTTTTTAGAGGTTTTCCCCAACCGTAAGGTGAATGCCAGGTAATCTATGGCGAGTCCTCGGCCTCATCTCGCCAAATACCATCTCGCTATCACCAATCTCATCGACGCTAAATAACCTCGTAGTTGATACAGCGTCGTTAAATAACAAACTAAAGAAAGAACTGCAGTAGCGCATCGCCTAAACGTGATGATATCTGCATAGAGGGGACCAGAAGGTGTACGGTATATATGTTCTCCGGTCTGGTTTGAGTGTAGTTCCTTTTAATTGGCGATGTTGGCGCACCTGGACACGACACTTCCGGTTGCAGCTCCTCACGTAACAAAGACGAAGCGGCCAGTAACGGAGTGTTCACGTATCGCCTAGCCTCGCCGTGTCGTTGAACGTTCTTGAAAATTCGGCCCCGAGTTGAACGACCGCTCCACATAGCGCAGACCTACCTGGCCGGCTGCCGTGAACTTCCAGCCTCGTATCCCACTTGCAACATGGACGAATCTCCTCTGACAGTACCAACTTTCCACGCTCAGTGCCTTCTTTCATTACTCCTTTCGATTTTCTGTTAATGAGTTTTACATATTATTTTCATTTTACTTTTGTACATCTTCCCTGTTTGCAAATTCATTTTTCAGTTTTTAATCTCCCTTTTCACTTCTTCTTCTTCTTCTTCTTCCTCCTCCTCCTCCTCCTCCTCCTCCTCCATTTCACAAAACTTTTCAAGTCTTGCTAATACTTTATAGGTTGAGTCGGGGTAATTTGGGTTTAAAAAACAGCTTTTTTTAAGTTTAGGGACCCATAGCCTTTTACCATGATATAATTTTTCAGTCAGTTTTTTATATGTTAGCAGTGTGACCTTCTAGAATGATTCTGTTGTATTTTCAAGTACGTTGACCTCTTCTTATGATAATAATAACTCTATATTTAAGGGGTTAGGTACAACTTACAGCAGTATACTCTATTTTATTTCAAGGAGTGCAGTTCGGTGGCTCCTTTGAACACCCACTTACAGATTTATGACTTCTTACACAAACACTTCTGACAATTCCATTCTGTCCCCTCGTCCCAACATTGCACAGTTGCCACAATCCTGGTGACCCTCAAAATGACGGGATTCTTGGAATTCGGAAAAGATGCAGCAACTCTGCCTCCACGTGGATTTGACGGGAACCTGTCAATTCTTCTGAACGAGGGTTGTGATTGGTTTACTGACAGGAGAAGACAAGATTTCCGTCACAGTAAGGAAGACATTTATTTATGACAACCAATTAGTAGGGGGCAGTAGAAGGTCTGTAGGTAAAGTACTTTCTATGAAACTGCACTCCATGAAAAAAAATAGAGTATACGATTTTTTGGAAATATTCAACATTTTTTTCCTCCATTTCTGTATCTTGTACAATAGTGAAAGTTGGTATGTATGAAACACTGTCCTTCTGCTATATGAAAAAAATATTTTTACGATTAAAAAACAAAATTATATATATATATATTTTTTTTTTCAAAATTCAAAATGTTGGCAGTTCACTGTGCAGTGATGAAGCATTTCCCTTATAACTCAAAAACTTGTCAACTTTGTCATGTTCTCTCTCTTTTATTTTATTGCTGAAACTCATGTTTACAACATCATGCTCTTTCAACTACATTCCTTAATAAATAATATTTTTATTTCATTTTATGTAATAGAAAATACTGATATTTGAGAATTTTTTTAAAACTATTTATTTTTTATCAGACAATCTATCAAAGGTAGAGAAGTTATCTTGCATCATATTGTAGATATGACATACATAAATACGCACACAAAATTTCATCACATAATGTTAGATAGTTTTTGAGTTATGTGGGAAACGCATCATCACTGCACAGTGAACTGAATTTTGAAAAAAAAAAAAAAAAAAAATGTAAATATATTTTTTTAATCGTAAAAATATTTTTTCTTATAGCAGAAGGGCAGTGTTTTTATACATACTAATTTTCATTATTGTACAAGATACAGTAATGAAGGTAAAAAGTATCGAATATTTCCAAAATTTTACTGCTGTAAGCTGTACCTAACCACTTAACTATACTCGATGTATTCCATAGGTGGGGAAATTTGGGTATACTGTATACTATTGCAGTGAAATATGCTTTAAAATCCTTATAAAATCAAATTATCCAACTATGGATTAGTGTGAATGCAGCGGTTAAGTAGGCATTAAACATTTTTAAGTAGACCTAATAAGATAAAAAAAATCAGCCAATACTTAAGTTCATGATAAGGTTTATTTTGTAAACTTGAAATATCTCGCATTAAAATCAGGGACAGAAAACACTTCGGATATTTATTTGTCTATCTTGTTTACACAACTTTCAACACTATATCACTGAGGAATATAATTGATGGTATTAGTATCACTTTCACGTGTTAATATAGTACTAAGTTTATAAATATCTAGTTGACTACTTCTAGGTACTATTTATAAACGCAGTTCAGTATTAACACGTGAAAGTTGTCACGATAAATTATATCCCTCATTTATTTGTCTTTCATCAATCCATAATTTGTGTATGTGGCATGATTTGGAACGAAAACTAGGTTACTTACCAATTGACCTATATTTATATTCAAATTACCCCACGTTTGTAAATTGTAATTTACTAACGAACTATTAATGATATATTAATACATTTGTTAAAAACATGTTGTAAATATGTGTAATGTACACATACATGAATTTGATTACTGTAGCATTGCTCGTTCCCCAACAATATTGCTTTGAATGTGAGGTGTCATTTCATACACAAGTAAATGAATAACAGTTTCCTTTTTACCAGGCAGTGTCAGTGTGCTCGACACAAATTTTTAACACTCTATGATTATGTCTCGTGACCAGAATATTGTACGAAATGGAACTATAAAAATTAGAGATTTATCCTTCGAAGAGGTGGAAAAATTCAAATATCTTGGAGCAACAGTAACAAACATAAATGACACTCGGGAGGAAATTAAACGCAGAATAAATATGGGAACTGCTTGTTATTTTTCGGTTGAGAAGCTTTTGTCATCTAGTCTTCTGTCAAAAAATCTGAAAGTTAGAATTTATAAAACAGTTATATTACCGGTTGTTCTGTATGGTTGTGAAACTTGGACTCTCACTTTGAGAGAGGAACAGACATTAAGGGTGTTTGAGAATAAGGTTCTTAGAAAAATATTTGGGGCTAAGAGGGATGAAGTTACAGGAGAATGGAAAAAGTTACATAACGCAGAGCTGCACGCATTGTATACTTCACCTGACATAATTAGGAACATAAAATCCAGACGTTTGAGATGGGCAGGACATGTAGCACGTATGGGTGAATCCATAAATGCATATAGAGTGTTAGTTGAGAGGCCGAGGGAAAAAGACCTTTGGGGAGGCCGAGACGTAGATGGGAAGATAATATTAAAATGGATTTGAGGGAGGTGGGATATGCTGGTAGAGACTGGATTAATCTTGCTCAGGATAGGGACCAATGGCGGGCTTATGTGAGGGCGGCAACGAACCTCCGGGTTCCTTAAAAGCCAGTAAGTAGGTAAGTATGATAGGCAATTGTGAAATAGGCAGTACATATTAAATTGGCATGCGTTTGAAGATTAGGTAAAGTTTTATTCAATAAATTGTAACGTATACCCGAAATACCCCACTATACTCGAATTATCCCGACCCCCTCCCAAGTTTTATTTTCAAACCACTTACAATACTTGTCTTTGATTGTTTTCAAAGTAAATAAGAACTTGGTCTAATTGATCAAAGACAGACAATTCTTTCAAGGAATTGACTAAAGGGATTCGAAAATATTATAACGTCATAAACCAGAAAGAACATGCCGTCGTGTTGGATGAAGGAAATTCTAACCCATAATCTAGGCGAATACCAATTAATTGTAAATATTTTGTTTTAAAACAATACGCAGTTATAATGTTGTTTGTTTTGAGATACCGGTACTGTACAATTAAGTAATACAAACATTGTTTTGTATAACTTATTTATTCTCCTAAGGATTAACATTTTTATATTGTAATATTTGGTAGGTAGGCCTACATAGGTTAGAATGAACTTGAACCACGTGATTTAAAATCTTGTCAAATCTTTAGCAATGTGAAATCTTTTTCAGTATTAATTAATCTTTTACAATATTTGACAAGTTTAATAATCAATTTGAATAGGTCCACTGCATTTTATGAAGACGACTCTCACAGAAGAGCGGATATAATAGCATTAAACAGGCAACAACGAAAGACTGTTATCATAGATCCAAGTATATGCATGGAGAGAGATCTGAGCCAAGCTCATCAGGTTGATCTTGAAAAAAGGACCGTTTATGAGTCTTGTATTCCCTACCTTAGTGCCAAGTATAACATCCCTCTATCAATTGGTCAGTGATAGGTTTATTTTGTGTTGCTCGGGGTTGTTTACCAAAATCTACATATAATTTTTTTAACGATTTATTATCAATACCATCATTTGAAATTAAAAAAAAATCATCTCCCATATTCTTAAAGATTTTTTGAAGATTATGCAAATGTCATTTATAGCACTCAGACGGTCTTAATTAATGATGTGCCATATGCTAATTTTAACTAAAATCTTTTATAGTTATTAGGGAAAAAGTCACTCCGGCGTAGGGATTCGAACTCGGGCCCTTGGTTTAGTCCCCGACGCCGCAGCAAATTTTTCTCCTCTAATAACTGTTGTTACCATAACAGATAAATTCTGTAGAATCAAAAAATTAATCTTTACGTAAAATCTTTTATGCATAAGTTTAATTTTAAGGTTATCTTTTAAGATTTGATTTTATAACTTATATCAATGGTGCTTAATTATTACAATTTATTTTTATAACAATATTCATATTTAATTCATTATATTTGCTATTCATTTCCGGATCCTCGTGGTCATGCTTAATTAAGGCCGGACGATTTATTTTTCTTTAAATCTCTCTCTCCCCCCCCCTCTCTCTCTCTGAAATATTGAATTGGAAGAAAAATTTCATCGTGTACAAGTAGCTTAATATTAATGTTTAATTTTCCTTTATATTTCTATTTCTACAAAATACTACATTCTTTTTATTTCATTACTCGTTTTTTACGACAGACTTTTTTCACTTTTTTTTTAAGAATTTTAAATTCTCTTTTTAAAACTTTTCATTTCTCTGATCTTTCACTTTTTCCTAAATATGTTTCGCTTTCATTTTGAAAACTTTTTTTTCAGTTACGTAATTTTCCTCTTAAATTTGTTCGATTTTATTTCAAAAATGTATTTTCTCTTATTTGAATAAATCCCTATTCTTTTAAGAATTCATTGTAGCCTATTTGCAAGATATTTCATTTTTAAGAACTCGTTTATTTTTAAATATTCTTCATTTATGATCGATTTATCGAACAATATTTAACTATTCATTAAATGCAATGTGCCTGTAAGTGTTATAAATGAGTTTCTAGAACGTTTACTAGGCCTAATGATTCCTTAAATCACCGTTGTTTTCATTAAAATAACAAAGCCTACTAGGTATATTGGAAATATTTACATTACTACATATGGCGAATACGGTGATTACAGTATTGCAGTTTAGCAATATTATAAGTCTTAAAAATAAGTTAGTCGTCTTCAAAAGAAGTACTATTCGTATTGCATACACCATTAATAAACATGAAATATCGGGTTGATTTCTTTGTAGACTTCCAGGAACGTATAAAATTGCAGTCACCGATTTGGTAACCATATAGGCTACACGATAGCTTATCCGTCATTATGTAAAATACGTCTTTGAGGTAACTGACCAAGTGCTAATAGGTTTTAGATCTTATGCAAGTTTTATTTTCTGAATAAGATTATGTTGATGTCTAGATTTCCGAATCAATGTCATGCATCACTAGTTCCATCTACCAGAACCTACTAGAACTACGTCCTCATTCGTTACGGCTTTCATCAGTTAACAATAATTCGTTAGCAAAGTAACAAAACTTTCGAGAAACCGAGCAGTTAAATTGCGAAACTAGCAATTGTAAGGATTCGTAACTAAATGAGTCATTATTTCGTGTTTTGAGGAATCTTTTAAGCCTCTTTTCAGAAATCTTTCGTTTATCCTTAAAAGATTTATTTAGTTTCTCTGTTAAATCACTCACTTAATTTTTTAATTGATTTGGAAACAAAGAATACCAAAATTTTAAAACTCTGATGTTTTTAAGAAATATTACATTCGCACATTGGAAAAATTTAATATATTAAGTTAAAAAAATAACAAATAATAACGGACATATTCCCGAATAAGTTCCCACTTAAACACACTCTAAATATAATATTGCTGCTTGGCAACCCAACAATCATTATTGAAAAAAACAAATGAAGTTTGAATATTAGTAGTACATATAATTATGTATTACATTCAATATATTACTAGTGGTTTGAACAGCGAATTTTGTACTTATTTTCTTGCACTGGTTACGATATTCATTGGAAGTTCAAGTTCTTTGTTTTATGCAGAAGCGTCATTCAAGTTTTTGCTTGGGGGGGGGGGGTAAGATTTGTTAGGAAAGTCCTTACAGGGTATATTGCGTAGCGTAATCACTCTCTCTAAGCTTCACCGCTGGAGTAAACTTGACTTTAGCATTCATTATTTTTTATCTCTTTCTTAAGTATTTTTTATTATTGTAAGTCGCAAATGGTGTAATGTATTATTTCTTGTTTTATGGTAAGATTTACCCTTTACTTTGCAATACATTTCCAGTTTCCACATGTACGCTACTTTAAATTTATTGTTCCACTTAAACGATATTTAATTTACATGCACTTGCTGTTGATATGACGTAGGTGCGCACAAATGAGCGAACACATTAATATTGGGAGGTACTTTTAATTTCAATTTAAAAACATGCTTTTATTCGCAATAGATACCAGCACTAAAATGTAGCAAAGCGTAACGTCTTGATTTCACTTGAGCGACGCCATTAACTATTTTTTTTTTTGTATTATGTCTTAAACGTTTATACAAGTGGAGTATTGTAATATTAAAAGTACAGTTCTCACATTTCTTCCTGTGGACCCCCTGTTCGATCCGAGGCGTAGGCTACCTCCATTTATAGCTTGTGTTGGGCAAGTCCCGTGATCCAGGCAACACATGGGGTTTTCTCCGAGAGCTGAGCTTCCTTTTAAGGCATTCCAACAAATCTCCATCATCAGCTCATCTTATCGGGGGTGTAGCATAGACCAGTCTCCTTGGCTCACTCTGGGCAACGACTCTGTAGGTAAATTAGTCTACACATAAAGTGAATGGATGAATGACGAACAGCGAAGTACCCACCATTAGCAAAAAAAAAAAAAATATATATATATATATATATATATATATATATAGTTTTGTTGTACTATTCAGTTATTACTCTTTTTAACTCTTTCAGCTTAGGAAATTTGTGAAAATTACGAATAGCCTATAATGCTGTACATTATAAAGGGAATCACAACATAAGATGTCATTTTTCCACAATCATGAGATGTATTAGTAGAGTATTTTATATACTATAATGAGGGGTTTTTCTTGTTTGCCCTTTCAATACTGAAAAATAAAATTGAG
This sequence comes from Periplaneta americana, assembly GCF_040183065.1. Classification (NCBI taxonomy): domain Eukaryota; kingdom Metazoa; phylum Arthropoda; class Insecta; order Blattodea; family Blattidae; genus Periplaneta; species Periplaneta americana. The sequence goes on from NC_091124.1 coordinate 43,302,623, forward strand.
CAATTATTCAGAAAGTACAGAAGATTTCGGGGAATCTTATCTGAAAAAAGTCTGAAAGAAAGTCTGTAAATACGTTCACAGCATCCTTATAGTGAGTCAAAACAAACTGCAATCGGTCGGAGATACCGACTGACTGTTTTCTATTGGCTGAGAGCAGCAGAAGCTATTTAATGCGTAGCACAGAATGTTCCAGAAGTCACCCATCATGAGCTGAATAATTTCACACAATCTGCTCGATATGTATTTGCAGTCTTGCACGTAGAGTTTCAGACGGGTGACCCAGTCATTCCACGCACGTTCCTAGATGTCAGGGGTTACCGGCTGACATACCTATGTGATTCTGCCCTCCAAATGAGTAAATGACCTGCCCTCCTGTTTATAAACGCGAATCTTTTAAGTGATCCAGCCGTGTGATGTCGGGGCTACCTGGGGGCTATTCAAAAGCCCATGTCGACCAATCCATCGCCCTGGGAACTTTATAACGATTGAAGGCGAACCTAATGGTTACACAGTGAAATTAAATTTAGAAAAGGAAATTATACACAAATTAGTAATATGTATATTGTCCTTAGAAAATCTCTAGTTGGGGAATGCTACGGATTGATGACGAATGGAAAAATTGCAACGAAATTATGTAGATGCCTAATATCGGGAAAAACGAGAGAAAACCGAGAAAAACCCCAACTCCAACCTTGTCCGCCACATGTGTTCGTATTGATTTTTCAATGAAGAATCCCAGGCCGGACCGATATTCGAACCCAGGCTGCCTGCGTGACAGGTTGGAGGTGTATTCTACGTTGAAAATTCAAGCACATTAGATTGAGAACTACATATTTCCAACAATTCTTCCCTCTTTCCATCTTTTGCTATCTGCACTAATAACAGAGTTTGTCTATGCCACCGGACTTTTGAATCACTCTGTATATTGTATGTCTTCATTAATTAGTTTTCTTTTCTTAGAACTATACTCTCCGTTTGTCTCAACTTTCGTTTCTGCTGATTCTACTCCTATTCTTCTAACATTATGATCAAAAACCACATATCTTTCTGTTTTTCGAACATAATAATAATAATAATAATAATAATAATAATAATAATAATAATAATAATAATAATAATAATAATAAATAGTTTCAAGAGAAATGAAAGGCGCTACAAGAAATCATTACAATTGAATAATATTTTTCGTAGTTCATTTATTTAAAATAACACCATCTTGTGCAATAAAGTCGCAATGTAATTCAATGTTTTACGTATGTTTAGCCCCCCTTTTTTTTTTCTCCGCAGTGAATGTGTACAGCGACAGGCAACTATTTCGTTGCGTAGCAGAGTTATTCATTTGTTCCCCCTCCCTGTCTTGTAAATACATGTTCTACAATATGACATAAAATTAGAGATACCAGCGTCATCTCTAATTAAAACTGAATGTTACAGAAGCACGATCCAACTTGTGGCGCTGTTGCTGATTTACCGGAGCGTTTAATTAACATTAAAGCTGGATTTTGAAACAAACTTATTACAAATCATAAAACTCGTCTTCCGTATTCTGTTGTTGCCACGCATGCATCAGAATATCTCATATGAACAAAATCTGAAAACAACACAATGGTCTGCTTCAACTGTGATGATAAAAGAACACGAAAATCAATTTAGAATTAAAATGTTATACTTTTTCTATGAGGAAATTGAATTCAGGTCGCCTGGATTTGCGTTCCAGATGTGACTAAGTCAGGTAGGCGAGGATTTATCACCAAAGTGTTCTGAGTTTTCATCCCGGGAGGATCATGTGATCACGTGAAAAAAAAAATATATATATATATATATATGCAGGGTGTTTTTTTGTTTAGCTTTCCACTTGTTCTCCTGGAAAACAATGCGTTTCCGAAAAAGCAATTTTGATTCTCGTCTGAAGGGGTAAAAACAATTACATTCGTTATTTTTGATTTAGTGAAAGTTATCAAGGTAATTTTAAGGTCAACTTAGTTTTTTTTAATAGGAACACACACACAAAATCAATGTTTTCTGAAGTATATTTTTATCAAAGCCTTATTTTTACAAAATAGCCTATTTAACACAGTTGAAAAGAAAAAAAAAACATTAGGACATTGTATTATTTAGAAAGATTCTTCATTAGTTTGATTTCTTTTGTTCACCTTTTTCACAGCATCCGTTTGTCAGCTTAGTTCAATAGGTACTAACTTAGTATAACTTAATCCCACAACGGCCGCGGTTCGTTCGAATGTATGTGTTTATGTGAAAAGTATATCTAAGATGTAGTCTTACAAAGTACTACGGCGTACTAATGTTTTCAATTATTTTTAATATTTCACAAAAATATGTCGCGTCCTCAGGTTGCGGATAGAGGAGACGGCCTCCAAATATGGAGGGTAGCTGCGAATATATTGAATAAGCAGTCGTAGACAGCCGATAAGGGGTGATCCTCCAGCTTGGGGGTTGGGCGAAGGGCTAACAACCCATCACCGTAAAAAAAAACAGCTTGTTACGAAATCTAACAGTAAGCCTCGGAATGGGACTGATTCTCCGGCACGACCACAGTAAAGGAAAAAGGTTATAAGATTTGGTAAATGGAACGTAACTAGTCTTTATAGAACAGGAGGGGTAACATTAGTAGTAAAAGAACTAGCTAGATATATAATAGACTTCGTTGGAGTACAAGAGGTTAGGTTAGATGGGAATGGCATATCACAAGTAGGCGATTATTTGTTGTATTATGGGGAAGGAAACATTAATCACCAATTGGGAACAGGATTCTTTGTACATAAAAGACAACACAGAGCTGCACGCATTGTATTCCTCACCTGACATAATTTAATTAGGACCATAAAATGCAGATGTTTGAGATGGGCAGGACATGTAGCACGTATGGGCGAATCCAGAAATGCATATAGAGTGTTAGTTGGGAGACCGGAGGGCAAAAGACCTTTGGGGAGGCCGAGACGTAGATGGGAAGATAATATTAAAATGGATTTGAGGGAGGTAGGATATGATGGTAGAGACTGGATTAATCTTGCTCAGGATAGGGACCAATGGCGGGCTTATGTGATGGCGGCAATGAACCTCCGGGTTCCTTAAAAGCCAGTAAGTAGCAAGTAAGTAAGTATTTCACAAAAATAAGGGTTTGGTAAAAAATATGTTGCAGAAAAAAATCGTTTCCTTTTGTTTGTAATTGGAAAGAGTTAGGGTTCACATTTAAAAACAAAATATATTGATCTTAAAATGACATTTAATCTTCAGTAAAAAAAAAATAATAATATATAGCTAATTGTTTTTCCTCTTCAAACGAAGAAGCGTTTATTCAAAATTACATTCTCACAGACGCATTGTTTTCGAGATAAGCAGCTGTAAAGTTGAAAATGAACATCCTGTATATATTATATAGCCTATTGTGTGTATTTATTTGAAGTGGTTATTCAAAGAAGGATCCAACCCGTCATTTTAAAGTTTCACAGGTGCAACAAAAAACTGAATATCTCAATATCAAATACTGACACCAAGTTAATTCTTTAACACCATGAATTTAAAGCATGATATAGTTTTATTGTATTCGCTCTGTAACTGCTTGGAAACTTGGAAAGGGTTTCATTACAATTGGAAATAACAGATTTGGAGCCCTTCTTCTACAATACTATTATTAAATCCTTGTTATTAATAAAATCTGAACACAAATCAAATTCTAAGCTATTACATTGAGTAAATTCAAACATGAGACGTCATACTAAGGAAATTGGAGCTCCAAACTACAGAATGTACTGAGTTATATTAATGACATAATGGTCTTATGAATCGAAACTGACAGAAGAGCCCAACTGTAGATGACTGGGCTGTTCTTATACAAACTGAAATACGGCATCCTTACAATTTTTTAATTATGTTTATGCTCGACCATGCCAAAATGTAGTTAAAATGTTATGTTTTATTTAACGACGCTCGCAACTGCAGAGGTTATATCAGCGTCGCCGGATGTGCCGAACTCTGTCCCGCAGGAGTTCTTTTACATGCCAGTAAATCTACTGACATGAGCCTGTCGCATTTAAGCACACTTAAATGCCATCGACCTGGCCCGGGATCGAACCCGCAACCTTGGGCATAGAAGGCCAGCGCTATACCAACTTGCCAACCAGGTCGACTCCGAAATGTAGTAATTATACACCTGATAGTAGCCCTTTAATGCACCTCATTAAAGTACACCTATTCATTATACTTCAGTTGTTCAGCCAATGAGAAATCACCATTGTACCATTATAAAAGCGCAAGTATCGATTATTCTCGGATATGTAATCGAAAGACAACTAGGTTGGAAATCCAATACTGCCGCAGAAGATTATGTTCTGTTACTATAATAATTAGCGTTAATTGTAAATAATATTCAAATAAATTCAATTTGTCATCTCGTTTTTCAATTCTAAATCAATTTCTAGGTCATATCAAGACTAATGTTCATGTTATTCTTTAGATTATATCAAGGTCAGTGACATTCGTTCCTCGGAAAAAATCAATACTTTCGCGTCTGCGCACATCTCACAATTTAGAAGGTCAGTTCGCTCCTCACTTACATAACCATAACATGAATACTTATGAATAATTTCAAGTTAGAAATATGGTGGAGCATAATCAGTCGTATGAAACTTGCCTATAATGGTAATTAAGACGCTCGTATGAAAATTATGAAACTCGCTTGCGCTCGTTTCATAAACAAACATACTCGCGTCTTAATTACTACCATTAAAAGCTCGTTGCATAATGTACTATTTATTTAACGACGCTCGCAACTGCCGACGTTATATCAGCGTCGCCGGTGTGCCGGAATTTTGTCCCGCAGGAGTTCTTTTACATGCCACTAAATCTAGTGGCATGAGCCTGTCGCATTTAAACACACTTAAATACATCGATCTGGGCCGGGATCGAACCCGCAACCTCGGGCACAGAAGGCCAGCGCTATACCACCTGCGCCACCTAAGACGACGTATTCTTACAGTAAGGTCCCGAAAGCAATAATAATTGGATTATTCTACCAATCGAGATGTATTTTCTGCTGGAATTATAATTGTGACTATCCTTTTTCCATTAGCCAGATGCGCCTTCAGAGGAAGTAGAATAAAATTAAAAAAAGTAAGTTTTAGAAAAATTGCTAGTTGGTCTTTTTTTTTTTTTTTTTTTTTGGTAGCCGCTTTTTTTTTTTGTGCTATTTCTCTGACGCTCACAATTTTCAAATCCTGGCAGATATCTCCATGTTTTATCGTCTAGTAGGACCTAACCAAGCAACTATCCAAATGACCCCACCTACACATCATTCGTATTTTATAATAAGCCTACATTTTTTTTATAAGTAGGATAACCATTATTTAGCACTGGAAACTTCACGAGTCAGTAGAATTTCATTGCTCTCTATGTAGCTATGTTTTTTTTTTTTCAGTAACATCCTTTCAATAAATTATAGCTGTTAATTGCTCGTATTTATTGATTTTGTTGTCTTTAACATTCACATTATATGTGTATGATTGGATAAAACCAAGATAGTTTAAACTACAAGGTGTCCCATAAGTCTGGAACCATAGGTGATTTTCTGAAAATATTTTTTCCTGTCCACAGGACAACTGAGTGATATCTTTAAGTAAAGAGAAACGTATTCAACTGATCCTGCTTATGGGCGGCCATAGTCGCAAAGAGGTTGTGCATGAATGATCCATCGGTTCGATGGATACCGTTTCAATGAATTTTTTAATGATTTTGCCCACACAGCTGTAATTGGCCCTCGTTCTGAGTGAAAAGTATTAAAATCTTGGACATGGATAAATATATAATAGGATGCGAAACTGCGGTCAGCACCATCTGGATTTAGGGGTTTGAAATAAGGTGATCAGCGCCCAACGTCGTAGGTGGTGAATATTAGAACTACGTGTTGGGTACATTATCGAGAGTTCTCTATTTATCCGTTCGAGATATTGCTGTACGGGAGAGTCGAAGATGAAGATGGCGGACTGAAACTTGCTAATAAGTGAACATAAAATGATACGTGTGTGTATAAGCAGTGTATGTTAAACAGTGATGTTTATGGACGTTGTAAAAATAGTGTTGTTGAATGTATTGTAAAGTAATAGTAATATAATAAATTGAACTATCTAAGTAGTTCTTGCAGACTTTTCCATACCCAAAGAATACAATCCCAATTATCTAACCTTTTGCTTTATTTTTTGTCTCTGTCTGGTTATATTTTAATCGGGTAGTGTAAAACACATCGTCTCTTTTATCTTCCTGTTGGCTCCGGTAAGAATTTTCAGTAGAATATGCTGTGAGGAATAATACCGTAAATGTTTTATTTTAAATTGGGTTAGTTTTGAATATCGATGAGGATGGGAGGGAATACTTTCGTTACCAGGTGCACTGCTAAATGCATGGAGTAATTACTCTTTTCGCTACTTGGTGCGCTGCTAGATGTAATAACGCCCCTCCCAGAAATAGATGGCAGCAAGATCAATTTCTACAACAGCGCCTCTAGTATGTGTTACGGGAAACTCATTAAGCTTCGCATTCTATTATATATTTATCCATGTCTTGGACAACCCCTCTCTGACTACGGTCACCAACAAACAAGATCAGTTGAATACGTTCCTGTTTAAGTAAAGACATCACTCAGTTGTCCTGTGGTCAAGAAAAAACATTTTCAATAATTCTCCAATGGTTCTGCACTTACGGGACACTCTGTAGAAACTTCTTCCATTACTCTTCCCCTATTTATATTTCAGTTCTTTAATAGAGTTCATCTCTACATTTTGAACGTTGTTTTCTGAGACCATTTTTTTTTTTAATTAGGCCTACATATTTTTGCCAATGAATGCAACCTCTGTATTGCTCCCTGTATGGACGTTAAATGATGAATTTAAACTACATCGCGAATCAATATCCGTGTATATTTATGAAGAATCGTCTTCCGAAGAAGAGCCTATACCAGGTTTTTACCTCGAAGCAGAGATTTCAGGGAATTTATTTGCAGAATAACTGTCCGTGGAGCATTCCCCTCTGCATAACTGCGTACGGAAGAAAAACGAAAACTCTTATTTTCCCGGAATATTCCTAGCGTATTATGATATGTTATTTTCTAGTTTTCGTTCGTTATTGCAGCTCATAAAATAGTTGAAAGTAGCACTAAAGCGTCATTGCTAGGCAACTTTACCGTCTATTTTGTATGTTTTCTTTCTATTTATCAGTATGGGTTGGCAGCATTGGCCAATATTATCTCCTCACTTGACTTGTTACATATTTATATTCACAATAGTGTCTCGTCTTGCACAAGATTTAGATTCCCTAGAATGTTCTTTCTGGAAATTCTGCATCTTGGAGAGTCATCCACTGAGTGCAGTTTATAATGAATACAAATAGCCTATGTCGTCCTCAACCATCTAGTGGTTAACATATTTGTATTGGATGCAAGAGTCTTCGGTTCAAGTCCGATAGAGGGCAATGGATCGTCAATTATCTTTAGGTAAGAGAGTGAAGGGCTATACACATATTTCTGTGCAGAAAAATGGCATCAGCTTGGTAAAGTTGCAAGTTTCGACAGATGCTACTTGTTTTTGTCGGATTATACTTACATGCACTTGCAATAATGAATTCTTTATGTAATCACTAGTGCTAAAAATCGGGAAAATATGTGACAAAAAAGAAATAATATTCAATTATGTTTCAATTATTTTATGTGAATATAAACAATATGCAGTACTCACCAGTATAAATTATGCTGTCTCGTCAACTGCTGAAGAATTACAGTACACAATGAGATTCATCCTCAAGTTGTCCATCACAATGACTGAAGATTATCGCGGAACACTGTCTTGTACTGGGAAAAAGAGCGCCCTGGCCATTGAGAAACAACATGCACTCCCTGGAGACATATTTATGATTGGATGTTTATGAAATTATAATTGCTTCCTGAATCAACATTATGATAACTTACAAGGCACTTTAAATGACACATCAGTGTTTATGTGTGTTAGTTACAGTGCAATTGTAATGGTCACAACTCTTAATCTTAAATGGGGCTTTGTCAAAAATTGTTTGATGAAAACTTAATTTTTATGTGTTTTATGTGAATATTTGAAAATATGTATTTACATAAAAATTTCAATATATATGTTTTTATGTGAAATAAAATTTAAAATATATGCTCAGGTGACCTTGTCCGAAACTCAAAACACAATTACGAGTTTCTATTACAGTGCAAATAGAATATTTCTTTGTGCGAGATCGTGCGTATTTGCTTGGTTTCCGCACAAAACCAATCCGCGGAAAGTCTAAAATTCCACATTCAGTATTCCCAACCTAACACACATAACAATTTCCCTCTTCTTACCGCTTAAGTGACATATTGATTTTACTGCTTTAGGCTTTTAACATATTATTTTTAGAGACGTTCAATATAGTAATAATTATAAATTGGAAACTTACCACTGCTATTTCACCTAAATTGCACTGTTAATTATTGTTTTTAAATAAGTATTTGTAAAAATTAAGTAAACTCTACAACTCCATTAAAGTTACTGCATTCGTGATGCAAGTAACAAGATTCTAGACTCATCATAGACCGGGGGGGGGGGAAGGTAGACGTATATCACGTCCTGCTGGAGTATAGTAAACACAGAAAACATTTTAAAGCAACAATGTTGAAGATAGATATTTTTGTTTTGCAAATCTGCCGTCATTGAACAGAAACCAAGATGGAGATTTCATTGCAACTAATTAGAAATTCCTCTTTCAGGTATGTAATGAACGATCTTCGCACAAAATAATGTACGATACACGAGCGGTATGTTTTTTTTCAATTCTCGGAAATTAAAAAAGCTCAACCACGTTTCGCCTTTTCAAACTTTTCCTCGAACATGAAAACTTCAACATACCGCTCTTGTAACGCATATTACTATTACCTATGAATCCTTGCCCTAGTAATCAGTAATCACCATGACAACTCACATGTGTTTCAGAATGGTACGAGCTTGTCTTTGCCGAACAAAATCTTAGCTTATCAGGGACACATCGATGTATGAAATACGACGAATACGTCACCCAGTTTCGGGATTGAAACAACTTTTGTTTCAGATCCTCGGGCTTATTGCTTATTTTCAGCCAGTATTTAATCACGAAAAATAACCGCACAAGCTCACAAAGCGATACATGACTCCTGAATTGTTCACTGTAATGAATTGCCCCATAGGCTCTGACGTAGTCCATACGGTAGCTATCATATCTGTTTCTTCCTTAGGTTTTACCCTAACTGTAATGAGAATGTCAGGCAATCTCATGCGAACCCTTGGACTCCTCGCTAAACACCAATCTCATAGATAAGCACAGAAAGCCTTTAGGCCGCTGTGCATAAACTGCGCATACCTACTGTCCGTTACTCAGGAGAAGACGAGGGGCAAGAATGTGACCTTCTTGACTATCGCTGTTGATTATTATAAACATCGCTCAGATAAGCATCCCAGTATCCAGGTTATTACTCGTGCAGGAAACATGACTAACAATGCGTATGGAAATTAAAGCTAAGTTGAACAGAAGGAGACCTAATGTTTCCGCTTACTGCAGTACAAATAATAATAATAATAATAATAATAATAATAATAATAATAATAATAATAATAATAACAATAATAATAATGATAATAATAATAATAATAATAATGATTTATTTTAGCTGGCAGAGTTAAGGCCGTAAGGCCTTCTCTTCCACTCAACCAGCAAAAAGTGTATATACATATGCATGTACTGTACTTACAAAGAATTCAACAATTTGATTTAGATGAGAGTTGCATGTATACAAGAGTTATTTACGAATTAAACAAAATACTATGAACTATTAATTAAACACTGAAATAAACTGTGTAGCAGAATTAAGCTAAAATACATAGATGTTAATATATTTCAAATAATATTAGATAATAGAAAGAGATTATTATGAGACAATTTTGAAAATACAGCACTATCAGGATGATGTCTGAAGAAAGAAGTAACAATGTAGTCAGTGATAGTTTAAATCAGTATGATTGGAGTGAAATGCTAATAAGGTTATTTTTAAGCTGTTTTTAAAGGTGTTTATTGTCTTGCAGCCCCTAATACTTTGTGACAAGGAATTCCATTGACGCGAGGTGGATACTGTAAAAGATGATGGATAACAAGATGTTCTATGAAGAGGTATACTTAGCGTGCCACAGATAAGTGATCTGGTATTTACGTCGTGGTTAGAGTATAGATAAGAGAAAGGAAAGGTAATTTGGTGTTAAGGTGTGCAGAATTCGAAAGAGTAAAGACAAAGAGTGTAAAGTTCTGCGTTCTTTAAGTCGGAGCCACGAGAGACTTGCGAAGGACGGTGATATGTGATCATATCGTCGGATGTTGCACACGTATCTGACGCACATATTCTGAGCTCGCTGTAACTTGACTGACAGTTCAGAACTTAGGTCACTTAATAAAACGTCACAATAATCGAAGTGCGGCATTTCTAGGGTTTGTACTAGGGTAATATTGACGTGCTGTCTTACGTTATCTGTTCACATCCCTTCCCCCTCAGTCCGCTCTCGTCTTCTCCTGAGTCCCTGAGGAATTCTTGGCATATTCGACCTCCCTCGCTGTCTGAATGTGGCTTATACATGCCGTAACAAAATTGTCACTGATTGTGAAATAGCCTAAGACAAACGATTACTGATTTTAAACATGCTAACACGCCGTAAACAAAACATAAATGATTAGTATTGTCACAGATTGTAAACATTGTAACACGGCGTAAACAAAACACAAACGAGCTTGCTAAAGAAAGAAAGAAAAGACTATCGCATTTTTGTTCTTTACAATTTGAGCTGACTCAGCGTTTTTCAACAGCTCTAAGGAGTCAAGTTGTTATTCATCTGCTTTTTGTCCATTTTTCTTTTCCCCCCTTGCTATTCTTGCAGCAGCTGTAATCTGTATGTTCGTTTTTGTTATTTTGTGTCAAATAATATAATGCAGATATAAAATCGTGCAGTGTCACATACTTTTCAAGGACAGGTGACCATTTTGATGTCGTGGAAAACCAGCAAACTAAACAAAAATTGCTTTAAAATATACTTGTATATGTGAAAAATATGTTACATAGAATTTAATGCAATTTATGCCCTTGTCAGCTGCTACGATGCTATTTTTAAAACTCTGATGCACAGGGTTTCCAAGGGAAAAGAATGGTTAAATACGGTGAAAAACCAGTAAATTCCCAAAAACAATTTTTTTTTTCTAATTAAGATGAAAAGGTACTGACTATTTCGGCAATTAATTTCATAAAGTTTGGGTGCACGTTACAAAAAAAAAAAAAAAATGTTAAGAGATATCTAAACAAGATTTTCAGGGAAAGTTTTTAAAATCTTTATATTTAATAATATATAATACAAATTAAAAAATGTTAACAGGTATTGAGATACTTATAATGTGTTACAACTTTTTTTGGCTAAAGTTTAATATCAATATTTTTGCAAAATATTTCTATGAGTGTCACAACAATATCCATTGCAGTTTTTAGTATTCTGGTCTCATTAATGCACACTTTTTTTCAGGAATAGTTTTTGGAAATTATACACCGGAAACAATTGTGAGTGACATTTGAAGAGTCCACTGCAAGAATGATGGATGTCATTTGGAATACGTTTTGCAGGAGAAGCAATTGAAAGTTTGAAATGCTTAGCGCTCAAAGCTTAACTGTGATTTTCCGGTCATTACTGGACAATGACTATCAGTGTTAATGCCATATAACTCTGTATGTACATTCTATATGTCTTAAGCTATGCATTGACAGTCTTGGTTCATTTTCGAAAAGAAAGTGACATCCATCATTCTTGCAGTGGACTCTTCATTTGTTAGCACTATTTCGTGAATAAGATAAAAATGTAAATAATATAGCCCTAAAATTCCTCACAAAATGTTAATAATTGTATATTTATGAATACTTAACCTATTCAGACATTGTGAAGTCGAAATTGATGAATAACGATTATTGCAATAAAGAAATTGAATGTTATTTAGTAATGCCAATTGAGAAAAGCGAAATACAGGTTTAAAAATGTTAATTACATGTAAATTCTTTAAGACTGTACGTTAGCATGCATAATTAAACTGTAGAAAATCAAGTTCCTAAAGTCTTATGATTTATAACCATTTTTGTGATAAGTACGTAATAATGATGTAATTTTTAGTTAAAAATTGAAAAACAAAATCTGTACAAAGCAATTAACAACACATTTTAAGCTTCAGAACACTATTTCATTTTTATTTTCATTTTCCGATAAGCTACTATGATATAATGTATAATAAGTTTTTTGATTAACCACCTATGCTTATCTTTTATACAGTTATGAATTAGTCTATCACATTAACGTTTTCGATACTTATTTGTATCATCATCAGATGTATGTGCATGATAGTGATTAATCATACATCTGATGATGATACAAATAAGTATCGAAAACGTTAATGTGATAGACTAATTCATAACTGTATAAAAGATAAGCATAGGTGGTTAATCAAAAAACTTATTATACATTATATTCAGAACACTAGCCTGTTAATCATCTCGCGACACCCTCAGCTGTTAACACGATACCCCTGGGGGTCGGGACTCACACTTTGGGAACCACTGCCTACCAGGTCGCAGTTCGTATGCGCTGCAGTAGTTCTACACTCATCCACGGCCCACAGCGTGTTACATCACGAAATTAACTGTAACTTGAGATAAGCCACTCTAGCGCGGAGGTCAGCGCCTCGCTGTGGGCGGTTCGAACGGTGCGTAGTAAAATGTTGAATCACTCACCCACCTGTCCAACCCTGGCCGCCGAATAACGGGACTTATCATGGGGGAACAACGAACCCCTCAACGAGGGCAGTTCCGGTATAGATTGCGTTCCTATCAGAACAGGCGGGCCGGGCACGGCTCGCATCTTGTTTGTCACTTGTTTTTAAACAACCTCGTGGTTGCAGTAGCCTACAGAGTCGCTGTATGATATCACCAGTGCATTGGCGGTAATGAGTTGGGGAGACTTGACTTCGATTCCCGCTTGTGCTGATTACTGGCTGGGCGTTGTTATACTCTTAGGTGTTGTTCTTGATTCTAAGTTGACCTGGGAAGGTCATATTAACAACCTGTGTATTAGATTGTCAAGAGTAATATATTTATTAAGGAGACTTAGATACCTTATACCTAAAGAGTTTCTTAAAACTCATATTTTGCTTTTTTAATAGTATAATTACTTATAGTATTCGTTTGTGGGAAAATTGTAACAAAATTGATCAAGTCCATCTCTTGCAAAAAAAAAAAAAAAAAAAAAAGACAATACAAATTTTGACTGATTCTGATTTTGATGCCCAATGGAGACTTTTACTTATTTTTTTTTTAAATTGTAACTATTGTTAATTTGTATGTTTTTCATTGTTTGATTAAAATTAAATTACATTTAAATAATGGTTTACATCAATTGCATTGTCTATGTTTAATAAACTTACTTATAGTGGACGTATTGTTCATTTTAATATATTTAAATGTGTTATTCGTGACTGGCTAATCAAAAACCCTTTTTATGATATAAATGAATTTATGGAAACTAGTGTTGATAAAGTATTTTAGTTAGTTTTTTTTTTTACTTTGTCTATATATTTGTGATACATTATCGTTATTATCAATAAATTAATAAATCAATGGATTTTTGTCTAAGATTTTTCGCAAAAGTAAAGCGAATATTAGGTAACCTCATAGCGAATTCTATGCTTTAACTGGTCAAATACCACTGCTCCATCAAATTCCATATACCTTAATTGCCTACTAGTTGATAAGGCTTTGTTTAATAACCGACAGAAAGTGATAAGGAGATTTGAGGAAATCCCTACGATTTCTTGTAACTTCTAAATGCAATTTGCTGATAGTTTTAAGCGTGTCTAATGAACGGAATTAAATAAGTTAATAACAGTCCTCTAATAATAATAATAATAATAATAATAATAATAATAATAATAATAATAATAATAATGCATTAATAAACCTTTTATTAACTTTTTACAGTTACGCATGTATTGTGCAGACGTCTGTTTTCGCTTTCATGCCAAAACTGAGCTGAATAAGATTATTTTTTATGTATAGTGCAACCTCCGTATGGATTATAACAAACCCTTCCAAATAGTTTATGCATAAATGCGGACTCCTTTTGTGTAATAGGAATAGACTCATTCACTTCGTTATTTATCGGATATAACGTAAGCACTTGCATGGGGCCCAGTGTAATTGCCTTTTCACCAAATACTTCCATTTCTTTTCATTATTGTACGACGAATAGTATACAGTGTGTTCTATAATTCAACCGAAACAATTGGAGGGATTGTGGAGGGGACTGAGACAAATATTTTGAGATGAACAAATTGTGGTCTACGCGGCGTAATTACTGAGCTGTGATGTATTTTTGACATGATATACGTATTTACTGATAAGTTATTATTAAAGGAATATGTGGATATGATTTCTCTTCACAAGCTTCATTCCTCCTTGGGTAATGGGGTAAATATAGTAGTAATACTCATTGAATAGTATTTTTTAAATTATGGCCTTTTTATTTTGGTAAAACTGATCTTCCTGCGAGAGTATGCACGCCACTGATGACAGAATTTTTAAGCTAGAGAACGACCTACTGATAATACGCTAATCGTGGTTACGTTTACGAGATGGTTTGAACATTCCACCTGAATGATAGTCAGTGACGTGCTAACTCTCATCATGTTTTGTGCTATTTTGTGGAATTTTGAACCCGTAGACCAGCGGTGGCGAAAATGTAATCGTGCGCCGAGCCACTGTGTAACCTGCAACGTGCATAGGCAGGCGGACATCCGAAGGGGAAGTGAAGCAACTGTCTGACTTACTAATGGATTTTCATTTTCTTTACGTCAAGCACTTAAATATAATTTTATACAGTACAAGGCTACAATTTAATGTTTAGTAGTGTAACGAAGAAAGAAATGAATAATAAATGAACAGTATCACAACCTAAAATTAACTATCTTCAGAATGTCTCTGCGACAAAGTTTCAAAATCAGGAATTATGTCACTTACTGTCAGTCGTAGTTGATCACGAAGGTATTTGCCTGTCAGTCGTGATCTAAATTTGGTTGTTACTATTTTAATTGTTGGAAATAATTTTTCACAAACGTAAGTTGTAGCGAACATGGCTTCAACAGACCAAGCGAAAGAACGAAGCTTCGGATATTTATTTTTTTGGCAAAGATTTGAAAATTCTACATTTGTCAAGTCCTTGACATCACATAGTAAATCAGTGAGTTCAAATTGAAGAGCTAACCGCATTATTCGTACATCTGCTGAAAAAGGATCGACGTAGAGATGATGATGATGATGATGATGATAGCAACAACAATAACACTTAACCTTTTAATGTTTCATCAGTAACATGTTGTATATAATGCCGTTTTATGTTATACAACCGTTTTCCTCGTAATACTTGTGAACAAATCATACATTTAATATTATCATCATATTGACAGCAAAAAATGCGTCCTCCCATCCTACTTGGAACTTTCGTACATGGTTTCGAGGGAGATGCCACTCGCAGGTCAGAGACAAACACAAATGGAACGGAGTTTGACTCCAGTGAGTGAGAGGGTGGGGGTTGGAGGAGGTTAGAAGCAAGCGAAATGCACAGATATCACTGCAAGCCACAATGTCTCGCGAGTCACATTCTCGCTACGGCTGCCGTAGACCATGAGTTCCGTATCTCAAAATGTTTGTCTGAATCCCCTCCTCAATCCCTCCAATTTGTTCGGTAGTGTTGTGAGACACTCTGCACCTAGATGCTCTACTTCAAAATTGTCACAAGAACCAGCCAGCTTTGTTAAGTTAATAAATTCTACAAATAGTGTCCCCAATCTTAAACTCTTTTTCCTGGTTTCGCTAGCACATTCGGAGTTATTTCGTGTACAGCTAAAATAAAAAATATTGCTGAAGAATTCTACCTTTCACATACTGCTAGCAAGCTTAGTCAAAACATGCATTTCGTACCTTTTTTATCTTGCACTCTTCAGTACTTCTGTTATTATTAAATACGAAGTTCCCTTCTTTTCAGGTGTGTGAACCTGCTAACCTCACTTTGCATCAGTGTCCTAAACTCTCTTATCCAACGCCCTGAGCGTATTTGTCCCAGAGGTAGGAAACTGGGTGGCCTCCAGAAGTATTCCGGAAGTGTACCAAAGAGAGCATTCCTTGCCTTATCCGGGTGGCGATCGCGTTACCGTCTAGCACAGCAGCTTGTGTTAATACAAAGTAGTTACAGCGCTTGCTATTAGATCTAGTGGTCGCGGGTTCACATTCTGTCACTAGCTATTAAAATACTTTAGCCTATATAAGAGAATGAAAGTCAGTTGGGACGTGCCGTCAGTTTACGGTAGCCTACGTAAAAGAAACCCTGCCTGAGGGTAATAAGGCTATGTCAGATTTGATAGACGTGAAAATTCAACCCCGCTAATGATTGTCCTCGTGCATCAGTTTATAATTGGGGTAATCAATCTTTTTGAAACTGCTTCTTCCAGCCAGAGATGCAATCCTCCGCACTTCCAGGCTGTCGTCGTCCATGGAAATCTTGCTTCAACTTATTCTGCGGAGGTACTGGGCATCACCCAACCCGATTATTGAGTCTGTGAACTCTGCTTTTTATTTTCTCGTCATTATTTCAGTGTTTTTATTGAAATATCTGTTTTCAGCCTATCTGATGTCCAATATGGTTTTAAAAATTCGTCTGCCTATCCATCAGCCAGTGTATAGTGATTTCTCCTGCATATAGCACGTATTTTCTACATACTCTGTATGTGTCAGTAAATTCACGAAGGAATTAGTCACAAAATATAATAATGAAACTAAAATTAATATGTTATTGTTAGAAAAAAAAACTACATGATATTCTGGACTTCTATCCTTAAAGGTTTACTTCAATTTTTTATCTCAAATAGGATGAACTAACAAAGTGAAGTATTATGTAGGCCTGTTTTATGCTTCAAATATTATTCCATAAATTTTGTCTTGTGTAGCTATGGATGCATGGATATTGAGGGATGGGGGGATGGATGGATGGATGGATGGATGGATGGATGGGTGGGTGAATGGAAGAATATTAATAATTGCGTGGTAGGATGGGTATAAATTTTATTGATGTATGTATAGATAAGGATAATATAATGGATGGAGATATAGATACAGATGGATATTAACGGATATATGATAGAAATGGATGTATGAATATTAATGGCTGGAAGTATAGATATCGAGGGCATCATCAGAAGGGCCTATCAACAAATGCAGCGTTGAAGGGGAAAAATTGTTCCGGGGCCGGGTATCGATCCCGGGACCTCTGGTTGAACGTACCAGCGCTCTGCCAACTGAGCTACCCGGGAACTCCACCCGACACCGTCTCAACTTTTCCCTTTATATCCACACAACTCGCGTGGGCTGACGAAACGCCAGAGACCCACATCGAGTGCACACAAACTCTGTGTGACTTGGAATTGTGGTTTTCTGTTAATGTACACAGTGACGTATATATTATCGAAATCTGGTCTTGCATATGTATGTATGTATGTATGTATGTATGTATGTATGTATGTATGTATGTGTAGGTACCAATTACAAGCAAGAATGGACACATGACACGGCAGGAGATAGTATAGATATGGCCACCACTGCGAAAATATTTCCGTAAAGATTTAGAAATGAATATTTTGGTATCACGAAACTTGTGTCTGCAGTTATTCGTAAAGCGAGTACAAGAAGTGTGCGACATGCTACAACACAGGTTAGGTCTGCCGCACTTAATGGGAGGATTACAAGCAACAAGAAATATTTTATTCAGTTGTTTCAATCCGAATGCAAGTTGGTCGTTAGTCATTATTACTGAATGTGTGCAGCATCCCTCTGTATTATCCTGGTTTTGCAATAGCTTTGCATTACGAACCTCAGACCAGACCCGGCATTTTGCGTTTATTGGAACATGAAACAGGCCTTTGTGTACGCGGTGGTTACGACGCAAAAGCTTGATTATTTTTCCGTTATAAATGTGCATTCCTGTTTGAGTTGTGTAATGGAGGACCACCAGTAATACATCACCGAACTACGACTCGAAATAATCGACCGAGTTGTAGAAAGAAATCTGCCTGATGTTTTGTTACGTAGGTGACACATTTTCTGATTATCTTTATGATTTCTTATTGAACTCTGCCACTTTTCACGGTATAGTAGTCCACGGTGGTCTAGTGATTACCGTGCTAGCTTTTGGTCCAAGAATCGCGAGTTCAAACACGGTCGAGGCAATAGATTTTAAAAGGCAATAAAATCCCTAGCAGGGTTTCGTCTGGGAGCGAAGTATAGGGTGATTCAAAAGTCACTTCACATTTTAAAGCGTTGTAATATTATAACATTTGAAGCAAAAAAAAAAAAAAAAAAAAAAAAAAAACAATTTATGTTGGACAAATAATGGAGTTTGGTTTTCACAAAACATTGGGAATATATCCGCCGTTCTCTTGTTCAACAAACAACCATAGTATTTTTGGGTGTGTAACGAAAATTCGTTCTTTAAAATAACTCCATAACCAGAAGTCTACGAGATGGAGATCTGGAGATCGTGAAGGTCATATAGTTTGAAAATGCCAACTAATTTCACGATCACCAAAGATCCATGTATTGTATGAGTACATTGGAGTAGTATTAGCAATAGCAATAGCAGCAACAGCAGCAGTACCAGTAGCAGTATAACAGTAGTAGTAGTAGTAGTAGTAGTAGTAGTAGTAGTAGTAACTTAGGAACATAAGTCATCAATGAAAGATTTCCATCAGACGCTGGCTTAATTTCCCTTCATGTTTTCCCAGAACTCTTCACCTCTTCATCTACAGATCTCCTCCATGTCCTTCTTAAACTTCCTTTCAAAGTTGCTTGAGGATTGCAATCCAGTACCGGTACCTGCCTTTCATTGCCTTCTGCAGGCTTTTGTAACGTGTCACCACTCCTCTTCCATTTACGCCTTCGAAATTTGGATTTCATTGGTTCTTTTTCTGCTAGTCTACACAAATTTTCATTGCTTATTATTATTGGCCAGTAAATGTTTAAGATTCCCCACAAACATCTTTTTAAAAATATATGCAATTTTGACTTGATTATGCTATTGGATAGCCAAGTTTCACAGCCATATAGGATCACAGCTTTCTCATTGCTTTTAAACATTTTAAACGGTATGGCATAGTTGCGCCCCGCGGTCAATTGGGAGGCCTAGGCATGGCATAATTGCGCCCCGAAGAAATCAGGTAGCAGAAGGGACATGGCATAGTTGCACCCCGAAGAAATCAGGTAGCAGAATGGACATGGCATAGTTGCGCCCCGATGGGCATAGTACACACGAAAGTGATTGTCATACTACAGGGTGTTTCAAAAATACGGGGCATAATTTCAGGTATGTATTTCCCACATGTAGACAATCAAAATAGTTCATTACAACATGTGTCCGGAAATGCTTCATTTCCGAGTTATGGCCTTCACAACATTGAAACTCACCGGAACGTTTTTCTTTCCGCAGGTCGTTGTCATTACAGAATATGTTCAAAATGTCCACCTCCTGCTTGAACACAGACCTCATATCGATGTCTCATTGACATGCGAACATGATCCCAAACTCCAGGAGTATTGCGTATGTCCTCAGAACATGCCACAATTCGATTCCGAAGGGATTCCAAATCAGGCACCGGAGACGAATAAACCACAAGTAGAAATCGAGAGGGTTCAGATCAGGTGAGCATGGAGGCCAAGCAATTGGGCCACCTCTACCTATCCATCGATCAGGAAACCTTCGATCCAAGTACCGGCGAGCCGTACGACTGAAGTGTGCAGGAGCGCCATCATGCAAGAAGTGAATGTGTTGACGATTGATCAGTGGAGTGTCTCCGGTGCCTGATTTGGAATCCCTTCGGAATCGAATTGTGGCATGTTCTGAGGACATACGCAATACTCCTGGAGTTTGGGATCGAGTTCGCAGGTCAATGAGACATCGATGTGAGATCTGTATTCAAGCAGGAGGTGGACATTTTGAACACCTTCTGCAATGACAACGACCTGCGGAAAGAAAAATGTTCCGGTGAATTTCAATGTTGTGAAGGCCATAACTCGGAAATGAAGCATTTCCGGACCCATGTTGTAATGAACTATTTTGATTGTCTACATATAGGAAATACATACCTGAAATTATGCCCCGTATTTTTGAAACACTCTGTATAAACAAATTACTTACAAATATTACAGTGATAGCTGCATTGAAATCAGGTAGGACTAGCATATGATCAATTTTTCTATTTAAAATAACACTTTTTTATCGATCACACACAATAAATGAACTGCATTTTTTGTTTGTACATCGATATCTTAACCCTACGGTACAGGGTTTCGAAAATTGAAACTTAGAACCATTGTGAATTATTAACTCTTTACCCTTTTCACTAAACTTAACATTCATTTTAAATTAACCTCACAATACGCCACAGACGGTGTGAAAATCATTAATAAAATGTTAAAGACTGCTAAGCCCCCATATTCCAACGGCTCACTCATTTGAATATGTCAGTTAATAAAGTACTGCCAACTTCATGGTGTTCATTTTAACGGTAGGCTATTGATAATCACTGCATTAACAGTAGAAAAACAGTTAATAAAATACTGCCAACTTCATGGTGTTCATTTTAACGGTATCAATAATGAATATTAAATCGCATAAGAAATCAATAAGGTTGGTTGATTACGAGGCTCGAGTTTCCGTAGTGTTTTTTCTCTACCTATTTCATCGGGGCGCAACTATGCCATCCCCTTTTCTCTACCTGATGGGAACGGGGCGCAACTATGCCCACAAAACAGGGACCCCTTTTTATCTGCTGCATTTTATCTGACCGTGGGGCGCAACTATGCCCTGCCCATTTTAAATGTAGTATTCTAGATGATGCACTAACTCTTCCTGAGATGATGAAAGTTGAGTGGAACAGAGAAAAATTCTCTCCGGCACCGGGATTTGAACCCGGGTTTTCAGCTCTACGTGCTCTACGTGCAGAACGTCAGCACGTAGAGCTGAAAACACGGGTTCAAATCCCGGTGCCAGAGAGAATTTTTCTCTGTTCCACTCATCTTTCATTATATGATTCCGCAGAATTTCTGCACGGAAATGTACTTCGGTACATCATAATAATATCTTCCAGAGATGTTATGCAGTAGTACTAAGATTGGCGAAATTCTGTAGCATACTGTACTAGCGCTCTCCACTTATTGTCTTCTTCAAAGAAATTAATATGAACCAGCGAGGCATATATTTGTCCATTTCGGGAATCTTTGAAATGTGTCAGATGTCAGAGCATTATCGCGCATTGTTTTACTCGTCGAGTAATCAACTGTACAATGGAAACTAATGCCATTTACAACCGTTGGAGAAGTTTAAGAACAATAACCTATTATAAATTTTGCTCACTCTAACGATCTTTACGACAGTTTGCAATACGGTCCTTGCACATATCAAACCACCTGTGATCCTGTCCCCCGTCCCGTTGAGCCACTCCTGCACCGACCCCCAGCAGGTATCAACAACCTTTAAGTCTGGTCCGTGCGTCTCCACGACTCTCCGAGGATCGATACGTCGTCTGCACTATTCCCGCTCAAAAATCACTTTCCTTGCGATATTCAAGTGCTAGTGAGAAAGTGTCGGCACGCGCTGATCAATTCTTCGTCTTGCTGAGGCAACTTTTGCAGATTATTTTTCAAGGATATTTTAGGCATCTTTGAACTGCGAGATATTAAAGTGAGGTTTAACTTACATTATTATAGAAAACAAATAGTTTCAGTAATAGAAAAGACGCGCTTTAATGCAGATATTACAAAAAAATTGAAAGATCATGAGATTCAACAATAGTTACTCTGGAACTGTTAAATTATCATGCGGTTCAAGAAACATGATTTACTATTGTTAGCATAGGAATGTTAAAATATGCTGTTCAAGAAACGTAATCTATTGTTGTTAGCATAGGAACTATTAAAATATCATGCGATTCAAGAAACATGATTTATTGTTGTTACCATAGGAACTGTTGAAATATGATGCTGTTCAAGAAACGTAATCTATTGTTGCTAGCATAGGAACTATTAAAATATCATGCGATTCAAGAAAAATGATTTATTGTTGTTATCATAGGAACTGTTGAAACATGATGCTTTTCAAGAAACATAATCTATTGTTGTTAGCATAGGAACTATTAAAATATCATGCGATTCAAGAAACATGATTTATTGTACTTAGCATACAAACTGTTGAAATATGATGCTGTTCAAGAAACGTAATCTATTGTTGTTAGCATAGGAACTATTAAAATATCATACGATTCAAGAAACATGATTTACTGTTGTTAGCATAGGAACTGTTGAAATATGATGCTGTTCAAGAAACGTAATTTA
The DNA here is from genome assembly GCF_040183065.1 of Periplaneta americana. Lineage (NCBI taxonomy): Eukaryota > Metazoa > Arthropoda > Insecta > Blattodea > Blattidae > Periplaneta > Periplaneta americana. The sequence goes on from NC_091124.1 coordinate 43,325,160, forward strand.
CTGTTGTTAATATAGGAAATATTAAAATGACATACGATTCAAGAAACAAGATTTATTGTTGTTAGCGTAGAAACTGTTGAAATATGATGCTGTTCAAGAAACGTAATCTGTTGTTGTTAGCATAGGAACTATTAAAATATCATGCGATTCAAGAAACATGATTTATTGTTGTTACCATAGGAACTGTTGAAACATGATGCTGTTCAAGAAACGTAATCTATTGTTGCTAGCATAGGAACTATTAAAATATCATGCGATTCAAGAAAAATGATTTATTGTTGTTACCATAGGAACTGTTGAAACATGATGCTGTTCAAGAAACATACTCTATTGTTGTTAGCATAGGAACTATTAAAATGTAATGCGATTCAAGAAACATGATCTATTGTTGTTAGCATAGTAACTGTTGAAATATGATGCTGTTCAAGAAACATGATTTATTGTTGTTAGCATAGGAACTGTTGAAATATGATGCTTTTTAAGAAACGTAATTTACTCTTGTTAGCATAGGAACTATTAAAATATCATACGATTCAAGAAACAAGATTTATTGTTGTTAGCATAGGAACTGTTGAAATGTAATGCTGTTCAAGAAACGTAATTTACTCTTGTTAGCATAGGAACTATTAAAATATCATACGATTCAAGAAACGTAATTTACTCTTGTTAGCATAGGAACTATTAAAATATCATACGATTCAAGAAACAAGATTTATTGTTGTTAGCATAGGAACTGTTAAAATATGATGCTGTTCAAGAAACATAATCTATTGTTGTTAGCATAGGAACTATTAAAATATCATGCGATTTAAGAAACATGATTTATTGTTGTTAGCATAGGAACTGTTAAAATATGATGCTGTTCAAGAAACGTAATTTACTCTTGTTAGCATGGGAACTATTAAAATATCATGCGATTCAAGAAACATGATTTATTGTTGTTAGCATAGAAACTGTTGAAATATGATGCTGTTCAAGAAACATATTCTATTGTTGTTAGCATAGGAACTATTAAAATGTCATGCGATTCAAGAAACATTATTTATTGTTGTTAGCATAGAAACTGTTGAAATATGATGCTGTTCAAGTAACGTAATTTACTGTTGTTAGTATAGGAACTATTAAAATGACATACGATTCAAGAAACAAGATTTATTGTTGTTAGCATAGAAACTGTTGAAATATGATGCTGTTCAAGAAACGTAATCTATTGTTGTTAGCATAGGAACTATTAAAATATCATACGATTCAAGAAACATGATTTACTGTTGTTAGCATAGGAACTGTTGAAATATGATGCTGTTCAAGAAACGTAATCTATTGTTGTTAGCATAGGAACTATTAAAATATCATACGATTCAAGAAACATGATTTACTGTTGTTAGCATAGGAACTGTTGAAATATGATGCTGTTCAAGAAACGTAATTTACTGTTGTTAGTATAGGAACTATTAAAATATAGGATTCAAGAAACATGATTTATTGTTGTTAGCATAGGAACTGTTGAAATATAATGCTGTTCAAGAAACGTAATTTACTCTTGTTGGCATAGGAACTATTAAAATATCATACGATTCAAAAAACAAGATTTATTGTTGTTAGCATAGGAACTGTTGAAATGTAATGCTGTTCAAGAAACGTAATCTATTGTTGTTAGCATAGGAACTATTAAAATATCATGCGATTCAAGAAACATGATTTATTGTTGTTAGCATAGGAACTGTTAAAATATGATGCTGTTCAAGAAACATAATCTATTGTTGTTAGCATAGGAACTATTAAAATATCATGCGATTCAAGAAACATGATTTATTGTTGTTACCATAGGAACTGTTGAAACATGATGCTGTTCAAGAAACATACTCTATTGTTGTTAGCATAGGAACTATTAAAATGTAATGCGATTCAAGAAACATGATTTATTGTTGTTAGCATAGTAACTGTTGAAATATGATGCTGTTCAAGAAACGTAATCTATTGTTGTTAGCATAGGAACTATTAAAATATCATACGATTCAAGAAACATGATTTACTGTTGTTAGCATAGGAACTGTTGAAATATGATGCTGTTCAAGAAACGTAATCTATTGTTGTTAGCATAGGAACTATTAAAATATCATACGATTCAAGAAACATGATTTACTGTTGTTAGCATAGGAACTGATGAAATATGATGCTGTTCAAGAAACGTAATTTACTGTTGTTAGTATAGGAACTATTAAAATATAGGATTCAAGAAACATGATTTATTGTTGTTAGCATAGGAACTGTTGAAATATGATGCTGTTCAAGAAACGTAATTTACTCTTGTTAGCATAGTAACTATTAAAATATGATGCTGTTCAAGAAACGTAATTTACTCTTTTTAGCATAGTAACTATTAAAATATGATGCTGTTCAAGAAACGTAATTTACTGTCGTTTGCATAGGATCTATTGAAATATCATGCGCTAACGGAACATAATTTGTTTTGAACATAATTTATATGTTATTGTCACTATAAGATGAAATATTGAGATATTATCATGGGACGCAAATAGATTTGCTGGACTGTTACGTGTTTGTTCAGATATAGTAATATAGTCTGGCTCTCTCTATTCTTAATATACTATTCTCTATTCTTCAGTATCTAGTTTAATTAGTTTAATTACATAACGTTACATAACGTTAGAAGAATGGGGCGTGAAATACTAAAGAGTTGCTGGATTTGCAATCACAAATAGATTTGACTTTATTGCAGAGGCATTATTTCATGCTGTAAAACGCAGCAGAATCTTTAGCAAGTGCGTGTTTGCTATCCACAGATTATTCTCTGTTCAATAGTATTTCATTTAGTTAAGAAGAATGCTTTAATATTTAAACTCTTTATAGAATCAAAAATGTGTAACGTACTTCAGTTGACTCTAACCGGCTTTCTAGGGAGACCAGTCAGTGGAGAAATGCTAGACATTTCGGAATCGGCAGACGTAGGTCAGTCAGTCACGGTCGACTCTGTGGGATTTGTTGTAAACGAAATTGTCGGAATAGCATCTATGATATTTATTGTACTCTTATAATGAAATTATACATTATATGAAAACCTTTTCTCTTATTAAACAATTTTTAGATATAATACAAATCTCCTCGCACCAAGTAGGCTATGGGCACCCGTTGAAACAAAAAATTACAGAATTTCAAATGCTTACTCTAACAACACTATGAGCTACAGCCGATTGCTAATGTTATTAGTAGTTAGATTACGAACCTGTGTAACCACGTTCAATAATGCCATCTCAACTCGCTACGGACATGAGGGCGCCGAATTTGCGTATAAAATTAGTCATGCCGCTAGGACTCTCTCAGTAATATCTCGGCATCGAGAGCAACTACAGACCTCTGCGACCACTCGTTTGATTTGTAATCGCGACTTCTGCAATATTAAAGTGATAAAATACACGTGCGATACACTTCGATTGAACCATAGTGAAAAAATTTCTTGTTAGCTGGGACTAATTTCTGTACTTTCGGTGCTGGATCCCGGACAAATTTCACCGGCATTATCATCTTCATATCATTCAGACGCTAAATAACCTAGATGTTGATACAGCGTCGTAAAATAACCCAATAAAATAAAAAAAAATAAAACTAATTTCTGTATACCTCTTCATATGAGAGAAAATGTAGGCTATTGCATGTCCTTCGTTAATTACTTCTCTTGTCATAGACTCACACTCTCAAATTATTGTAAACCGAAACAAAAATTAAAACATTCAAACCAACACAATATTGTAATTTCATTACCGAAACTCGGTGACACATTCTACTGAGTCTACACCTTTGGAGTAACGGCTAGCGCGTCTGGCCACGAAACCAGGTGGCCCGGGTTCGATTCCCGGTCGGGGAAAGTTACCTGGTTGAGGTTTTTTCCGGGGTTTTCCCTCAACCCAATATGAGCAATTGCTGGGTAACTTTCTGTGCTGGACCCCGGACTCATTTCACCGGCATTATCACCTTCATCTCATTCAGACGCTAAATAACTTGAGATGTTGATACAGCGTCGTAAAATAACCTACTAAAGAAACATTCTACTATTCTATAATAGTTTTTTTAGAAGTGATTGAGTTGTTCTGTGAATTATTATGACATAGAAATCCCTCTATCATCTGCACTTGAGCTCGGGGTCTTCAGTTCGTTACCTAAAATTCTACCCGGCTACTTTTTAAATGAGTAGGGCTATCTTAGTTTCTATTTTCAGGAGAAAACAAAACGTGCTGTATTTCTTCTAGAAAGCTAATAAGCGTGCAATAACAGTACGAATCTCCACTTGCACAAGTTTGTTGAGTTGGGCGTTTTGAAGACTGCGTGTCGACCAGGAACATCCGCTGCTGTCCCTGTGTCCCTTGGTACACGCGATTTGTCGGGAGACGGTCTCCTATTTGCATGAATGCATGCACGTAAGTGCAGTTCTAGCATGTCGTACCTTACATAAATCTTCTGAAATTATCCATCGTTTCCAGGGTTACATCTTCTTCGTTCTTTTGTCACAGTTTTCTTCATATAGCTACTTTATAGCATGCAAATCACGTCGTTGTAGTAATTTTATTACACTGCTATCTTCTATAAAGTTTTTCTTTGTGGTGAAGTAGTTGCCGTGCTTGGCTACGCAATCAAGGTACGGGCTTCAAACCCGATGTGGTCCGAGGAAATTTAGGTGAAAAATATTAAGAAATTCTACTACTTCTTTTTCAACACCGTTGACCTGGGTATTTCTTCGTATAACCAGTGACCAGTACTCCCATTTCTCCAACTTGTAAATCAGGAGTAAGTCCTTGTATCCAGCGAATGTGTAATCTACTCTACGCTATGAGTTTTACTACTCTCTCTACAACCCCGCTCACAAATTCCCACAATGATTAATTTTCAAGCAGTCTGAAATGGTACGACGATTGGCCTAGTGACGTCAAATGTTGTGCATGATGGGCGGCCTACCCATTAGGAGCGATCTTTACAAGTTTATTAGCAAAATGTGATCCTTGTATCACCTACTTCCTACTCTGAAATGTTGTAACATGAGTTCATTAACACCCTGTATATTTGCATGCTCTTTATTCATTACTTTTCTTATCATAGAGCCATACTGTCCATTTTTAAACGGACCAAAAATAAAACATTCACAGCTGTAGTTTCATTCCCGAAACTGGGTGGCCTACTCTACATACTGGGTGTTCAGTTCATAATGTGTCATGGCTCGCTGTATGCCATCATGTGGCTAGCTGATGAGCCTAGAGAATTCAATCTTCCTACACTTCCGCAGAGGTGTATTACCTAAGAGGCAGAGAAGTTGCCTAGCAAAGTACGGCGTTCATTCTGAAGAGTACGTACCGATACGTACGGTAACGCCGGTAGTGGCAGGAATGTGAACTGTTTGGAAATACGTACTGTCGGGATATGGGGAGAGGGTTAAGACGATTACTTACGTATTTGTTGACATTAACTTCGACGGTCAACATGGACACGGAGCATTTGATTTGTGTTGTGGAATGTTACCGTACGCAACCGAGGATAACAAATGCCCTGCGTACGACTTGCCGGCGCAAAACACAGTTCTAAAGAGGTTATGGTAGCACACAGACCGTACAGACCGCCATCTGTTGCTACGACGTTCAAGTTATACCGTACACGTTCTCAAGTTCAGATTGAAGAACGCCTTAAATAATAGGCAACTTCTCTAACATATAAGCTGAAACTCGCTTCAAATCGGTGACCCAACAACAGTGACGTCATGACACACTTTGAAATGAACACCCAGTATTGGTGTATCCCTGATACAGGATATAATTTTTTTCCATAATTTTTGTGCGTAGAAGAAACGACATGTTCGCATCGACTGTCAACAAACCTGTTTCCTAGGACACCATGAGCTCGTAGATTGTCATTTGAAACTAACCCTTATACATTTTTTGTCTCATTTTCTCGCCATTATTCTTTTATTGTGTTGTTTCTTTCACTAAACATTTCGTAATTGAAAATAATTTCGTAATCTATTATTATTATTATTATTATTATTATTATTATTATTATTGATGTAGATATTATAATTCCGCATTTGGTGCGATTTTTTTTTCAGGATATGCATTTTAAAATCAGACAATATCTCCGCAACTATTTAAGGGGACAAGATAGTTAAATATGATGAAAAAAACAATAAATTAAACATGATTCCTTTAAAATAATCTTTGATATGTAATAGTATAATAGATACAAGGTTGTGAAGTGCTTTTTACAAAATCGAGGAAAAGTCTGAAAAGCGAACAGAGCGAGTTTTTCAATTTCCAAGATTTTGTAATGCACTTTACAAACGTGTATTGTACAACATTTTTTGCACGAGCATATTTTTAAAATTGTAAATACAATAAATTTTGAATTGAAAATTTATAGCAATATTATTCCTAAGTCTTCGCAAAACTGCACTGTAGTGGTAAATAAATACACTGTAATGGATCTATTTCAGTACCTATAGTTTTATGTTATGAAGAATAAACTGGTATTGCCCGTTCTTTCTTCATGATGGACTTGCCCCATTCTTGTATATTATTAAAAAGAACTTTTTCTGTACACACTATACATTTTTTCCCCCTAAAAAAACATTTCAAATTAAATTTGTGACATAATAAGAAAATCTAAATTCGATCAAAAAGACGGGCAACCTTCACTCTTTTCCTTGTAGTCTTTACATGATTTTAGTAGCTGTTAAGTCACAGACAGGTTTTGAATCATTACAAGCTAGTGTGCATTACTGCTGAATTTATTTGTATTCCTACTGCATGAAATTTATGTTCCTACCTAACGAGAATTCTTTTTTTTTTTTTTTTTTGGATGTACAGTTGCTATAGCAATGTGACATTGCGTTGTTTTATTATGTGTTATATTCAGTATAGTGAAACGAAATTCTACACACATTGTATTTGTTTCCATTATATAATAAATCTGGATAAAACCAGATTCAATTTAATGGTTTCAGTAATTATTATAACAAAACATTTTGCATCGCATTCTGTAATCTTTTTTAATTAAATTATATTAGTAGAAAAAATGGTCCCACATGAATGCAGTTTTATTGAATAATTATATAGGTTATACATTGTATATGATCATGAACCCAGGGTCAAACACCTATGGACAGAGGTTACAGATTATCTTGGAAAACAATTTTAGTATATTGTGTAGCCTTCTTTAGCTACAATGCAGTCCTGCATTTGTGCATAGAGACGATCATAGAGGCGTCGGATGCCATTTTGGGGAATAGTGTTCCACGCTAATTCCACCTGTTGCTGTAATTGGTGGAGGTTTGTTGCTCGTATTGCAGACCGGACCAGACACCGTTCCATCATGTCCCACACATTTTGAATGGGGGATAGGTCTGGTGATCGTGCTGGCCAGGGGAATTGAACACCTTGGAGAGAACGCTGGGTAACACGAGAAATGTGTGCACGGACATTGTCCTGCTGAAAGAGTACATGTCCCTGACGTTGTAGAACGGCAACAGAATGGTCTGGTCTGGAAGTTGTTCTCGATGTATTCTGTATGTCGACGCCGCACTCGCAAAGACAGAATCTGCTCTCATCACTAAACACAACTCCGCGTCATCCATCCCTCCAGTTGCGTCGCCATCCGAGGCGGGCTGTAGGGTGATGTAGAGCCCGAATGTTTAGGCAAAATGCCTTTTTTTAACTGAGTGTATGTATGAAAGACCTGTTAGAGATAAACAAGTTTCCACACATTTGGGGACGATAGACCCAATTTTTATTTCGTCTTTTTTGCCTAATTTTGCTCCCGTTATCTATTTTAAGGTTAAATGTCTTTTTTACCTTATTTACGTCGTTATTCTACATTTTCTATATTTTTAATGCATTTAAAATAAACCGCACATAAATTATACCAAAACACAAAAAAGAACAGTTGTACGAATTAAAAATATACAGGGAAATCATTTTATTTTTACTTCAATTTTTATTGTACCTGAGTTTTTGAATGTACTTAACTCCCAGCCCTTCTACTAATGAAGTTCCAACTCCACACAGAACCAAGACAGCAGATAGTAAGCAGTACTGAGTTACTGAGTGTAGTACGTTCCAGAAATATGTTCGCGTTTTCCAGTGACGAAAGAGCTTTCAATATTGAATCATATTTTCGCACAGGTACTGTCCGTTTGCCTACGTCGCATCCCGATTTCCCCCACCTGCTTCTGCTAGCCCCTCTGTAAAAGCTGGGCTGTCTTAGCTCTTTTCTGAAAACATTAATTTCTCTTAGGAATTGGGCGTTTACGTAATATTATACAGCTGTTTAATTTAACTTAAATAAAAGGGCCTCGTTAAGTAATTAACTGTCACGTGATTTCCTCCCTTTCTAAAATCCTGCGGCATAACCACTTGGACGGACAGTAGATAGCATGTCTGAGTAATTTTATATTTTCGGGTCGGGCAGAAGTGAAGATTGAATTAACAGTACGTAGAGTAGGTATAGAATTATTTCAACATGAGTTACTAGTACGAAGGACGAAACTGGCAATTGGAATTAGATGCAATAGTCTATAGTGCGATAATATGCACAAAAGAACTGAAGCCTGTATCGAAATGAACGGCCACCATTTTCAAAATTGTGTTTAAATATTCATTTTATGATTATTTTTCAATTTAACTTCTTTCTCTATATTGTACGCTAATGTGCTGTAGACAGTATAATATACACTGCATAATGAATACGTTCGCATGGATAACTCACTTCGTGAGTAAAAACACTTATTCTTAATACAGTACTGTACTTTGATTAAAGAAAAACCTAATGAAAATTATCAAACTCAAAATCGCGATATTTCCTAGTTTACGTAAATGGATGAACTACTTTTCTTCCATCCTATTCCTAGTAGAGTGATTTGTGTTTTACGCCAGTATCATCGAACTCCAGTCTTGGAGGGGGGAGCAAGCGGTGTTTCCGGTTCTGTAAAGGTATAGACAGGTTAATATTAAAAATGTTAGTCTTTTTAAAAACCTAAAAATCCGGTCTATAATCATAACAAAGCTTCGATAATTTTTTGTAAACATTTTAACTCTGCACACAATTACAAAATACAGATGGCACCTCTTTTTATCCTAAAGGGGTGGTTGCATGGTGGAACATCTGTGCTATAATTGTAGAGAAAGAAAAAACTTCCGAACAACCACTATGCTGCAAAGGGTTAATCATTCCCAAAATAATAATTGAAAGTCATATCTTTCTTCTTTCTTTTTCTTTCGTAATCAGTGTTTTGAATTGGACTTTTTGAAAGTTAATTCGTTTTCCTTTGCGAAACACTGCAGTTAATTTCAGCAAGCCCAGAGTTCCAGTTGTACGGATTTGCTTGAGATAACCTGCAATCAGAGTAACTGTCCCGTGTTCTGCGCTTGAGCAGTACAACGCAGACAAGACATTGCCGTTATGTGTCTCAACGTGACTGTCGTGATGTTCTTCTGTTATTAACAATGTCAGGTATCATGGCGTGACTATGGCACCATGGGAAAATAAACAAATGAACACGTAACATTCATACTGTTAATGTGAAACATTTTTATGTCCGGTTTTTAGATGTAATGTCTGAATTAAGCAGTTTTCTTTCATTTTTGACGATTGTATTATTATTATTATTATTATTATTATTATTATTATTATTATTATTCTTGTTGTTGTTGTTTCTTACAATATAGTAGTTATTCTTCACCCAAAGAAACTTTTCTCTCCGCAAATCTATCCTCGACAACTTCTTCAGTAAAGTCCCGCTCCCACTTACCGGAATCGAATCGAACAGAATTTCTCTTCACAATGCATTTAAATGGAAGATAGCAGAAAACGGCGCATCGAATCCAATCCAATCGAACAGAACAGAATTCAGGAGCTAGAATATTTATTCCACCGCCGGAAGAGAATTTCTTGTTTCGGGTACGATCGTAAGTCCTCGTGAAGCCTTCGTGAAAAAACAAATGAACCACATCCATTTTTGGAGGCTTAATTTGTTTACTATTGAAAGTTATTGCTGAAATAGTACTTACTTACTTACTTACTTACTTACTGGCTTTTAAGGAACCGGGAGGTTCATTGCCGCCCTCACATAAGCCCGCCATTGGTCCCTATCCTGAGCAAGATTAATCCAGTCTCTACCATCATATCCTACCTCCCTCAAATCCATTTTAATATTATCTTCCCACCTACGTCTCGGCCTCCCCAAAGGTCTTTTCCCTCCGGCCTTTCCCTCTAACTTTCAGATTTTTGGACAGCAGACTGGATGATAAAAGTTTCTCAACCGAATAATAACAGGCATTCCCATATTTATTCTGTGTTTAATTTCCTCCCGAGCTGTCAATCTGTTATGTTAATTATTTGTTTTCTTTCTCCTCTCCAACGTTTATTCCAGTCTTGGACAATGTTCATCGAGTCACTTGCTCTCCTTACAGTTCCTATGGCATCGTTTTCTTTATACGCAAGTTATATCCAATCCTTGAAATTAATTTGTTTTGTTTTATTCGGAATAAACAACGTATATTTAAAGAAAAGACAGAACAGAATTTTAAGAGAATTTATTAATTTATTTCAATTTATTTTGAATATGTCACTCCTAGTGATACTACCATGAGAATGTCATAATCTGGGTAGACCAAAGGAAAAGTTTGATTTAGGCTGTGGACATACGAGATCGATAACAACCCGCTTGGAATTGAATGATGTGGACATAGTTTGCTTGCTGGAATATCTTATATTTAATTCTTCTCCCGCTATCTTTCACTTTTGCTGTTACGAGCTTCACATATTCATACTATAAGGTCCACACCTATGGAGTAACGGTCAGCGCGTCTGGCCGCGAAACCAGGTGGCCCGGGTTCGAATCCCGGTCGGGGCAAGTTACCTGGTTGAGGTTTTTTCCTGGATTTTCCCTAAATCCAATACGAGCAAATGCTGGGTAACTTTCGGTGCTGGACCCCGGACTTATTTCACCGGCATTATCATCTTCATTTCATTCAGGCGCTAAATAACTGAGATGTTGATACAACGACGTAAAATAACCCAATAAAAATACTATAAATGGTTACCGACGGTAGAATTTGAGCTTTTATGGCTATTGCTGTGGAACTTACTGGTTCATATTATAATGTTGCGATGTAGTGCGTATTTACATTTTATTTTTAAGTAGTATTAAATAGAATATTCGTAATTAAAAAATACGAAAGGAGGAGCCGAATATCGAACCCTATCAGGAAGTCAAAACATTCATACGAACACATCGCTCTAGCTAAGTCCACCGAACCCATGTCTACTTTAGCTGTTCTCAGTCGCTACCTAAAATAAAATAGAAGCGCTGCGAGTTACAGAATTTCAACGACGAAAAGTAGAAAAGTATTGTGTGTCAACCCCTAGTCGTGTTGTGCGTGATGCCTAAAACAATTTATGATCGGCTTCAGTCAGACACTCTGTACAAAGCTACAAGTTCGCGGAATAGCACACGTATTGAAGAGCGCATTGTGTAATGCCTCAAGATCTTACAGGTGTAGTTTAGCTCCGTTCGTTACCATTCAGGCTTTGCCCGGAATTGTATAGTAATAGTGATCAAACAATATTAATTCCTTCGACTGTCGCGCGTTTCCGCCTCAGCTGTAGTTCTTCCTGCCCACTCGGGTTTCACTGAGCGTGTTGTCCAGTTTGTCCTACTGTCACAGTGCATAAACAGTTATGAATCAGAATAGTCTTCACTTAACGGTAACTGCCAGTGTTATACATCCCACCGATAGATGGCAGTTGCAGATGGTTTCACTCGCGCCATCTCTTATCCTTTCTTTCAACCATTTGTGTAACCATTTAGAACATGTTTATTTAGTTAATTCGTTCTCGCGAGCGAAGAGTGAATTTGAAGATCTTGCTTTCGAAGCCAGATGTAGAATTTTATTTTTTAACGTTTTATTCTCATAGTCTTTGTCACTTGTTTATAAAGATTCGGCCTTGTTGTAATTTTCCTTATCACTCAAAAGTCTGAGAAAACTTTAATAAAATTGGCGTTTCTAAGAGATTTCCTTGCATATTTTACAAAAAATAAAATCGTCCGATTTTTAATATAACACCCATGGAAATTGCGTAAAGCACAATGGGACTGTGTTTTGAAACTTTTAAAGTTTTTGATTAATTTCTTTAAAATTCCGCGGGTTTGTTGCGTTCTGTACATTTAAATAACAGTACCAAATTTCATCAAGTTTCATTCATTAGTTCCTTACACTTAGATACTAATTTTCACGTATTTTAATGATATTAAATTATGCGTAAATTCAAACCTTAGATTGTGTTTGGTTTTAAAAATGTTCTGTGAAGGACATATTGTACATTACATAATAAAGAAAACTGCGCATGGATTTTTAAATTTGAGATTCGGTTGATGAGATAAAAATTTTATTACAAATCATAATTTTTGGTTGACTATTACACTTTTACTGACGAATAAAATAGTACGAAAGGACGTGTTTCAACCAATCATGGCTGTTTATCGCTACAATTTATTTTGTTTATTTTTATCACTTCCCTATCGTTTGTTTTTATCACTTCCCTAGCATTTGTTTCTTTTTATCACTTCTCTAGCACTTGTTTCTTTGTTTGCCAACATTTCAAAACTGCAAATTCTTTACGGTACTATAAAACACTCTTTGCAATCGTCATTTGTTTCCGGCATATATATAGTCAACTGAAAATGACGGCTCCACTCAAACGTTTTGGTGAAGCTAACATTAGTGAAATAGAATTTCAGTAAGTCAATTAATATTTTATTGTATTAGAGTACTTTATTTCTTCTAATTTTTATATACTTTCTTCTAATCGTGTAATAGTCAGTTAAATCCCACTCGGGTTTTTATCTCGGGTTTCTCTCGTTCCCCTCACCATTATTCCACGATAATCCACAATCAACCTCACTTTGCGAGGTCCCGAGCCAAATAAAAACAGCTGAAAGTGATACACATTTCTGTTCAATAAAGACCAATTCTTGACTGCTTTAAATATGTTTTAATTTTTTTTAGTAAATGTAATGGAAACCCTTGACAGCAAGTTTTGTTTCTGGGAGTCTGACAGGTGTATGGACAAAATCTGAAACAACAATTTTGAAATTTTTTGAAAAACTAGCGATTTTCAAAGTGACATTACAAAAATGTGGATAGTTCATACATTTATTAACGAAATTAGATTAAACTTTGCACAGAGACATTTTATATAGAGCGTAATAATTTTTTTAATTGTCCCTAATAAGAGTAATTTATAAAACTGAAATTTTATCTGTGTACACCCTTAATCTCTCTTTTAACCCCTTTCTTTACATCATGAATTATAAATTTTTCCACGAGTTGATTTTTTCGTTACACATATACAGGGTGTCCACATGAAACCTTTACAACTTCAGATGTAAATAACAAATTATTGAGACAGGATGGGATTTTCTGCATGTCAATCAGAAAATGTCGAAGTTTTTATGGGAATTTTGTTGGATTGTTGAAATGTGCTTTCTAGTTGCAGGTGTGAATTTTGGTGAAATCTGACACTGAAGGAGATGTGGACCTCTGAGGAGATGGCACAATGTGTGTCACGGTTTATCGATATATGATCAGATACAGAGGTGCAACGTCACGTCCGGACCCAATACGGAAGAGAACCGCCATCACGAGCAACAATCCAAGAGTGGCACCGAAAATTTATGGAAATTGGGAGTGTGCTGCTGCAAAAGGGTAGTGGGCAGCGAAGCACAAGTGTGCAGAACACTGAACGTGTGCAATATGCATTTGTCCAAAGGACGTGACGTTGCATCTGTGTATCTGATCGTGTCTCGATAAACCAGGATACACATTGTACCATCTCCTGAGATGTCCACATCTCCTTCAGTGTCACATTTCAGATTTTATCAAAATTCACACCCGTAACCAGAAAACGCAACAATCAACAAAATTCCCATAAAACTTCGACTGTTTCTGATTAACATGCTGGAAACCGCACCCAGATTTTGTATCTCAATAATTTGTTGTTTACATCTGAAGTTGTAAAGTTTTCATGTGGACACTCTGTATATTAGAATTATTTTATTAGTCGTACTACTCAACATATTATTTCTTAGTCTATATTCGTTCACAACTTGCTAACCACAAAGTGTGGGCGGAAAAGCCATGTAACCAGACTACGATGCGCATACGAAGGCATAAAAGACGCCCTGTCAGACATCAGCTGTTGGACTTTTATGCATCTATATTAAATATACAGCCAAGTGTTCATTTGACAGAAGTACATTACGAAACTATTATTATATTACAGTTTGAGAGCATCGAACTTGTTAAATATACATGAAAAGCGAGGCGAAGTTAATTGTCAGGCAAATCAGTAAATTGTGGCAACAGCTCTTCACAGAGAATGTGCTAGTTGACAATTGTCAAGCGTTTTCTTTCATAATTACGGACATACGTTTTACATACTTTTCCTTTCTATTGAGATGTCCCTTGAATGTAGGTATAAATAAAAAATGTCGCAACAATTATATGGTGACATAAGATTCAAGTGAAAACATCATTGAAACTCTATATTTTCTCGATAAAATGTTTTTCTCTATTAAGTTTCCATAACCTTTTCAGTTTATGGTAAACCAGACACAGCAAATTTATGATTGATAATAACTAATGTACGATACATTATAAATAAATAAATAAATACATAAATAAATTTTATTTGTTTATTTAGTTAGTTATTTATTTATTTATTTATTTATTTAAGTGCAAAAAAGTAGGCTGTGTTTGCGATTCTAACGTATCTAATCGTCTTCAGAACACAGCATCGTCAGTGGTAGCTAGATTCTTTGCTTGCACTGTTCTGTCAGGCTTCTATCGTATTTATATTCCCGTAATTCAAAATTGTGATACGTAGCCTAAATTACCTAAAATATTATACAGGGTAACTCAGCAGATTTTCAGAGCGAATAGTGCATGTAGTATGCAACAAAAAAGTGTAATACCATATTGGTGAAAAGTCCATAGTTTTCTCAGAAAAACATGTTTCCTTTCTTTCAAATGTTTAACACCCTCTTATTCGGTGACTACTGAGAGTAAGATCGTGATTTTTGTCCATAGCGATAGAAAATCTAATAAAGAATCATTTATCCCTCTGGAGTACTTCAATAGTGTGGACGGTTTTCGTCTAAATTTAATTTAAAAACAGCTAATTTCGAGCCACTGAACAATGCGACCAGCTTGCAACATTGTAGCCAAAAAGGGAGATGGGATGTAGTTCACTAAGACAGACAGACCTGAGTTTGTTGGCCTCTTACATCTGTATTAGGGCCTACGAGAAGAAAGAGCAGTGTGTTAACGGCGAAGTTGCCCGATACTGAAAGTTCCAACTCATGTTTTTAATTAATCGCGCATTTAATCACAAAACGTAATAGGTCTACAGATTTTCTGTTCATATAAGTATACCCTATCGTCCCTTTCAATATGAAGGCTTATTTCACATTCATCCTATATAATCTTTGTATGTACTGTATGTATAATTGAAGGGTTCAGAGCCATAGTGGGCCAAGCGCCATTTATTAAAATCGGAGAAAGCAAGGGTTAAAGTTAAACGAATACCATAGTTTAATGAATATTGACATAACATTTAGTTTTAATGTGTATACTTTATATTACTTGCTATATATTTCCATTGAATTATGGTAATAACTTTATTTTAACCCTTGTTTTCTACGGTTTTAGTAAATGGCGCTTGGCCCACTATGGTTCTGAACCCTTCAATTTTGTTCGCTTTATTCTGATTTTGAAATCTAATCTTTTTTTCGTTTTTAATTAGTTGTCAGTGCAAACAATGTTTTGAAAATGGCTATGTTACAGCTTGAAGTCCCGTAACGTTGTTTTACTTTTTTAAAACTAACTTCTTAATATGTTTATGACGTTCAGGATTATAAATACAGGAATGAATGAATGAATGAATGAATGAATGAATGAATGAATGAATGAATGGGAGGAAAAGCATTTGAAAATGCGCGAAAATGCGTCCTTGCAAAGGAAATTAGAGCTGAAAAGAAGTGTCTATGTGGGCTCCAAGCCTGTTGTCCACTTGTCTCGCTTCGATTTTCTCCGTTCCATATAAAGGAACATTGGAGAGTTTTGAAGGGGAAAGGCGAAAAGGACGAAACCCAAAAATTATCACATGAAGAAGGAGGGAGAAGCATGATAGAACAACAAGAAATCAGAATCAAAGTCTGCATATGGAGAGTGGAACATAGGTGCCTCAGTCCTTGCGAGTGAAGGGATCCGAACCCTTGCACTGTACGACAAATACTCGAGTAAACATTCCCTAGTGTACCGAAGGCAATATGCCAAAGCCAATGCTCCGATTTCAGAAGATTTTAATTTGGAAAATGCTGAAATTTGTATGGGAGGGGAAATGTAGATCCGCGGCCCATGAGGGGCAGTGTCATAATTTTTGATAGAATTTTTCTCAAGTGACACGCAGAAAAATGGTGTTTTTGAAAGAAAGAGTTTATAACTTTGTCAATTCCCCGCTATCGATAGAGACATTTTAGAAACATATTTAAAGATAAATGGTTAGAAGTAAATGTGATATTTGGATCGAACTGTAGCTGGAACGAAAATTGCTTCTCTGTCATCGTTTCGTCTTGAATTTCTGAGAATCTTTAATCAACAGCAGACATCCACAAACCGAGACTCCTCAACCATGTGTTTAAGTTATCCTACTACTGTTTAAAATAGTGAACAAACTTAAGATATGGGAGAGAGAGAATCATTATCTAAGATGATTTGTCAGCTACCGGTGTAGTTCATTCAGCTGAGGTGCTTGCCTACCGATCCGGAGTTGCACTAGGGCGTGGGTTCGATTTCCACTTGGGTTGATTACCTGGTTTGGTTTTTTCTGAGGTAATTCCTAACCGTGGCTTACTTTGAGGTTTCGTAAGAAGCTGTTTTTTACGGTGATGGATTGTTAGCCCTTCGCCCAACCCCCAAGCTGGAGGACCGCTCCTCATCGGCTGTCCGCGACTGCTTATTCAATATATTCACAGCTACCCTCCATACCTGGAGGCCGTCTCCTCGATCCGCAGACTTGAAACTTGGACTCTCACTTTGACAGAGGAACATAGGTTAAGGTTGTTTGAGAATAAAGGTGCTTAGGAAAATATTTGGGGCTAAGAGGGATGAAGTTACAGGAGAATGGAGAAAGTTACACAACGCAGAACTTCACGCATTGTATTCTTCACCTGACATAATTAGGAACATTACATCCAGACGTTTGAGATGGGCAGGGCATGTAGCACGTATGGGCGAATCCAGAAATGCATACAGAGTGTTAGTTGGGGGGCCGGAGGGAAAAAGACCTTTGGGGAGGCCGAGACGTAGATGGGAAGATAATATTAAAATGGATTTGAGGGAGGTGGGATATGATGGTAGAGACTGGATTAATCTTCCTCAGGATAGGGACCAATGGCGGGCTTGTGTGAGAGCGGCAATGAACCTCCGGGTTCCTTAAAAGTCAGTAAGTGTTCCCAATCGTAAGGCGAATGTCAGGTAATTTATGGTGAATCCTCGGCCTCATCACGCCAAATACCATCTCGCTATCACCAACCTCATCGATGCTAAATAACCGAGTAGCTGATACAGCGTCGTTAAATAATCAACTAAAAAAAGAAAGAGAGTTATCTCTACTGCCTGCCGGGAGTGGAATCCGGCTCCCCTGCCTCAGGCTGTGTGTCATTTAACGACACCCGTATGTAGTTTTCTTTCCTTCTCACTTGACACTTACATTAGCAGAATGACAAGTCCTTGGCGGAGGCTGAGAGGTTTCTGTCGAGCTATAGGCATGCAAGGCCGGCTAGACTTGCTGCGGCACGGCGGGGTCAATGACCGGCACACTGTGCGTCTGTCTGAGCGAACGGAACACAGCTAGCGGTTCGAAGCGGCTGACCGGCCGGCAGCGAGCACTGACACACATATCTTCTTTTCTCTTAAACTTGACCCCTCATTATGATGTGTTACGATGTGTGACTCAAGAGCCGACCAACACAGTATTCAGTAGTGATTTGTAAATAAATACAAAGTGTCTCTTCCCCCCCCCCTCCCCAGTTTTCCTCTTCCTTTTCGTATTTTTCTGTTTTAATTCCATCCTTTTTCTTTTCCTTACCAACCTCTTTGTCTTTGACCCCATCCTTAGTTTATTTATTTCCTTTATCGTTTCCTCTTTGTATTTTATACGTTCTCTTTTTCGTTTTCCTTCTTTCAATCACGTTTTCCTTCGGCTTTCATTTTTTCTATTCCGTTTTCTTTATCCATTTACCCCTCTTTCCTCATTGCAATTTTTCCTTATTTCCGTACCCACTTTTCAGTATTTTTTAATCAGTTATGTTTTCTTTTTTTACTTTACGTCCCTTTCTATTCCCTCTCTTTTCAATTAATTAATTTCATTGCATTACGAATTTCACTGTGGTAACTTTGGTACGACTGAACACAATTCACGCAAAAAAATTCGTAACACAACACGAAGAACGCTACAAAACAAAACACATAATAATAATAATAATAATAATAATAATAAATTTTGTCTAATATCCTTTTGAGAAGATTAACTCCATATGTAGATGAAATTATTGGGGATCATCAGTGTGGTTTCAGGCGTAATAGATCGACTATTGATCAGATTTTTTGTACTCGACAGATATTGGAAAAAAAATGGGAGTATAAGGGTACAGTACATCATTTATTCACAGATTTCAAAAAGGCTTATGACTCGGGTAAGAGAGAAGTTTTTATATAATATTCTTATTGAATTTGGTATTCCCAAGAAACTAGTTCGATTAATTAAAATGTGTCTTACTGAAACTTACAGCAGAGTCCGTATAGGCCAGTTTCTATCTGATGCTTTTCCAATTCACTGCGGCCTAAAGCAGGGAGATGCACTATCACCTTTACTTTTTAACTTCGCTCTAGAATATGGGATTAGGAAAGTTCAGGATAACACAGAGGGTTTGGAATTGAACGGGTTACATCAGCTTCTTGTCTATGCGGATGACGTGAATATGTTAGGAGAAAATCCACAAACGATTAGGGAAAATACGGAAGTTCTACTTGAAGCAAGTAAAGAGATAGGGTTGGAAGTAAATCCCGAAAAGACAAAGTATATGATTATGTCTCGTGATCAGAATATTGTACGAAATGGAACTATAAAAGTTGGAGATTTATACTTCGAAGAGGTGGAAAAATTCAAATATCTTGGAGCAACAGTAACAAATATAAATAACACTCGGGAGGAAATTAAACGCAGAATAAATATGGGAAATGCCTGTTATTATTCGGTTGAGAAGCTTTTGTCATC
The DNA here is from genome assembly GCF_040183065.1 of Periplaneta americana. Taxonomy (NCBI): domain Eukaryota; kingdom Metazoa; phylum Arthropoda; class Insecta; order Blattodea; family Blattidae; genus Periplaneta; species Periplaneta americana. The sequence goes on from NC_091124.1 coordinate 43,344,552, forward strand.
TAGTATGCTGTCCAAAAATCTGAACGTTAGAATTTATAAAACAGTTATATTACCGGTTGTTCTCTATGGCTGTGAAACTTGGACTCTCACTTTGAGAGAGGAACAGAGATTGAGGGTTTTTGAGAATAAGGTTCTTAGGAAAATATTTGGGGCTAAGAGGGATGAAATTACAGAAGAATGGAGAACGTGACACAACGCAGAACTGCACGAATTGTATCCTTCATCTGACATAATTAGGAACATTAAATCCAGACGTTTGAGATGGGCAGGGCATGTAGCACGAAGGGCGAATCCAGAAATGCATATAGAGTGTTAGTTGGGAGGCCAGAGGGGAAAAGACTATTGGGGAAGCCGAAACGTAGATGGGATGATAATATTAAAATGGATTTGATGGAGGTGGGATATGATGATAGAGACTGGATTAATCTTGCTTAGGATAGGGGCCAATGGCGGGCTTATGTGAGGGCGGCAGTGAACCTCCGGGTTCCTTAAAATAAGTAAGTAATAATAATAATAATAATAATATCTTGGTAATAAGTAAATAAGTAAGTAATAATAATAATAATAATAATAATATCTTGGTGCAAAGTAACAAATATAAATGACACTCGGGAAGCAATTAAACACAGAATAAATGTGGGAAATGCCTGTTATTATTCGGTTGAGAAGCTTTTGTCATCCAGTCTGCTGTCAAAAAATCTGAAAGTTAGAATTTATAAAACAGTTATATTACCGGTTGTTCTGTATGTTTGTGAAACACTGGACTCTCAGTTTGAGAGAGGAACAGAGATTAAGGATATTTGACTTTAAGGTTCTTAGGAAAATACTGTATTTGTGGCTAAGAGGTATGAAGTTACAGGAGAATGGGAAAGTTACACAACGCAGAACTGCACGCATTATATTCTTCACCTGACATAATTAGGAACATTAAATCCAGACGTTTGAGATGGGCAGGGCATGTAGCACGAAGGGCGAATCCAGAAATGCATATAGAGTGTTAGTTGGAAGGCCGGAGGGAAAAAGACCTTTGGGGAGGCCGAGACGTAGATGGGAGGATAATATTAAAATGTATTTGAGGGAGGTGGGTTATGACAGGGACTGGATTAATCTTGCTCAGGATAGGGACCGATTGCGGGCTTTTGTGTGGGCGGCAATGAACATCCGGTTTCCTTAAAAGCCATTTGTACGCAGGCCTAAGTATTTAATAATAATAATAATAATAATAATAATAATAATAATACTCTATCAAAAAATAAATCAAACATGACGTTGCATTACGAATGGGCAGGTACCTTGTGGTACTATTGGTACAATACAAAATGGAATGAACAGAAATTACACACCAAAAATATACAAAACACAACAAAATAAAAAATAAAACATAATAATACGTCAACACAAAACAAATCAAACAACACGTAGAAATCAAACAACTGAAAGAAACCAAACAGCACAAAACAACTCAAGTAACACATCCCTTACCACTCATTATTCTACTTATTTTAACGTGGAATATTTATCTGCTTACTACTCGAGAAAAATTATAACAAAATTGCAGCATTTCTCCTTATCAGAGTTGCGTTGATGCCACCTGCACTGCATTAGTTTGTTAAAGGCTTTCATTCGTTTATTCAGAGTCCAGATTTTTCTATTACAACGTTAGTCAAGTGAAATTCGCAAGAAACCGCCCAGCCGTCCGGGATGTCGTCTGTTTATATAGGCAATTTTAAGAATAATGATGACGTATTAATTAAGAAATTAATAATGAGTGGTAAGCATAAAGTTGAAGTAAATGCTATTGCTAAGGCTTTCGCAGTATACTATCTTTATGTATAAAAACCTATAATAAATTCTTTTCTGCATAGCAGAAAGTTGTCAGGATAACAGACAGGGTTTGGAATTGAACGGGTTACATCAGCTTCTTGTCTATGCCGATGACGTGAATATGTTAGGAGAAAATACACAAACGATTAGGGAAAACACGGGAATTTTACTTGAAGCAAGTAAAGCGATCGGTTTGGAAGTAAATCACAAAAAGACAAAGTATATGATTATGTCTCGTGACCAGAATATTGTACGAAATGGAAATATAAAAATTGGAGATTTATCCTTCGAAGAGGTGGAAAAATTCAAATATCTTGGAGCAACAGTAACAAATATGAATGGCACTCGGGAGGAAATTAAACGCAGAATAAATATGGGTAATGCCTGTTATTATTCGGTTGAGAAGCTTTTGTCATCTAGTATGCTGTCCAAAAATCTGAAAGTTAGAATTTATAAAACAGTTATATTACCGGTTGTTCTGTATGGTTGTGAAACTAGGACTCTCACTTTAAGAAAGGAACATAGGTTAAGGGTGTTTGAGAATAGGGTGCTTAGGAAAATATTTGGGGCTAAGCGGGATGAAGTTACAGGAGAATGGAGAAAGTTACACAACGCAGAACTGCACGCATTGTATTCTTCACCTGACATAATTAGGAATATTAAATCCAGACGTTTGAGATGGGCAGGGCATGTAGCACGTATGGGCGAATCCAGGAATGCATATAGAGTGTTAGTTGGGAGACCGGACGGAAAAAGACCTTTAGGGAGGCCGAGACGTAGATGGGAGGATAATATTAAAATGGATTTGAGGGAGGTGGGATATGATGATAGAGACTGGATTAATCTTGCACAGGATAGGGACCGATGGCGGGCTTATGTGAGGGCGGAAATGAACCTTCGGGTTCCTTAAAAGCCATTTGTAAGTAAGTATAGCAGAAAGTTGATCTGGAAGGCCGTGCTTAGTTTATGCTACGATTGGTTACTACGATTTGTATGCATAACGAGAAGTATATTCTTCTACTTCTAAGTATAAACTAGGAATAAGCGTAGTCTTCCCTGTTTGAGAATTCGTTAACTTAGCATAACGTTTGTACAGTTTAAAATGACAGAATTTATGCAAATTCTCTCTAGAAAATCCTACAAATAAAGACGAGAACCATCAGAACTTGATTATAAGTTTTATAGCTAAAAAATGTTATATGTTTTTGTAATGGCCTACACAAATAATGATTTTGGGATAATTTAACTAGAATTCTCTGAGTTGATTTTTATTATTGTCATTAAAAATAACATTTTTAGCAGAATTATAATGTTGTATTTACAGTATAATACATTTAATTTACATGAAAAACTTCGTGTGTCTAAAATATTTTACGTTAAATGTAAATTTACTGAAACACATTTTGGTACCGTCCGAATTTACTTTACTTTTCATGTTATTTATTTTCTTCATAAATTGTTTTTCGTCACTTTTTTCCCAGCTGTAAACTTCCACTTCAACTCTCATAGCCTGAATGGCTTTTTCTTTTTAACTTCTTGCAGCAGGAGTTTGCAACCTGTTTAATAATGCTGTGTATTCTTTTAGTAGATTAACAAACAGCAGTTGTTCTCCTTCTACACTTCCTACTTTCGTAATTAACCATCTTATTGTTAAACCAACTAAGGACGCTAATCGATTTTCCCCACCAAGGAATTAACATAAATGCATGGAAGGCAAAAACTAACAAAGTACTGTCGATAATCGATATAATCGAATGCTCTTGATAGTTTATACTACTGAAGCGTAGTACTTCGTAGTAGAAGTAGTAGTAGTAGTAGTAGTAGTAGTAGTAGTAGTAGTAGTAGTAGTACTGTATCAGGTTATTGCATACAAAACGAAGTATATTCTTCTATCTCAAGTATCTTCTACAATCAAAGCAAAATGTAATAGCCTATTACAACTTTATATCACCCATTGTACTTATTTCGGTACTTCTTTATTTCAGTGATTTATATCTTATACAAGCAGTCGTGTTGAAAACAGCTGCTGTAGATCTGTGGTTTCAATATCAGATGGACTTGGAAAAGATTTATTGACAGTAATCTCACTAGAGGTTTTGATTTATCTAGAGAAAATCAAAGGGCATGTAGTACGTATGGGCGAATCCAGAAATGCACATAGAGTGTTAGTTGGGAGGTCGAGACGTAGATGGGAGGATAATATTAAAATGGATTTGAGGGAGGTGGGATACGATGATAAGGACTGGATTAGTCTTGCACAGAATATAGACCGATGGCGGGCTTATGTGAGGGCGGCAATGAACCTCCGGGTTCCTTAAAAGCCATTTGTAAGTAAGTAAGAGAAATCAAAACTAGAGTGGGATTTAATTGACTATTACATGATTAGAAGAAGACATATAAAGATTAGAAGAAATAAATAATTTTAATGCAAAAAAAATTAATTGACTTACTAAAATTCTATTACACTAATGTTAGCTTCACCGACACGTTTGAACTGTCCCTCACATTTCTCATACAATAAAATAATCTGACATTTATAGAGGTATCTCGTATATCTGTCAGCTTTGGTAAAAGTTTCACTGGGGAAACATTTGGGCATATCCACTTTCTGCAGAAAATTTTGTAATGTACGCATTAATTGAGAAAAAGTATATGATATGATTAATGCATATTGTAAACGATCATTCATTCCTTTAAGTGTTCTGCTTAAGGGCAGGTTTTTCATTGCAAACCCATTTTTCTCCATTCTTTCCTATTTTCTGCCTTCTTTGTTTCCTCATATGATCCGTACTCTTAATGTCGTCTATCATCTGATAGCTTCTTCTACCCCTAACTCTTCTCCCGTCCACCATTCCTTCCAGTGCGTCCTTCAGTAGCAAGTTTCTTCTCAGCTAGTGACCCAGCCAATTTCTTTTCCTCTTCCTGATTAGTTTCAGCATCATTCTTTCTTTAGACACTCTTTCCAACACAGCTTCATTTGTTATTCTGTCTGTCCAGTTCACAAGCTCCATTCTTCTCCATATCCACATATCAAATGTTTCTATTCGCTTCTGTTCACTTCGTCGTAATGTCCATGTTTCTGCCCCATACATTGCCACACTTCATACAAAGCACTTCACTAGGCTCTTCCTTAGTTCTTCTTCTATAGGTCCCAAGAAGATGCTCCTTTTTCTATTAAAAGCTTCCTTTGCCATTGCTATCCTCTCGTCAACTATAACAACATACAAATAAATACTTTATAAATGTTTTATTAAATTAAAAACTTAACGTTGACATGATTTCCTGAACAAGAAAAATAATATTATGATTATATTTTTCTTTTGCTAAACTTGTGTCCTTCAGTCTTTGAATTCTTGGCACGTCAGGTGTATCAAGTACCGATAAATAAAATTGTTCTAATAACACGATATACTATGCTCAATAAAAATTATTATTATTATTATTATTATTATTATTATTATTATCATCATATTTATATATATATATGTTTCACACGTCTTTGAATCAGTTTCCCAACAAGATTTATATGTTCTTCACCTTTAACTTTTGACATTTCTTATTTTGTCTTTCTGCTTTTCTATCCTCTTCCTCTTCTTTGGCCATTGCATATTTGGATTTAGTTCATTTTGTTAATTATTCATTTGTAAAACGAAATATTTAATCAATAACACCGACAGTAACAGTTAATATGGCGATGAAACAAAAGAAGACAACACTAATGCTATCCTCATGGTATTTTCTAACAAGAACCGGATACGTTTGTGACTTGTCCGTCTTTTGCTAGAAAGACGTTGGACTAATCCGCTTTTTTCAAAAACGCTACATTTTCAACACTCATTTCATTGGCAGAAATCTGGTTTTTGTATAAACTTGTTATGTCAATAGATGTCGCTTGAAATGAAGTGAGAACTGTACTATGCTCAAAATTTGAATTTTTGGACTTGTCCGATTTTTGCTGTCAACCCTTCAAATGATCATTAGGATTTCTCAATGTATAAATGATATAGGTTTACCATGCACTGTACTGGCATAGTTCGAGGTCAACATTTCCGATATCAATACTAATTGCAAAAATGCTCATTACAGCCGTCCAATTTTTGTCTGATTGCTAACTGGATTTATAATTCCAATATTCTCCATGCTTATGACAGCAAGAAACTTTTGAAGCTACATTCATTAAAGCGATGCATATTTTAAACAGTCTGTACTACCCTAATTACGGAAATTTGTCTAGACAGGCTATAAAAAGTTACTTTAAACGCGTTTGAAATGTTAAAAAACAGATTGAAACAAACTGAATTAAAGTAGTTTTATTCTTTTGTACCGTCAGATGGGGACACTTTGTGCCACTTTGAGTTTTTCCAACTTTACCTTGCTGACATACAACCAACAATTGTGGTTAATGATAAAACTTGCCCATCAGCACTTATCTTGAACCTTTAGTTTAAGATCTTCAGGGTGAATTGCAAGTCTTGTAATGTAATACTTAATTATGCAGTAATTAATGGATGACCTAAAGTTACCCCTCAAAAGGCTAACTTTGTGCCACATAGTCTGTTAGGAGTTAGCATTTTGCAGCATTATCTTGCAGTGTGCAGCTGAAGGAAATACAGGAACATATAGCTTAAGAAATTATCTATTTTATAAATTATTTATTACAGAACTTCAAACGTGAATTTTTATCACAATCATAATCAGCGTTGAAAATATAATGAACACAGATCACAGATTCATTTTAGATATCATGTGAATATTAATTCAGTCACTTTTAAGCAGATCCATATAGGTATGCCAAACCTTTCGTGCGAAAACCCAGAGAGGAGTTGAATATTGATCAAAATATTATCAAACTCGTAACCAGTAAGTTTGTGGTTGGGCCACCTCCAATTCTTGCACTTCTGCATGCAACTCACAGTCACACATCCGTCATTCTTATTGATGTCATTGACTTGACAGGAAATAGTTCATCTTCATAACAGATGATAGTATATTGCCCAATAGAAAGTTCGTCATAGATGGTTGTTTCTGACAGTTATCGCGGTGGAAATTTTTTTTTCAATGCTGATGCTTCATCATCAACAGATTGTGAACGTCTTTCCTGGAGTCCTTCTGGTGTGATATTCTGGTCAGGCACACCATCAAGTTCTACTGAAAAATTAATTGGGTATTCTTCAATAACTTCTCTCGATACAGCAGCCCGGCTCTGACTGATGTTGAACGCTAATCTCTCCTTTAGGTTATCAGGCTGTCTGGTATGAAATGCTCCAGCAAAGGCATCTCCTGGCAAGTTGTCTTGAAATCTTTGTTCTGCTCTTTTCTTACATTCTGGCTCAAGTAGGCTTCCTTGAGATACTTTCTTAAGTTCATTGATGGACACTTCATGTAACTGCGATTTTCCAGGAACTTTTCCAGGAACAGTAGCTTTCCATAATTTTGTTTCAGCAATTTCTTAATGGTGGAGCAAAGGAAATATATCTTTCCATAATTTTATTTGAGCAGTTCCTTAATGGTGAAGCAAAGGAAATATAGCTTTCCATAATTTTGTTTGAGCAATTCCTTAATAATGAAGCAAAGAAAATGTACCTTTCCATAATTTTGTTTGAGCAATTCAATAATGGTGAAGCAAAGAAAATGTAGCTTTCCATAATTTTGTTTGAGCAATTCCTTAATAGTGAAGCAAAGGCAATCTAGCTTTCAATAATTTTGTTTGAGCAATTCGTTAATGGTGAAGCAAAGACAAATACTTACTTACAAATGGCCTTTAAAGAACCTGGAGGTTCATTGCCGCTCTCATATTAGCCCGCCATCGGTCCCTATCCTGAGCAAGATTAATCCAGTCTCTACCATCATATCCCATCTCCCTCAAATCCATTTTAATATTATCCTACCAAAAGGTCTTTTTCCCTCAGGTCTTCCAGCTAACACTCTATACGCATTTCTGGATTCGCCCATACGTACTACATGCACTGCCCATCTCAAACGTCTGAATTTAATATTCCTAATTATTTTAGGTGAAAAATACAATTCGTGCAGTTCTGCGTTGTGTAATGTTCTCCTTTCTCCCGTAACTTCATCCCTCTTAGCTCCAAATATTTTCCTAAGCATCTTATTCTCGAACACCCTTAACCTCAGTTCCATATTTTCTTTGAGCCATGCTTTAATGTGAAGCATAGGAATTGTGGTACCGGTACATATTTCAAATTTTTTTTTCGCAAAGCATGGAAAATATAGCTTTTCGTATTCTTTATCTTAGCTATTGTTTCATGGTGAAGATTGGAATTACTGGAGTTTCTATCCATTCTGAGTATATGTTTTATGAGGGTACAATGCCCCGCCAGTAATCGATTATTACCAGGATCAAGATATATTCAGTAACGCATTTTGAGTTATTTTCCTATATATGCTCTTGTATTGAAATATGAAATCATGTAACTGACAGGATGTTGCAATCGTCTTTGTTTCACGAACATCAATGTAATCTATAACATCTCAGCTGATGTTGACGGTGACGTCATTGAGAAACTACAAACATTATTTATGTAGATTTTATTGTTCCGTGGAAGCCATGGTCGTAGGTTCGAAGTCGGTCGAGGGCATGGATGCTTCTATGTTGTCGTTGTGATGTGCAACGTCATGCAGACACAACAACACGGATGTCCCACCAAATGTCGAAGTAATTTCAGGTCGTAAAAACCTTTTCCCCCAAAGAATTGGACCAGGGGACTATGAGAAATTTCAATATATGCATAACTTACGAAGATATGGGTGTTTTTGGTGTGGTAATAAGCTTATATTATGTTCATGCGAGGAAATAAGCAGAAACAAGATGGCCACCGCCTGAACGCAGGAGGCTGTTGGCAGGAATGGGGTCGGAACTTCTTTAGCAAGCCAATTGGATGCCTAAACTCCGCCCGTTGACCGTTTGTCCCCCGTTGTCCTAGTAACAGGTTGACCCAATGAACTTGTTATGAAATAAAGAAGAATCGTAATACACGACGCAAGATGTGGCTTTGGAAGCCATTTTGTCTTGCCGAAACGAATTATGTGAAGAATCGCCCGTCGTTTTTCTTTTGTCACATACACACTGGCCGACGTGATAACTATTGCAGAAGGCCGAGAAAAATAATTTCTATTGTTGAGTTCGTGCTTCCGTGCTTATAGAGATGTTGAGGATTTGTATGCGATATGCGCATTGCTTCCAGTATATTGAACCACATGGAAAAGTGATTGGCTCTAATGAATGCAATAAAAAGAGGTGGCAAAAGACAAATTGCGTTCCTGACGATAAAACTGCATATCGTCATTTATACATAGAAATGATTGATAATTTCTTGGTCTACTTTTGGAAAAGATTCTCTGATATTCACCACTTGCAATATTTTGATCTTTTAGAGTTCAACAAATTACCAGAGTTCTCCATTGTTTTTACCAATAGTCTTCTTAACAACCTCATGGAATCTCCTTCTGGTCATTACTTTGATCATCAGGGCCTTGAATCTGAACATTCTTATATATTCGCAATTCACCCTTGTTCAAACTAGACTCAGTGTCAAACTTGTATGGTTACATAGTGACTAATGACTTCAGTGATACTTTGCCTGAGTTGTAAATACAAATTTAATGAGTTTTGACAATTTCTGCCACAAGCGCCTCAGCCGACAGGAGCTTTTCTGCGTTAAAAATTACTGTAGAAATTCAATGGCTCAAGATCGATTCAACGGACTAGCCTTAATTTCTATCGAAAAAACATCCTTCATTGAGCTCAGAAGAAACTCTAACTTCCATGATATAGCGATGGACATCTTCGCAACTAAGAAGGGGAGGAGAATCGAACATCGCTACAAATTAATTACCAGTTCCAGAATGGTGAGTCAAAGAGTAACACAGGCATAATTGTATTGATTTTGCATGCTCTATTATTATTATTATTATTATTATTATTATTATTATTATTATTATTATTATTACCTATGGCTTTTAAGGAACCCGGAGGTTCATTGCCGCTTTCACATAAGCCCGCCATCGGTCCCTATCCTGAGCAAGATTAATCCAGCCCCTACCATCATATCCCACCTCCCTCAAATCCATTTTAATATTATCCTCCCATCTACGTCTCGGCCTCCCCAAAGGTCTTTTTTCCTCCGGTTTCCCAACTAACACTCTATATGCATTTCTGGATTGGGCCATACGTGCTACATGCCCTGCCCATCTCAAACGTCTGGATTTAATGTTCCTAATTATGTCAGGTGAAGAATACAATGCGTGCAGTTCTGTGTTGTGTAACTTTTTCCATTCTCCTGTAACTTCATCCCTTTTAGCCCCAAATATTTTCCTCAGCATCTTATTCTCAAACACTCTTAACTTCTGTTCCTCTCTCAAAGTGACAGTCCAAGTTTCACAACCATACAGAACAACCGGTAATATAAGTTAACTGTTTTATAAATTCTAATTTTCAGATTTTTTTACAGCAGATTAGATGACAAAAGCTTCTCAACCGAATAATAACAAGCATTTCCCATATTTATTCTGTGTTTAATTTCCTCCCGAGTGTCATTTATATTTGTTACTGTTGCTCCAAGATATATGAATTTTTCCACTTCTTCGAAGGATAAATCTCCAATTTTTATAGTTCCATTTCGTACAATATTCTGATCACGAGAAATAATCATATAGGCTACTTTGTTTTTTCGGGATTTACTTCCAAACCTATCGCTTTATTATTATTATTATTATTATTATTATTATTATTATTATTAGTTTCTGTCTTGATCACTAGTCGTCAATCTCATATCCTGCTTAACAAAAAATATCATAAGTCGCCACTGCATTATCATTATTAGTTATGTGTAGGCTCTCTTTTTCAATAGTCGGTTAAAAAATATCCTCCCGTCCTATTTTAGCAACTCCTCATAGAAACTATCCTTCATATGGACGTCTTTCTATTCTGTAGGGGCGTGAGCATTTATAACTACGCTATCGCACCATTTACCTTTAAGTACTAAATACGATAACCTGTCACTGATAAATTGGATCTTTTTTACTGCTGATTTTTATTCTTTATCTCGCTAGTTCTTTTGCTACTAATGTTACCCCTCATGTTCTATAAATACTAGTTACATTCCAAGTACCAGATTTCGTAACCTTATCCCTTTGCTGTGGTCGTGCCAGAGAACCAGTTCCATTCCGAGACTTATGTGCGGGTGTCGTAACAACCTTTTTTTTTACGGTGGTGGATTGTTAGCCCTTCGTCCAACCTCCAAGCTGGAGGACCACCCGTTATCGGCTGCCCGCGAGTGCTTATTCAATATATTCGCAGTTTGGAGGCCGTCTCTTCTAACCGCAACCTGAGGACGCGCCATGCTGTGGTGATAGGGATCCACAATACATGGAGAAAAAATTATAAACATTAGAGCACCGATTATCCCAAACAATTGGAGACGGGGGTGTTCTGATAACCGATCATTTACGAAAGCAAATTGTACTGGTGTCATAGGAGCAGTATGAAACAAACACTGATATTAAACACAAAACTGTACATACAGTATATATTTTGTATCACACTTCTTACAATAACACAGAGAACTGACTAGCCTAGTTTGACAAGTTCAAAACGGCCATTAAAGTAGGCCTGCAGTTTAGGAAAAGAAGTCCAAACTTTTTTTTTCCTTCGGAGCTGAGACTCTTTTTTTACCGCTAAATCTCGCAAACAGCGCTAACGGAACTTTACACGACGCGCGCGCAAATTCAAATTTGCTAACTTGAATGCTTTCGGATAACCGATGTTTCGGTTGATCGGTATTCGGTTAATCGATGCTCTACTGTAGACAAATATAAAATCAGGTAAAAATTGTGATGTCTAAAGAGATAATTATAATAATTGTTATAATTATTTCACCCCAAAATCTTGAGATTTAAGATTAATTGTGGTAGAAATTTTCGTTGAGCATTACTTTAAAAAGTCCTACAAAAATCATACATATAATACAATATTTGGAGGAGGAGTAGCGTTTTTAGTGAAACAATGTTTAAGAAAAATACAATTGGAGATAAACGAGTTAAAAAGTTTAAAGGGCCACACAAAGCGTGAAAACTTTTAATAAACACCGGACGAAACAGCTGATTGAAGAAAACTATCTGCATGAAAATTTGAGGAGAGGTTCTAATGTTTAAACGAAAAATCGACTTTTTTCAACGAAATTGACAAAACTTTATTCAGTATATCGTTAATTATTTGTGCATTTAAATAATTTCAAGACCTGTTCTGATATATAACACCGGATTGTACGTAGTTGAAGGAGTGTCATAATCTTGCCAGCGGGTATTACAGTATCTCACATTATTTTAAAGCAATTATTATTTGCGAATCTTTTACAGGAAAATATAAAGTTATATAATATGTGAGTGGAGATAGCTTGGCAATTGCAAAACTGATACTTCTTCCTCTTCCGAGTTTGACATCTATTGCAGCGAGAAGTACTGGATTTTGAGGAGAAAATGAAAGTTGAAAATGGAGGCTGTGACGTTGGAACTAACTGGATTATGTATAGCAGACCTTCAAATTTTTACTCTAACATTTAGAATGCTGCATGTTTGCCTTGAGTAATGAATGGCCTTGTTCGGATTGACATAACAGGAATTTCACTCACAGTGACAAAGAAAAGAACAATATCAGCTTTTCCAGTCTGTCACGTTAACATCCATAAAGTAATGTAAACATGTGTACGATAAGGCACACAATTTGTGTTTTCACATGCAGTGCATGTTGCATAGCTTTACACCTTTCTGACTTTCATTCAGTTATGTTATCACCAGAGCACATAAAATTGCCAAAATTTAATTATAAATTATTTTGAAATTGTTGAAAATAGCTTACAATTATTAAAATTATACTGTAAAACCTTAACTCAGACGTTGTTTTATTCATTCCAAATTAAAGAATATAGTAGCTTATTTTCAAATTAACCGACATCAGATTTTGTATTTTTTTAAATTATGTCAGTAAATCTATTGACATAAAAGTCTGTCGCATTTAAACACACTTAAATGCCTTCGACCTGGACCGGAATCGAATCCGCAACCCCAGGAACAGAATGCTAGCACTCTACCGACTGCTCCACCCAAGCCTACTAAGGCATTTCTTGGTGTGAAAATTTCTTAATGTAACACTTGGTTTCTAGATTTGTATACGTCACCAAGAGGGAAATTTAGCCGTGATTTAACAAATGTGCTGAAAATAATCACTTTTATATAAATCGCGCTAATATTTTTAAAAATATATTAAAATTAAAAATATTTGAATATTCAAACAAAACTTATTTATTTATTAGAAAATTGATCCATAAATTCAGATGATGAAAATACAAGCTTCAAAATTTGTCGGTTAGCCTCCTTTTTGACGTGTGTAATATTTCCTTAAGAATAGAAATTCGCTATTATTTTGTTTAATATATATTATAGCAAATATTGGAATTTTTTAATATAACGAACACCAAATTAAGTAGAAAGATCCATACGTTCAGATAATGTAAAAAATCTAAATTTCAGCATTTGTCAGACAGGGCCTTTAAATCTTCCCTTAAAGGACTAATTATTTAAGTTTACTCAGGCTCTTTTGCAACATTGTCATATTGTGAATAGCGAGTACACTACTACACAGACTTGTTGAGAGGTGAAAAATTGAATCCAGAGTTTCTGCAAAGACACACTGAAATGCAAAAAAGGGGTTCTTCTTTTTATTCAAAATAACGCTCGTCCCCATTGAACCCATACTACGATGGGATGCATTCTACAAGTAGGCTGGGAGATTCTACCATACTAAAATTGAAAAAGTTATAGTTAAAAAATGCCACCGTTAATCTCGATGCACATTGCAGCTCATGTAGTGTTGCTAGTTTGAAATGGTTCGTACACACAAGCATTTAAAACGCTGGCAATTTCGCCCTTGTTTGCACTTTGTTCTTCTAGACTTCGCTATTTAGCCAACCGCACAAGCAAGGTCGGGTGACCTCGGTGGACAAGAAATGGCATCATCGCGACCGATCCAACGCCCAGGATAGGTTTCATTGGATTATGTAAAAGTAATACAGCTTTTTATCATAGCGGGTGTCAAGATCCCAGATTATTAAACAAATTTTATTCCAATATTATTTTAAACACAAATCCTCTCCAAATTAATAAAAAAATTAAAAAAATATATATTTGATTTATAGTTTGGGTTTAAACATATTAAACATTTTTAATCTGTATTCACTCTCAATTTTAATTTCATTTTTGTCTGTATCAGAATCTCCTCCTGAGCACGAGTCTTACTCATTCGGGAGTGGGCTAGTTTATCTTTCATTGTATTTATTAACTTGTATTCATTTCAAACTTACTTCCTTATTTACTTACTGGCTTTTAAGGAACCCGGAGGTTCATTGCCGCCCTCACATAAGCCCGCCGTTGGTCCCTATCCTGAGCAAGATTAATCCAGTCTCTATCATCATATTCCACCTCCCTCAAATCCATTTTAATATTATCTTCCCATCTACGTCTCGGCCTCCCCAAAGGTCTTTTTCCCTCCGGCCTCCCAACTAACACTCTATATGCATTTCTGGATTCGCTTATGCGTGCAGTTCTGTGTTTCAAACTTACTAGCAATAAAAAAATAAATTATTGGTCAACTGGAATATGCATACGCTCCCCTATCTTGTTGAAAATATAATCGTCCCCTGTTACCAAAGGAACATCTTCCAATTATTGTGGTAACACATTTTGCAGAAACTCAAGATACCATGCTAGTGACCAACATGACAAAGACAATAGTACAAAGAGACTCATGCCTGTTCTTTTCAAATAGCTGTTTCACGGAAATCATTGAGAATAAGACACATGTTTATGTAATGTTCTTATGGAATCGTCCGTACTGTCACCCCTAAACGTATGGCTCTTTCCTCCTGAGTTACTCGGAATTGCCATTAGTTATGTTTCCTAGTATGAGAACGCAAAGAATGTGTGGACATGTCCAGGTGCTGCGGTTTCTTGCGACCCCATCGCATTACGCAAAGTGTATGGTGGCTGGAAAGGGGGCAAGTAAACGTGAGTGTTAGCTTATCTGTTCCTCTATTAATTCACTTTCACATATCGACTGGATTCTGTAAACAGAAGCTCTGTTAGAACACAAATCCCTAGCCATAGTCTGCAAACATACTCAGACATGTAACCTTGTAACCATGGTAGCAACTTCCAGTAAAACTGTTCACAGGGCAGGATTGGTAGCCAGATAGTAACATAATGATGTGATAGCATTGAAAATACATACAAAACAAAAAATAAATTAAATTTTACATTGAATAACACTTGACTGGTCACATTATATCAGTTAATCTTTTAGTACTTTGATTTTTATTGTATTTGTAAATTTAATATTATTTGCAATTATAATTTATTTATTTATTACTAGCCGTACCCGTGCGCTCCGCTGCACCCGTTAGAAATAAATATAAAGAAATTACGTAATTAAAATAGGGCATTTGATCCAGGGAACATTCGTCTTTGATAGAAGGATAAATCGTTTATGTTACTTATTTTAAATTGTATTAAAAAATTAAAATGCGATCACTTTGATCCAGAGACCACTCATTTGGTCATAAAAATTATTTTAGGAAATACAGGAAACGAATACCTATCAAGTTTTCTGTGCATATGAAGTTATTTTAAACTTACCTGTCCTCGATTCACTCAGAAGTTACTGTAATAACATTATAGCATTATGTCCATCTAGAGAAACTACACTTTCCAATGGTGAATTAATAATTAATATACAAATCGGTTAATTTAGCTTCCGGTATTACTTCATACAAACACAGAAACATTCTGTAGGCTATGTTTCATAGCTTTCGATTGTTGTTGTCCAAGGCCCCTTATAGACGAAGTCTTTTGTTTTTTATTTCATTACACCACCTTAGATGGCGTTGTTATTGTAATTTTGAAACTCATTTATCTCATTAAATATCAGTCCTATCAAACTTTTGCATGGAATAAAAGTTATCGGAAATTATTTTTAAAGAAACTTTTGTTATGTAATATTTTTCATGAAAATTAATAATAAGGGAGATATTTCGATTTATTTAATTAAGGCCCCCTTATAACCTCCCTTTTAAATAAAATATTTTGAATGCCATATAGCCTAAATTCTAAGTTACAACGAACTTAATTTATATGCCAATTTTCATATAAATGGGTTCAGCCATTATCACGTGAAAAGGTAACAAACATCCAGACAGACAGACAGACATACAAACAAAAATTCCAAAAAAGCGATTTTCGGTTTCAGGGCGGTTAATTATATATGTTAGGACCAATTATTTTTGGAAAATCGAAAATTACCAGAAAAATTTCGGCTACAGATTTATTATTAGTATAGATTTTGCTAATAATTATAACATAACATATAGCCTAATATATACAGAAAAAACATTAGCTCGCCCCTGAAAGAGGAGAACTGGTGCTCAGGGGCGGATTCCTGAATTGAAATTAATAAGTATACAGTACACTTTGTCTTATGTCTACTATGCAATTATAGTATATAAATTTAAATTTACAATTTTTCAATTTTTATAAAATCCATACATAACTTTTTAAATTTGATACTAGAATTATTAGAATTGGCAAGATTAGGATATTTAAATATAAATTTGTTGTATATTCTTGGGCCTAAATTACTACTATGATTAAATACTGTAACAGTGTTGCATTTTGCTTCAAACAGTCTTAAAGAATTCATACCTTTTGTTTCATAACTATGAGAATACAATTGTAAATGTATTCTTAATATTGTAGTTCTAATCCCTTGGTAGAGGAGAAGAGAAGGCCTGATGGCCTTATCTCTACCAGGTTAAATAGGTAGATAGATAGATAGATAGATAGATAGATAGATAGATAGATAGATAGATAGATAGATAGATAGATAGATAGATAGATAGATAGATAGATAGATAGATAGATAGATAGATAGATAGATAGATAGATAGATAGATGGATGGATGGATGGATGGATGGATGGATGGATGGATGGATGGATGGATGGATGGATGGATGGATGGACGGACGGACGGACGGACGGACGGACGGACGGACGGACGGACGGACAGACAGACAGATGTTTTACATAGGAATTAAATTAACAATTGTATTAAAAACGTTTTCTAAAATCTTTGAAGATATAAATCATTTTCAGAATGAGGGTATTTCCGTTTTTGGGGCCCAGCAACTACTCCGAATCCTAACCAGGGATATACAAGGTCCGGCATTTGGTTCTGACGAGTTTCAACATGCTGTTGTTAAGGGACTGTGAGATTTAAAAATTATAAAATAACACAGTATGTAGCTTGAATAATGCAATTTATTGCATTGTCTTCATTTTTTGAAAATTGCACATTTCGTGTTCCCCATTGTATCTTATGACCTGTTGTAATCTTGCACGAAAATTGTTCATGACACTTTGCAATAAACCTGGAGTTTCGTTGATTTCTTGATCTTCAGCTTGCATCCTGTTCTTCAGATCCTGGATAGAGTGTGGTCTGGTTTGAAACACTCTTGCTTTGAGGTGTCCCCACAAAAAGAAGTCAGGAGCTGTTAGACCTGGGGATCGAGCCGGGAGAAATTATGCGTTCTGGGAAGAAAATTTTCAACAATCGCAGTGTGTCTCTGCCAGTATGGGCCCCATCTTGTTGAAACCACATGTCATTCCTGTTTAGTGCGCCTCTAAATGTCTACAACATCTGTCGATACCTTTCACCATTCACCGTAACAGTTCTCTCATTTCCATCTTCGAAAAAATAGGGACCAATTATGACTGCAGCAGAAACAGCACACCATACGGTCACCCTCGAAGCAACCACACCACACTCTATCCAAGATCTGAAGGACAGGATACAGGCTGAAGTGCAAGAAATCAACGAAACCCCAGATTTATTGCAAAGTGTCATTAACAATTTTCGTGTAAGATTACAACAGGTCATAAGATATCAAAGGGATGACTTGAAATGTGTAATTTAAAAAAAAAATTAAGACATTCCAATAAATTACATTATTCAAGCTACATGTATGTTTTTTTTTTATTTTTTAAACCTTGTAGTCCATTAACAACAGCATATTGAATCTCGTCAGAACCAAATGTCGCACCTTGTACAACACAGGGTAATAACCAAGACACGTTCACCCACCCCCACCACTCATATCCAGTCCTAAACTTCAGCAATAATGTTGATGATTTGGCCGGCAACCGGAATTGAGGGAGGAGATGGGTGAAATTTTGGTAATTTTCAGAGAAAAGAAACCTATTTTCGTTTTGTTTAATAATAATCTGTGACCTTTCATTTACATGTTAGGAAAATTTTATCAACATATTCGTCCTCAAAATTGATGTTTTAGTTACATTTCACATTTATAAGTAGGTTTTCGTGACGGAAAATCCACATTTAAACTCATTTTTCCACACTTCTAGTTTCTTACGTTTATTCACATTAAAATAGACCTGTCTTCAACAGATGGTATGGTAAGAAGTTTAAACTTTTACTGCATGTTTCGAAAAGTATGGTTGAAAAAAACCACAGAGCCTTTTTTATCACTCACCATAAATTTGTTTTATAGGATTTTCCGAAAAAAATGCTGGTTAATTCGAACTTTGGAATTACATGTATTTTTTTTCAAATTCCTTTTAGAGTTCGAATTAAATAGTCCAGTGTACCATATGACAAACTGTATAAAATTATAAATCAACATTGAAATACCACAAAACAAGGATGGAAATAATACGAATACCGATATTGTCAGTAAAACGTTAGTTATTCTGTATCCTTGCTGTTGTTTTATTTCTATAACAGTTGTTTCCAAGGAATGTTAAAGTGTAATAAGATGTTAGAGTAAGGGTGTACAATTACGGATTTACTTGTTTATATTAGCGCGAGCTTTGAATGGAAGACAAAAGAGTAAAAGTGAAATGTGACCTCAGAGGCAGCCAAGGACAAACAGCAGTAACAGTAGTCTGGTATTCGTCGTGTTGAACCTGCTCACCATGTGACACGGACAGCTGGGACCTTGGCGGCAAATGCAATGCTCTAAAATGCGATATTCAGCAACAAGATCCCTCTTTGCAATGGTCGTCCTTATCACTGTTATAATGATCCCTGTCGTCCAATTAATGATATAATTTGGTTGATGTGAACTACCTTTCTTATTAAGATAACCAAGAAGTGTAACTATGCTACCATAAAATAAGCAGCCCACAAGTTGTTCTGCATCTTATCAACTTTTAAAGCTATCCATTTACAATTTTGAAGGCAGATTAGGAAAATTCTGATGAATATCTCATGTAAATTAGATTATTCTATTCAATATACAGGCCGCTTCAAAAGTGATGGTAAAATTTAGGGATAAGAGATAAAAACGAAGAGAAGCAAAATAACATGAGTTCGCAAATTAACTGTTTGCCCCATAAACGAAAGTCTGTAGAACTGTTCTAATTTTATCAAGGTACAGCGGTAAGAAGTGTATATTTATAAATGCCACTTCTTCTGAATTACCAATACGTAATTCAATTTACTATTCTTCTGTGACGTATGTCTTAAAATTTTTTTCAGATAAGTAGATTTTTGCATGATAAATTAATAATAATAATAATAATAATAATAATAATAATAATAATAATAATAATAATAATACAAATTTATTGTTAGAACAAAGATATATATTGTTGAATAACTCTTCTCGGGTTCTCAGCCAGGTGAATTGGAGATTTGCTTCCAAGCTTTCGACGGCTAGCTCTGCCATCTTCTTCATTTCCTGAAGAAGATGACAGAGCTAGCCGTCGAAAGCTTGGATGCAAATCTCCAACTTATCTGGCTGAGAACCCGAGAAGAGTTATTCTACATTAAACGCCGGGAAGTTTTTAATCACTCTGGCACCTCCAGAATGAGTACATACTCGTGCTCAGGGGACATTGCACAACATTTTAAGAAAAATATTTTATCAATTAACAGAATAAAAAGTAAAAAGGGAAAAAGAAGAACACATAGGCTATATCTTTGATGGGCGACCATAAGAGTACAAGTCAAAAAACCTTATTTTACAGGAGAGCAAAAAAACTGTTTAACATCGTACATGATTTTCAAGATACTGTTATGTGCATCAGAGAATGCGGCGTTCTACAGCAGGTTTTGACTTGTACTCTTTTTACCAGACATAGATATCGAGCTGATGATGACAAAAGAGTACATATCTCAATTTCGCCAAAAATTGACTTGTACTCTTATGATCGCCCATCAAAGATATTACAATAATTTAAACTTTATATTTTTCTCCCTAAACAAGAATTTTGTAATTGATTTTTCAAAATAAGGAGCATTAGCAAATTATATACTTGGGAATTGACTGTTATCTTGTTATAGAACCTTGGACGGAAGTTGTTATTGTGTTTATAAGCTATAATTGTGGTATACATTTTGGCTCTGTCAAGCACATGAGGAAGGTCCCAAAGGCAAGTGCCTTGCCACTCTTGTATTGGGAATGATTTCTGAAGTGCAAGCGGCCGCGCTTTTGTAGACATCGTCTCAGCTGTGCGCAGTATCTCTGGATTAAGCCTGCACGTTTTAAGGTTCCGATGGATTCCAAATAGAGTGCCCTTGCACCTAATAAGCATACTATGTCTTCCCAGAGTGCTGCCATCTTTACGCCAGTCACAGTACTATATCACTCCGCACTGTTTTTGGTAAATACTTTTGTTATAAAGTTCATGAATATTGAATTGGAGACTGTCTGTGCAATGATAGAGGTAGGCTAAACAGGAGAACCATAAGGAAAACTCTCAGGAACCTTGGATTTTCCTACCACAAATCACCGGGATTCGAACTAGGATCCGAAGCCAGTGCTCTGTCAGTTGAATTGCCGTGGAGACATAACCTTCAGATTTGTTATATTACAATATATAAAAATGCGCTTATCATTTAAAATCATTACTCCATTTACTGTACATATTTTATTGCTTGTATGTTCATTTTATCTGTAAAATGTCGTAGCGAAATATCTCACCTTGCAATGAAAATGTAAATTATGTGTTACAAGAGTGTACTAATGCATGTAATTCGCCCTTCTTCAGCCGATAACACTTTATATGATATAACACAGTCTGATACAAATGTTTTACATGAAATAAAACAAAAATCTCATAGTGTTATAAGTTCACTGCATTATTTTTTACGGTTGATGTATCATAAAAGCGCTTTTAAGCTGCGGTCATGAACATCAATGACAGTGACGTCAGTGTCGATGAAGCATTCCTTAAACATTCCATCAAACACATAATACAGTCTTGTGCCCAAAGCGGTTTTGTCGATTCATGGGTTGCGCTTGATAATTATACACTGTACTCGCCGTTTTCTCTTGTCTCGATTACGTCTGAAAATCAAATTTTCGTCTCATTTCACCGTTCTACGAGTAAATCATCCATGTAAAGGATTTTGTAGTAGCAGACGGCAGATTTCAACCCGTCGTTCTACTTGTAGGCCTACATTGGTCAGTTTGTGCGGTACCTGGAGATGAAAGCTTCTCAGGTTTTACTAAACTAGGTATTTATATGGATAAAAGTTTAAATTGGAACATTCAAGTTGCAGAAACCTGCAAAAAAGTATTCTCATTAATCCACTCGTTTAGGCGATTGAAAAATTTTCTACCCTTTTCCATGAAAAAAATGTTAGTGCAAACACTCGTGATGCTCCACTTCGATTACTGTGATATTCTGCTTACTGACCTAAGGCGCAGAGACTACAACGTGTTCATAATATGTGCGTCCGTTTCGTCTGCAATATTCGCCGGGCTGATCACGTAACACCATCCCTCGAAATGTTGTCCTGGCTCCGTCTAGATGATCGTAGGAAAATCCACTGTCTTTCCCTTCTCTTTCACATATTGCACTTCTTCATTCCTGTCTATCTTGCGTCTCGTTTTCAAAATTTAACCACTCATCATAACCTAGACACACGATCACAATACTCCTCAATATTATCCATTCCCTCCCACCGAACATCCTCATATTCATCTTCTTTCACTGTGGCTGTTCCTCGACTTTGGAATTCCCTACCGAGTAATGTCAGGGACTGTCAGATATCAAACCAATTTAAGAATAGGCTAACGAAATATTTTTCTAACAATTCTTGTTAACAATAATAGCTGTTTCAGGTTTCTCAATGTTTAATGTTTATATATATCACAGATAAATATCTCAAATATCTCATTATTATTATTATTGTTATTACTATTATTATTATTACTATTATTATTATAACTATTTCTTACCAGTGTTTATTATTGTCACACTAACATTACTTATCCAACTTTCATTATTTACTTTCATGTTGTTTTATGGTCTAGATATTAATGTAATAACTATGTAAGCTATTGTATTCAATTAGAATTAGAGTCTGGCTGGGCGGAAGAGAAGGCCTACTGGCCTTAGCTCTGTCAGATTAAATAAATAAATAAATTATTATTATTAAACTGAATCTTTCGCAATTGGAAAACAGTTGACTACCGAGGACGAAGTATGGTTGACAATTCTCGAATGTTTGACAATGTTCCTTCTTTCAAAGCAGTTCGCAAAGATCTATCATCAGATGATTTTTCCTGATGAAGTTCAGTCTATCAAAATGGTATCGTCACAATTCGGACTAGAGCGCTCTGAACTTGCAGGAAGAAGCCCTTCTATTGAAATAGCTGCGGATCTTTACCTTCGTACACGGATGATCTGGTGCGTTCCTTCCAGATCCAGGGAGAAGTAGGAGGCAGGTAGATGCTGGAGACCTTGTGGTCCACGTGCTGCCCCTCCCTGCCCCTGGGGCACAGAGGAGGAAGGCCACTCATTAGGAGTGGTCCTGCAAATATGTCGCAGGTGTATACAAGGTGCTAAATACGGCGGACTGCAACTGCAGAGCATTAGAATAGCCGCTTTAATTTAAAAGGAACGTTAAATATGGAATTGCAGTTACTATATTATCGTCTATGAATACCTCTGCAGTTTAAAATGAACTTTAGATAAAGAATTACAATTATCATCTCATCGTCTATGAATACCTCTGTAGTTTGAAAGAAACGTTAAATCAAGGATTATAATTACAATTATCATTTTATCGTCTATGAATAGCCTCTGTAGTTTAAAAGGAACGTTAAATAAAGAATTACAATTACAATTATCATCTATGAATACCTCTGCAGCTTAAAAGGAACTTTAGATAAAGAATTACAATTACAATTATCATCTCATCGTCTATGAATACCTCTGTAGTTTGAAAGAAATGTTAAATAAAGGATTACAATTCCAATTATCATTTTAGCGTCTATGAATAGCCTCTGTAGTTTAAAAGGAACGTTAAATAAAGAATTACAATTACAATTATCATCTTATCGTCTATGAATAACCTCTGTAGTTTAAAAGGGACGTTAAATAAAGAATTACAATTACAATTATCATTTTATCGTCTATGAATAGCCTCTGTAGTTTGAAAGGAACGTTAAATAAAGAAATACAATTACAATTATCATCTTATCGTCTGTGAATAGCCTCTGTAGTTTAAAAGGAACGTTAAATAAAGAATTACAATTATCATTTTATCGTCTATGAATAGCCTCTGTAGTTTAAAAGAAACGTTAAATAAAGAAATACAATTACAATTATCATCTTATCGTCTATGAATACACTCTGTAGTTTAAAAGGAACGTTAAATAAAGAATTATAATTAAAATTATCATCTTATCGTAAATGAATAACCTCTATAGTTTAAAAGGAACGTTAGATAAAGAATTACAATTAGAATTATCTTATCGTAAATGAATAACCTCTACAGTTTAAAAGGAACGTTAGATAAAGAATTACAAATATAATTATCATCTTATCGTAAATAAATAACCTCTATAGTTTAAAAGGAACGTTAGATAAAGAATTACAATTAGAATTATCTTATCGTAAATGAATAACCTCTACAGTTTAAAAGGAACGTTAGATAAAGAATTACAAATAGAATTATCATCTTATCGTAAATAAATAGCCTCTATAGTTTAAAAGGAACGTTAGATAAAGAATTACAATTAGAATTATCTTATCGTAAATGAATAGCCTCTATAATTTAAAAGGAACGTTAGAAAAAGAACTACAATTAGAATTATCATCTTATCATAAATGAATAGCCTCTATAGTTTAAAAGGAACGTTGAATAAAGAATTACAATTAAAATTATCATCTTATCGTAAATGAATAGCCTCTATAGTTTAAAAGGAACTTTAGATTAAGAATTACAATTAAAATTATCATCTTATCGTAAATAAATAGCCTCTATAGTTTAAAAGGAACGTTAGATAAAGAATTACAATTAGAATTATCTTATCGTAAATGAATAGCCTTTATAATTTAAAAGGAGCGTTAGATAAAGAATTACAATTACAGTAATCATCTTATCGTGTACGAATAGCTTCAAAAGGAACTTTTAAAAAATAGCCTAACTACAATACAAATATTTCACAAGCTTTAAGACTGAGGGCGGTTTTTGCTAAGAATTTGTACCCCACATAAAATAATCTTTATGTTTTATTGCAGTTTTCCTAGGATCTATTCTTTGTAAGAGTCGATTTTATATATTTTGACCATGTAAATGAGGACCTGACTTATTTCTATTTCGAAGACACCGGAGTTCGATTCCTGGAAATGTTTTCGGCTATCCTTTGTAGGGAAACCGCTAGAGGACAGATTTGGCTCTAATACGTCTAATATTTCTAAGTTTCATGTTATCTTATTTTGTTATTCCTGGAACATTATTTCTTCATTATAATTTTTGGTTAAATACTTTACAAAATTGTTCTTGTAGTTTTGGATGATTATGTAATAATACATCTGCAAATGATTAGTTAACTGCTATAAACGGCCGCTATTAACTCTAAAATGAAGTTGGATTTTATGGCACACGTATTGCTGCTGCTTCTTTCGGTTACGTTGTCAACGATTTAGAGGAATTACTTTATCTCCATTAGCCAGTTGTCAGATCCACGTTAGCAGCAGGGGAAATGGTTCAACAGGTCGTTTAGAAAAAATCAGTAGTCCCCGCGTGACAGCACAAAGTAGGATTTATGCTCTGAAATATTGATCCGACCGACAGGGTTAGTTTCTCTGAGCTAGTTTGAGTGTTCCTCTTCGATCTTCGGCGTCACTTTAATTACAGAAGAACCTGCAAGGATAACTGCTGTAAACTCTGATGTGGACATGAGATTTTATGTGGCTCTCCCTTTTTAGTAGAAGAATTAATATTAACGAGGTCGATTGTGTTTCTCATCGCTATCTTCATTAAAATCATTATATTATTATATTTTTAATTATCAGTAAGGAAAGGTTTATAATGAAATTAAAGAGAGTAAAAAAATTCTATTATAAAATGTAATAATGGTTGACAAATATTTTAATAAACATACGGTATTGATTACACAACTTTTAACACTATATCACTTCGGAAAACGTATTACAGTAGAGCATCGATTATCCGAAACAATTGCGGACGGGGGTGTTCGGATAACTGATTTTTCGGATAACCGATCATTTACGAAAACAAATTGTACCGGTGTCATAGGAGCAGTATGAAACAAAGAAACACTGATATTAAACACAGAACTGTACATACAGTATATATTTTGTATCACACGTCTAGCAAATAACACAGAGAACTGACTAGCCTAGTTTGACAAGTTCAAAATGGCCATTAAAGTAGACCTAAAGTTTAGGAAAAGAAGTCCATTTTTTTTTCAGAGCTGAGACCCTCTTCCCCCCCCCCCCGCGCTAAATCTCGCAAAAAGCGCTAGCGAAACTTCTACACGGCGCGCGCGCAAATTTGAATTTTCCGACTGGAACGCTTTCGGTTAACTGATGTTTCGGTTGATCGGTATTCGGATAATCGATGCTCTACTATATTTGTCTTTGTCAGCAACAACCAGTTCTGATGATGGCCAATAGCAGGCTGAAACATGTTAACAAGGTAATATAAAATTTAACACAAGAAAGTCGAATAATACGTTTTCCAAAATATTTTAAAATAGAACAAATGAAAAGAATTAACAGGAGAAATAGGCTCTCTATTTCAGAGATTTTGCATACAAAATTATCATAATTTGATTTTAGCATATACTTCAGCATTAAAATTGTTATATGTGTCCTTGCTGTTTATTTGAAAAGGACTTTACATTTAAATCCTATATAGCATGAGATTTGAGATTTTTTGCATTAGATTTGTATTATTTTTAAACACAGAATTGCAACAGGAAAAAAAATATATTATGTGTAAATATTCGGACGTAAAGGACAGGTGAATTTCAGCCAACAATACCTTGTACACTGAAAAACTTCTATCCAGGTAGACACCAAAGGAGTAAACTTAAAATAAGTAATGTATTGAATGTGTAGCATTAAATCAGTATTGTGATTCAGATTTAGTGAAAAATTACGCCTTGAGAAGGTGTCAGCAATTTGAACAATGGATACTGTACTCAAGTTCTTTGATAATACTGATTAATTTCCTTAGTGGCGCTTTTCCTCACTTTACTTTCAACTTTTCAATTTTTCTGAAGCCTTTATCGAAGTGTACAGGAATTCGAGATTAGAATTTTTGTAGATCATCAGGCAATTTTTACAAAATTTTAATTAATTAATTAATTAATTTTATTTATTTAAATTCAACTATACAGAATAAAGAAATATAATTACAAAACAAACAAAGAGAAATACAAATAAAATAATACAAGCAATATAAAAGGAAGATACAATGGTTTTAACAAAATTTGAGACCGAATGAGCAGCGCTCGTGCTCGGTCGCAGTTCAGATATAACATTAAAATAAAAAATAATAATAATAATATAAATAAATAAGTAAAAATAAAATAGGAACTAAAATATAATTACAGCGGCAATGAAATTATATAATATAATATTAACACTATAGAAGAATAATATCGCACGTGAAAAGTAGGACTATTATATATTTCAAAATTATAGAATACAAATATAATATAGGTTGATTAATTCATACACATAGGCAATAAATTTATTTAATCAAATTGAAGATATTAACACGTTTCTAATTTTCTTGTTATATGTTAGTGGGTTACATGTTAGAAGTTCTGGGTGTAATTTAGTTAAAGCATTGTACAACCGAGGGCCAAAATTTATGCTATGCTTTAGACCAGCAGATGTGAGACATTTAGGTTCTACTAATGTTGAATTAATATTTCGTCTTGTGTCATAATTGTGTGTCTGTAATACAAACTTATTACGATTTTTATGATAAAATTTTAACAGCGTATACTGTACTTATAAATTTGTTCAATATTAAATACATTAAATTCAGAATAAATTAATTTAGTTGGACAATCGAAACGTTTCTTCAAACAAATTTTAATTATTCGTTTTTGTAGTAAATTTAACGGACTAAGAATAATTTTTGTACTTCCACCCCAAACAATTATACCATATTGAATGATAGACTGAATAATGGCCAAATAAATATTTCGTAGAACTCTAATAGGTAAGTAGCATCGAAGATTAACGAACTTATAAATTGTTTTACGGAGCCTCTTACAAAGATAAGTAATGTGATGAGGCCATTTTAAATTCTGATCAATAACGATACCCAGATATTTGACATACGTGGCTCCTTTCAAAGGTGGACATTTACAACTTTTGGGACCTAAACAATTTTCACTGTGTATTATTAGTCTATATTAATCGCTAAATTTTAAATTTTGAACACTGGCAGCTGTTAACGAAAAAGGAACTAAAGTTGATTTAGATATATTTAAAGAAAGGAAGTTGGAATTGAGCCATTTTTTAACAATGTTAGCATCTATATTAGCATTTCTATATGCTTCCTGCCAAGAAAAACCACTGAAAATAACTACTGTATCATCCGCATATGAATATATAGATCCATTAAATTTTTCTAAATTTATATTTAGCAGATCATTAACATATATTAGAAATAAAACAGGTCCCAAAATTGTTCCTTGTGATACACCTATATCAATATATTTGTATTCACTAAATTGATCTTCAATTTTGGTCATTTGCCTTCTGTTACTAAAATATGATTGGAATAATTTTAAAACTATACCTCTAACTCCAATAGTATGTAGTTTATCCAAAAGTAAATTATGATTGATAGTGTCGAAAGCTTTCCGTAGATCCAAGAAAATACCCAAACATTTGTTAAAATATCATCTCTCGATCGCATTGTGTTAAGTACATTTAAATTATTACCCTTACCTGATTTCATGTGCACATTTTCTTGTTCAGAGTTTTATAAAATTGATAAAAATTTTCACTGAGAGCACTAAAAACATTTCATTACTAAATAAGAATAGTTCATCATACTCTGTAAAAACATTCGAAAATGCACAAAAATTTGAAATAGAGTACCGGTAATAATGTATCTTTTCACTAAACTTGCAAAACATGAAAAATAATACAGAAACAAATTGGTTGTAATTTACTTAATTTTGTATGAAACATGTAATATTAAATCGAGCATTATTTCTACGCTGAGAGAAAAGACTGAACATATTCATCTTCGTTATACTGCGTCCTCTCATTTAATTTCATTCATTAACTATCTCTCTTTCATAAGCCTTTATTATTATCATCATCGTCATCTTCTTCTTCCTTGTTTACTCATCAACTTTTCTTAATTCATCATCTCTATGTTCTATCAACTCTTCACATTTTTCATACCCTTTCTTTATACCCGTTTCTTCGTCTTCACCTTCTATAAAAATGAATAATGTCTCTGTATTTCGTAAAAAGAAGAAAGCATTACAAGACGACGCGTGATGTTACTGTTCATTCCCCGTGCTTGTGCGGCAACTTCTCTGACTCGTCTGTGCTGCATGTAGCATATCCCATTTTCTGCAGGCGTATGTAACTGAATTCTCCCCGTACTGTGTATGTGATATCTGAGAACTGGATGCACGTATTTTTGGAATGACTGCGGCCAGAGTATTATGAAACTACAAAGGTATTGATAATAAAAGTGGAAATTTAAACAATTGTCTTCTTAAAACGTAATAACTTAATATTTCCTAAATGATAATACGAAACAGTCTGAACATGGACTTCGTATCTTAGCCTACATTCCCTTCGTCATTTAATATAACGCAGTGTTATTTATTTATTTATTTATTTATTTATTTATTTATTTATTTATTTATTTATTTATTTGTTTACATAAATACATTCAGAAGAGGTTTGGCATGAAAATATTTGGATTACGGTTAGGTATGCAGATGAGGTTAGAAAACTTACAAGATTTTTTTTTCATAATACCAAACTTCCTTCTGACAATCGTCAGTCACATGTTTTTAGCATTTGTAACTACAGCATCGAATATGATGCACTTCTCACTTCATAAAAACGTTACTTTTTATACGTAAGCCTATACTTCACCAGTAATGGAAGATGACGATGTTGTTCCTCATTTAAATCCACTATTACTTCTTCCTTCGTATAGGTGTACCGTGTCTTATGTAAAAAGGCACAAATGTATCATGTGTTTTTCTGGATATATTACATAGGCATTTAATATTCTATAAGAAACATATAGGCCTACCTGTATAAAATCAATTTAGAAATAACTTAATCACTTTAGAAATTAACAGGCTTTGACAATTTGTAAAACAAGAGATCATTCATTTATGGTTGTTTGATGTTCTCGTGTTTTAGAAATTTTCAAAGCCTGCTAGTTTCTAAACATGACCCACAGATTAAGTTATTTCTTCGTTATTTCTATACGTAGATTTCTTATAGTGCTGTTTATTGTAAATTATGGAGAGTTATTCATTTTTTAAGGGGACACTCAACTATATTTTGGAACTATTTTCCTATTTGACCACTCTTTTTTAAATTTGGAGAAAAAGTTTAATATACACATGGAAAGTAACATGCAAAATCTCATCTCATTAGATCCAATACTTTTCAAAATAAAAAAATATTTCAATTTTTAATCAATCATTAATTGAAATATCACTTTTAATTATCATTTTTTATTTTTTTGGCTTTGTACATTTGACTGTGGCTTCTCAATGAATAGGGGAAGAATTCTGCGTATTGATTTAGTTCTGTCAAGTAAATTAGTGTAGAAATTTAATTTTTCATTTCTGTGACACTTTTTCTCCAGTTTTTAAGTTGAGTGTCCCCTTAAGACATTTAAGATCTCTAGTACATAAACATTATTTTTAGAAGTACTTAATTTGTTTTTTTTTTATTTTTAATTCTGTAATTATTTATGGTATAATAATTTGGAACAAAGCACTGAAATTTCTAAGGTTTTAAAATTAGAAAATATGATAACACACATAATAACCCAATCACCATATTATGACGCCCACTGTAAATCTTTGTTTATATATACTTGTTTTATATCAATAAGAATGTTGTAGTTTTCATGCCATGTCTGTTACTCATAGTTACCCAATTAGACATAATTATTACCTTGTTGAGCCTCATTTAAGATTGGCCAAATCAAAATCCAAAAGCTGGTGTAATTGTTTTGTCATTTTTATGTTCAGTAGATTACCATAGGAAGTACATAATATAACTTTATTTAGAAAGGTATTAAATAAATGGCTTTCTCATAATCCTTTCTATTCTATCAATGGATACTTTCAGCTTGATTAGATTATTTTTTTGTGATTTTATTGTCTATTATTATATTTATTATGTACGGTAACTGATATTTTATATTTTACTATCTGTAGCTGATATTATGTTTTATTGTTCTTTATTGATTATGTCCATAGCAACAAACATGCTGCTGATGACTAATAATAATAATAATAATAATAATAATAATAATAATAATAATAACATAATACACAATTAAGGGAATAAAATCGAGAATAACAAAAGATTCCAAGCCCTCCTGCGTCTGTAGCATAACTCAGATGTTACTTACTATATCTGGTAATGTTTAACTTGTCTCAGTAGAAATAAAACCAAGTCCCTTCAAATGAGGGTGGAGATTATAGGAGGGTTGCAAATTTTCAGTACAGTAGAACCTCTGTTGTCCGTCGTAATGAAGGGGATGGGCTGAACGGTTAATCTAAAAAATCGGATAATCCGTACCATGAAACATTTTCGTAAATTCAGAGAATAATGCACTTTGGTAAGTTCCTCCATGGTCTTGTATTTAACACGCTAGGTAGTGGTAAGTCTGATTGTCAACGACGGATTCTAAGGAAAAGTGTCTGTCTGTGGAAAGATAGAAATAGTGGAGGTCTCGTGTTGTAGATTTACATACTTCATCCTCTCCAATCTCATATTCTGATGCAAGATGAGCCACAGTTTCTCTTTCCCCAGACAACTCAATTTTTTAGGCCTACACTTTTTTTTTTCAGATACTTAGCACAACAAAATTTGTTTTGAAACCTCTAGAAGCATTTTATGCGAATTAACGGAAGGGATGGGCTGATTTCCCTCCTGTTGGAAAGTTATCCCCTCTCATAAATTCATATTAACATTCCTGCCTTCACAAAATATAATTGTTTTAATACAAGTAAGTACTTTATAAAGTAAAAAGCAAAGAAAACAATATAGATGTATTGTCATCACTGGCAAGCTGACAACAATCAATAACTTAGGAATTACACATCTTATCTTAAGCCTGTTCACGGATATAAGTATTATTATGATCAAGATGCAAGACTACGTGTGACTAAGCGTTGAACCGTATCGAATGAGGATAATAATAATTTTATGTATGATATTCTCTATCTAGGATTCTATCTCCCTCTCATCAGAAATCTTAATTCGCACCCAGGTTATACAATACGATAACTCGAACAGTTCACCATACTGTGCAGGGGTAAAGGCTTGTAATAACATTCTAGAAAAATAGCATGCTAATACAATGTATAGTAATATTTCTGCAGCAAAAAAAAAAAGGCGAGAGAAAGACAGACGGATAATCCAACAATCGGTTAATAGGGTGACGGATAATCGGGGTTCCAATGTATTCCTTTCAAAATCTTATTGTACAGGCTACCGGAACACAGTTTCTTGAAAGACAAGCTCAGTGACGGAACTATACAGTACGAAGAGAGATATTTTGTTACTTTATTTTGCGCTACAGAATGTATCAACTAGTCCCTCCCGCCACTGTCATCGCTTCACTCCCCTCATCGCAATAACAACACAGACGAGGTAAGACATATCTCCTTTCTCTCTCTTTTCACAGTGAGACAAGATTCATCACACAGACTTTAGTCCAGGCGAAAGAAGTGGACTTAACTTTATTTTATCAAGTGGCAAGTAAAGCCGTGTTGCTTTTGAATCGAAATCTAGCATTATGTGAAGTGTTATTAAGCTTGGCGCTTCACATTCTCACAAGAGTTTTGCGTCATATTTAGTTAGTTTTCTTCCGCTTGATTTTGTTTTTGCTGCTGGTGCTCATTGTCCGCCCATTTCCTCAGCGATCGCCCTGCCTCGTGTAAGCTGATGAAGCTTCGCCTCGTTTCTAATCCAGCTGCTGCGTCCTTCCGCCTTCTCAACTCAATACTTTCAGGCACAAACACACGATTTTAATAGTTCCTCTTCTCTTTTGTTTCAGAGCTTCACAGAGCGGTGCGGAGAAGGGGAAGGATCAACGCATGTCTCAGCAGGTAAGGAAGAATTTCGTATGAAATACAAACTTGTTACAGTCCATCCAGAATGAGAACGGACCGTGATGTAAACACTAACTGTCAGGACTGTGTGTACGAATTGTTGTTTCACAATTTCGATCAAAGACGTGCTGTACTCTTAGGTCCGGTTACAGAAACGCAAATCAAATCAGTACCTGATCGTCAATCAGTTGATGTCTGATTTATTTGATTGTTCATTGCGTTGCACAAACGTGAATCTCCAATCAACTTGTCTCAGTTTACTAATTGTTGATTTGAGAAAGAAATGCATTTGACAACAGGGCTATTTAGCAACCACAGCCAATTTGATGCTCTTTAAAAGTCGCGAAACGAATGCATCAAGCGGGCGGTGACTAGGAAAACAAGTGAATGTTTTGCTGTTTTGTTGCTTTTGGTAGAAAGGAAACAGGCGGATTTTATTTGTATATAGAATACAATATAGTGAAAAAAATGAAGCAAACAAAAAACGTGAGTGGGCTTCTGTTGTGGGATTTGCTAGGGGAGTCGACAAGAAATTGGAACATGCATAGCCTCCATAGCCCAAAAGAATTCCATTTCCCATCTGTCTGTTTACAAATTGAGCTTGTAACCTACTCATTAAAAATATTGTGCTGTCATGTGTAGAACCCTGCCAACGGACTACAACATTCCAGAATTTCAATATGGTTCAGGTTACATATTGCCTGTACATTCACAGAAAAGAAACCTTTTCTATATCGATAAAGTTCGGCATAATTATAACCAGGTGATTGGATGGGGATGTGAGCAGTATATACAACCAAATACTCTTGGAAATCCTGACATGGCTGAAAATTCTCTCTGGATGTCAAGTCGTTCCCTGTCTGAGGTTGGGGGTTTTATGAGATCCTGCGATAACAAAGCAATTTCATACGTAACATTCCTAACTACTCGGCAAATAGTTGATTTGTGGACCCCAACAAGATCACGTAAGACTGCCTGAAAAATAATTTCCAACAGCATAAAATTTCAGCGTTATTAGAACTTGGTTCATAGGAGAAAGTGTAAGGTTTCGATTTGTCTGTCTGCGTACATTTGTTTCAATTTTTGAAAGTAACAAAACACACCTAAATCTTTGCTTAAATTCTCTGTCATACATAAAAACAATTCATGTCTATCACGGAAATGCCTTCTTCTTAATGATATTTCTTCATTATAAAATTTCTTCATCAGAAAACTATTGTTACGCTATAACTATTTACTATATAAATTACAGTAACTGCACTGTAAAGAGAACACCATAAATACTTGATCAATGATCAGTGACAACCAGCAAAAATCTGTTGATCAAATCTGTTGGAAGACTGATCTCCAATCAAATACTGATTGTTCTTTCTGCAACAGAAATAGAACTGATGGCCAATCAAACCCTCCTTGATCGCAATCATATTTAGATCGGTGTTTCTGCAACCGGGCCTTATTATTTCTTAA
Organism: Periplaneta americana; assembly: GCF_040183065.1. Classification (NCBI taxonomy): domain Eukaryota; kingdom Metazoa; phylum Arthropoda; class Insecta; order Blattodea; family Blattidae; genus Periplaneta; species Periplaneta americana. The sequence goes on from NC_091124.1 coordinate 43,378,557, forward strand.
AGTAATACATTACAATAAGCCATATAATGTCAAATTGCCGTCGGTAAGTAACATCACATGATTTCTCTCGCATAGGGGAAAGTAACCGAATAATTGTTTCTTTAATACAGTCGAGAACATCAAATATCTATATCCACAGATGATGTAAATTGATTCTCCAACTATTTTCTTACATTCTAGGCTGTCTAGTATAAATATACTACTTTAAGTTTCAAACTCGATTTAAAAAAATATCAATGTTGATTTCCTAATATGGAGTGATAGAGGTTCCTAATATGGGGTGGAATTTATAATACAAATATGCATATAACCACAACAATTTCAGTTATTACACTAAATAATGTCTTCAGTGAATGTGAACAGTTGGTGCCCAGAATAAAAGTTACAGTCCAAATCCCGACCGATTACTATGGTTTATTCTCAACATTTAACTATCAGTAGTTCATAATTTGTTTCTATTTATTTTCTTTTTTAAATATCATCTTCGGATGAGTATGAAGATTCATATTGAAAACACGCAGATAAGAAAGCTCCATTTTTCACTTAATAGGACTAGACATGTATCTGAAGGAGTAATGTACAGGGTGGTGCACAAAATGACATACCATTTCTTTTACATAAAACATATATTTATTTGTATTAAAATAGTACAAAGAAGTACAGGATTAATCATTATACTGGAGTGTGTTTCATGTTCAGTATGACGACCATTATATACATACACATTATACAGCGTACACAAAACTTTTCTCTTTTCAAATATTCAAGATACAGACATGTAACTATCAAGAGGCTACGGAAAAAAGTCAGTCTCAAGTCTTTCCTGACCAACGCTTGCATGTTATTTCATTGGTTGCCATGATCTTGGTCTCCTGCAATATGAAATTCATGGGTAAACATTTGACAATAGCTGTAGAAATTATGATGAGTGAAACAACAAATATTTGAGGTTATAAAATTTTATTTTGAACTACTGTAGGTAGTGAATTACCGACAAGATGAGAACTCTTGTAATATATGAAGAAGACTATTTTGAAAATAATGGTAAATAATTAATTGGAAGAAGTTAACGTAGTTCTAGAACTATTAAATGAGGCATTTAAGTTGTTAACGTAATATATTTCATTGACCGACATAGATAAATAACCTATTAGTTGATACAGCGTCGTTAAGTAAACTAATACACTCTAAATATGGCCCACTGATTAAGTTTTTTTACTGTTTTTATACTCATTTTTCTTTTCACAATGTTAAATCACTATGTTCAGGACCGTGTTTTTTATATTTTTTGTTATTAGTATTTCCTATAAAAGCGAAATATGACATAGATGCACCAAGAAGTATATGCAGGTTTTATCATAAATGCCACAAATTTATGACAGTATGTTTTCAGTGATTTTGTTTATTTAGCTGTTTCTACCAAAACTTCATTTCTATGATAAAATGAAATATACAGGGTTAGTTACAAGTCCCGCACCACCTAAATAACTTTTGAAGCATGTGGTTCAGTGACATGAAACTCGGTATGTGAGGATAACCATATACTAAGAACTCAATAATGGTGTTACGGAGTTTTTTGTACTTCCGGTTTAACCGGAAGTAACTCCAACTCTCTTATTTCAAATGGAACACCCAATATATATTTTTATTTTTGAATAAAGCTCATTAAGAGCTTTTCAAAAAGTACCCACACTTGATACTGCTGTACAAATTCAGTGTTGCTAAATAAAAATGATAGTGGTGCAAGATATTCCTAAAGCCTGGTTAAATCATTCCTTAAATGGTTTCTAAGATCGAGTGACACATTTTAAAGCAGCTGATGGCTACCAATTTGAACACATAGTTTAGAAGGTGAGCTAGCTTTATTTTGTTTTTGTTAAGGAAGAAGTATTTTATTATTTTAATATTCGATACACTTTTCTGTTTTCTTGACTTAGCAACACTGAATTTGTACAGAAGTGTCAAGTGTGGGTACTTTTTGAAAAGCTCTTAATGAGCACTATTCAAAAATAGAAAAAAATATATTGGGTGTTCCATTTAAAATAAGAGAGTTGGAGTTACTTTCTGTTAAACCGGAAGTAGAAAAACTCAGTAATACCATTATTGAGTTCTTAGTATATAGTTATCCTCACATACCAAATTTCATATAACTGAACCGTATGCTTGAAAAGTTATTTAGGTGGTGCTTTTATTATTTTAATATTTGATAAACTTTTCTGTTTCCTTGACTTAGCAACACTGAATTTGTACAGAAGTATCAAGTGTGGGTAATTTTTTAGTACTATTCAAAAATAAAATAATATATTGGGTGTTCCATTTAAAATAAGAGAGTTGGAGTTACTTCCGGTTAAACCGGAAGTAGAAAAAACTCGGTAATATCATTATTGAGTTCTTAGTAGGTATATGGTTATCCTCATATAACAAGTTTCATGTCACTGAACCTATGCTTCAAAAGTTATTTAGGTGTTGCGGGACTTTTAACTAACCCTGTATATATATAATTGTTTATTATTGTTTTAATGAGCTTTGAACATGTCAGCTGCATAAAAGTAGGGGATAAATTATTTTGAAATTTTATTGTCTTTAATGGCCTATAGGATCACGGATGAATAGGGTTTTCTACAAAATTAGAGCTAAGTAATAATAGGATGATTACAAAGATTAGGCTGTTGTTATTATTATTTTATTAATATTATTATTAATTTTATTTCGCCATGAATCTTGCAAATATAATACCGCGTGTAAACTTTTTTATCTATTTAACACTTATGCCACATTTTGCCCTTTTTATTTTTCCTCCCTCCCAATTTCTCCCCTTCCTCTGTAATAAGTTAGATGGTATCACTCTGCTAGTCTTCCTCTCAGACACGTCTTTACTTCGGGTACGATCTCCTCGTCATTGCCGTAACCCTTCCCGGATTGCATCTTTCAGACGACCAAACAGATGGAAGTCAGATGGTACAAGATCCGGGCTGTAGGGTGTTGAGGAAGGACAGCCCGTCCGAGTTTTGAGTTTTGTGATGTCTTGACAGGTGTGCAAGCTTGTGTGTGGTCTCGCATTATCATGTTGAAGGAGAATTTTTTTTTACATCTTTCTGGGGACCAACAAGCTTAAATCGAGTAGTTGATACGTCGTTAAATAACCGACTAAAAAACGAGCATGAACCGTCTTTTCAGCTTTTTTAGTTTCTTCACACACATCTGAGCTTCTCTCACCAGCAGGCAACGTGTCAATCAAAATTTACCATTCAGAGTTCCAGAAGACTGACCAGAGTTTTTCTCCGCAGATATTTGTAAGCGCCTGTGAATGTTTGCAGTGGTCTCCTTCTCCAGAAAATAAATTCAATCAAAACCCTCCGCATTGCACGTAGTTCATATCCAGTCGCTATTTTGAATACCAACTGCATCACTACCATCAAACGGAAAATTATGAAACTACACGGAGTTTCGCAGAAGGTTTCCAGATGCCGTAAATAAAATCTCGTTCTTCTTCAACGGAAAGCGACCCAGAAAAAATAAATGTGGTGCATTACTTATTGAACCATGTATTAATTTTAATATTACTAAATATATAACATTATTTATATATTGCAGGCGTATTTTCTTTGCTACTTGAAACATGTATAACTCTGATTGAACCTTAATAACTGTCATGTAGGTGACGTCATTAAATCATTTGAACCCGTGACCCCTGCTGTTGAAGGAGGACCGGACTATGTTAAAGCTGGTAGATAAAAGGAAGTAAAAGTTCCATATTGTAGGAATTGAAAAGTTTCAGGTTCCCCTCCAAGCTGCTGATTTCAAACAGTTGAGAGTGAAACAACTGCATTGCTTTGTGTTTGGGATGCACCCGCCGTACGTACCGCGTCGTCTGCGACGGCTCCACTCGTTTTGTTCCCTTATCGGAGACATGGTGCCCAAACTGTGGTTAGCTGGCACCGATGGTTCAGAATCTTTAATTAGTATTCCCTAGAGAAATTTATGTCGTTTTCCTAAAACTTTATGAAACGTGGCGGGGTTCAGAAGTCTTCATTTGAGATTAATTCTAATGTTATTTTAGAAAACATGGGGGAAACTCGGCTAATTCCGCAGTACGGGTAATTCCGCAGTAGTGCATATATGATTTTACTGCGGCTTTACAATAGCGTGAACGTAAGTTTTGAGAGGCTGTCAACAGGAGGCATGTTCTCTGCAGTGCTATAGAAAAAATCAAGGATATTGGTCGACACTTCTGTCGGCAATACAGTGAAACATCGAAAGTTGGCTGTTTTTCGTGTTTTGCTACACAGCTGTGAAGAAAGTGAGCATTGTTACATAGGCCTATAAATTGTTCCTTTTATGTTACTTTCATAATGTATTTCATAATAATTATTTACGACTGCGAAATTAGCCAAGTCCTATTGCGGATTTATCCGCACTGTTGCGTAATTACCCGAGTTCTTTTTCAACTGTAATGTATGTGCAACTAAATATATTTGCATTTTAATAGGTCTCTTTATCTCATTTGGTAATGAAAGGTTTCGTCCATGTCTACATACTTTGATAATATTCTTCAATAAACATTTTGATAAAAATATGATATATTTACTTCTTAATATTGCGGAATTGGCCGAGTCACCCCTATTATGTGTCTTTCACGTGTTAAATGTTATGTTACCTTGTTAACATGTTTCGGCCTGCTATTGGCCACTATCAGAACTCAGAACTCATCATCAGAACTCTGAGTTCCCTGAGTTTGTATCCCTGTGTCGTAGAAGTCTGCCGCCTGAGATCGGAACCAGTGTGTGACAGCGATCTGCACCTCTCTGTTGATCCCATGATGTGACAAATGTCTCAGTTGCAGTGGGGAATATGTTGAAAAATAGCTCAACAAAATTGCTGTATCTGTTCCAAAAAATCTTTCGATGACATTGTGTTTTCTTTCTGTAAACGACGCCAAAGGAAATTTACTTTCTCGGGCTCCTCGTAATTTCGCTCGAATGGCTAAAATTTGTAAGCATTTGTTTTAACATTATTAACATGGTGGAAGAAAAAAAAAAACTTGTTTATCTGCCCCCATGAGAATATTTGCTTGTCAGATGTATAAGACAAGATGTTTAATAAAATTTATTCTCAGTAGATAGTTTATTCAAAGCCTAAACAAACAAGCTGAATGCTATTATGATTACACAATAGGCCCTAGTAGAGTTTATAAAGCCTTCTGTATGTCGGTATGTCTTTTGTTTCCCAACCGAAGTTCTCGTAAGACGATAATAATTGGTAGTCGATATCGATTTCGACTGGAAATACTAATGAACGTATATATACGATGTTTACTATGGTTACCGATAAATAGGCGGAGATAGGTACGATTCTCTGGCATGGATTTGTTGGGAGAGAACTCTGTCGTTGTGGTGAATGATTGCAATAAAAAGCTGTTTCGCGTCAACAGTTCCTCTTCTCTTCATAGCATGTATAGTTGAAAAATGACTTCAAACAAATAATTAAGAGCGATTGCTTCGTCTTGTTTCTGGAATGGACAGAGTACATATCTTATTTCTAGAGGGGAAAATGAAACGTTTTAAGATTAACAGTTAAAACGAAACACTCAAAGAGATGGCGTGAAAGAATGACTGAGGAGTGTTTTGTGCACTGGGCAGCAAAAGAAATGCCGAGTTGAAGTCGTTGTCGATTTGAAATATTACCACAGCCTAGTATATACAGTCACGAAGCTCAATACGTAGTAAATATGCATTCTTAGATAGTTGCTAACCACTAGGATCGCTAATATCGCCTCATTACAGACAATGCGAAATAGTACCGGCACAGTCTATTGTTCCTAGCACCCTCATAACTCAAGCTTCGTGACTGTATATATTAGATTGTGATATTACCGTTTTACTTAGACTTCGCATAAGAAAACTTTTTTTTGTTAATACAATATGAAACGTAACTGGCCGTATATATCGAGTGTAAAAATTACAGCATCTATGGATAATACGGAAGGCTGTGGAATACCATATAAACTGCAGTTTCACTAATTTTATATAGTCTAGTATTCTTAGTAATATTGTAAAATGAAAGTATATGGATAATTTAAAATCAATTCATATTAAAAATTACGTGAACATGTTATAAAAGTCGTACTTACATGTTTTTAAGTAATCTCAGAAAAATAGCTTTCCTCCTAGCCATGTTTGCTAAAGTCGTCGGAAAATGATATAATTATTCCGTACCGACATTTCTTTTACAGCCCAGTGTACAGCAAAGAAACTAAATTTAAATAGATGGAAACGAGAAATGTCAGGAGGCCGAGGAGAGTATGAGTTCAGTAAGACAGCAGGTGATTCAAGTTCCTTGACACCAGAGTAGGGGCCTGTTCTATAACACTACTAATATCAATAACTTCTCATTAGGAGTACAGGAAAGGTAGTTAGAAGAGAAAGGAGATGAAGAGGAAGAAGTGTAAAAAGAGATCAGACAGATTATGGTACTGTAAATAAGATCATGTTTGCGTAGAGGAAACAGGAAATGATGATGATGATGATGATGATGATGATGATGATGATAAATTTCAGAACAATGAATATGGCGAAGAAAAAGAACATAAAATCCAGAGGAGATGAAGAAGAAAAACAAGAGAGAAAGTAAAGAAGACGAAGAGAGTGGATATGAAAGTGAAGAAGTGAGAAGTAAAATAAGCAAATAAAAAGAAGAGTTGATGAAAATTATTGCCACGTAAATGGAGGAGGAAATTTCGATTGTGTAGAGGAAGAAGAAGAAGCTGATGATGATTATGATAGTAAATAGGCCTGTGATGATATATTTAAGAAATAAATTATGATTAAGAAGAGACGACGAAAAGAATTAAGCGATGTTCGAGAAGAAGTGGTGGTAAGGAAGGAAGTAACAGTTGCGATGATATGAAGAAAGATGACATGGGAAAAGGGAAGTAAAAATTAAAATAAAGATAAAAAAGAATTAACAAGAGGTAATTATGAAGTAGGAGAGCAAACATAACGGAAAAGGAAGCTTAAAAAGGAGAGGAAGTCAGAGATGGTGGTGGTGGTGGTGGTGGTGGTGGTGGTGGTGGTGGTGGTGGTGGTTTGGTCAAGCATGTTGTAAGTTGTGAAATTGCTCTTAACACTTTACATGCCTCAACGACCCTGTAGACCTCAGTTTGACTTACAATCCGCCACTGTCTCATTTCGGCAGATGCGTCACGTTTACCCCTGTTGTATACTGTGCCCGCCGCCCGCCAAACTCTCGTACGTCGCGTCTGGAAGTACAATTTACACACCAGACATGTGCTTCCATTTGCTTCTCTACTCCTCACTGCGACCTGAGGTTACCTCAGCGCTGTATCAACAACTACTGCAGTAGCTCATCAGATAAACTTCTCTACGAAAGAGATAAAAAACACTAATCCTGCAGGATTTGCTGCCAACAGATCTCTGTTGTGCCGACATTCTTAGACTACTTAGATTTCCCTGCAGTTTTAAGTTTACCATTGCTCCGTCACTGTCATATTGCTCTCTCAGCGCCCTTAATCAGCCCCTGTAGTTGGATAGAAATGTTTTAATCTCAACTGGATTGTCAGATATGAAGCACTTGCCAAACGCCACACGATTTGTTACAGTTCCCATTTCGTGTACTTAAGGTATGGCACCTTGACACAGTGGCAGACATCTGTTGGATACAGGCGATTGGAGGAAGTCTAATATTCTCCACGCTTCAGGGTAACATTTTCGGAGAGCCACCGGCGTGGCTCAGTCGGTTAAGGCGCTTCCCTGCCGGTCTGAAGTTGCGCTCGGGCGCGGGTTCGATCCCCGCTTGGGCTGATTACCTGGTTGGGTTTTTTCCGAGGTTTTCCCCAACCGTAAGGTGAATGCCAGGTAATCTATGGCGAATCCTTGGCCTCATCTCGCCAAATATCATCTCGGTGTCATCAATCTCATCGACGCTAATAACATCGTAGTTGATACAGCGTCGTTAAATAATCAACTAAAAAGACATTTTCGGAACAATTCTCATATACGATAACATAATTCGGACTGCAAGCACTTGTTATTGGTTTCAAATAATTTTTGCTTTTACAGATCATTTTGTTATTATTATTATTATTATTATTATTATTATTATTATTATTATTATTATTATTATTATTATTAATTGGAAATCTATCCTTTGAAGAGGAGGAAAAATTCAAATATTTTGGAGCTACAGTAACTAATACAAATGACACTCGGAAGGAAATTGAATGCAGAATAAATATGGCAAATGCCTGTTATTCTTCGGTTGAGAAGCTTTTGTCCAGTCTGCTCTCAAAAAAAACTGAAAGTTGCAATTTATAATGGTTGAGCAGTTTGGACTTTTTCAAAATTGAAATTTTCAAAATTGTAACACAACGTTTCGAAGAATGGATCTCTCTTCGTCGTCAGGTGAAAACCTACCGTGGGGATCGTCACAAACAGCTAGCCTATCTGACTGATCGACTGTTTGTAACGATTCCCACAGTACGTTTTCACCTGACGACGAAGAGAGATCCAATCTTCGAAACGTTTAGTGTTACAATTTTGAAAATTAGCAATGGAAAAAATCCAAACAGCTCAACCAACAAATTCACCGTTGCTCTGCCCCCTGGGGAGGTCGAGACGTAGATGGGAAGATAATATTAAAATGGACTTGAGGGAGGTGGATATGATGGTAGAGACTGCATTAATCTTGCTCAGGATAGGGACCGATTGCGGGCTTATGTGAGGGTGGCAATGAACCTCAGGGTTCCTTAAAAGCCGTAAGGGACGCTAGAACTGTGTTTGGAAATTTTTATAATTTTATTCCGATTTATTTCATTCTTGAACTTAGGTGCATTAAAAACAAGGTGTGTGTGAATTTTTGAACCAAATCGGACTGCTAATTTCGAAGTTAGTTTCATTTTAATTATGTAAGTTAGTGATAGAATCAAAAGTTCCACGCGCATTACATTCAAATAGAGCCAGTTCATATTTCTTTCATATAGACCCAGATTTACGGACAATATTCTAACGTTGAGAAATTCATGACGTCTAGTTTAGTTTTGGCACACTAATTTTTTTTAAATAATTTATTTATTCATACTTTTTATTTACATAATATTTTTAGCTCCCAATTTTCAAGATACTTAAAATGTCTCAACGTCAGATCTCAGATAATAGAAAATCTTCGCACCCTCGATGCCCACTAAATGTCTAACCCTATGTTGACGTCATTGATGAAAGAGCTAATCAAATCTATTCAATTCACGTTATTTAAATAGCGGAGCCCGCTATCTCTACCGGTGTTAAAACATTGCATCTCGATTGAGTTTTACCACTCTGGATGATATTCATCTCCATAGAACAGCTCAAGATGGATACAATCAGAAGTACAAGAAGACTCGAGACAAAAATTTTTCTTTGAGATTCCAACAGACAAAATGTTGAGTCGTGACTACTCCGCCAAACGAAAACGCACCTTTGTTTAACTCGCCGTAATTTAAACACTAGTAAAGATTTTGAGTATTGGCCACTGTCAAAAGTAATTTCCATTCTTTCTCAACATTTCTCTCGCTTTGATCCCCCATCTAACGTGGAAAATAAAAAAAAAAAATTGCCGCTTACCAACTTTTCAAGGTGTAAATGTCTATTCTGAACAGATCACATAGAAGTTAGTATTTTTTCCTCACTTTTCAAAAAAGATTTATCATTTCGAATTTCTTTCTATGTTTTCCTTAGATAGACATTGAGCTATAGATTAAAAAAAATACAGTGCGATTGATTGACTATCATAGGAGCTACTACATAATAAATGTTAAAGGAGCGGGAAATATTTTTAGTAACCTATGTTAACATTCTTAAATCTTCGGAAAGAATCATTGTACGATATGTACTATTGTTATAAAGAAGTATTATTATTATCGTAGTGGAATCACAGTCTAGTATATACAGTCACGCAGCTCAATACGTAGTAAATATGCATCCATAGATAGTTGCTAATCACTAGGATCGCTAATATCGCCTCATTACAAACAATGCGAAATAGTCCCGGCACAGTCTATTGTTCCTAGCAACCTCACAACTCAAGCTTCGTGACTGTATATACTAGACTGTGGTGGAAGTATAAAAGGAAGTGAAAGTATCTTCTTATATTGGTGAATAGTACGTGATTTGATGTCATTTTGTCTTTTGAATGACTTACTTACTTACTTGCTTGCTTTTAAGGAACCCGGAGGTTCAATGCCGCCCTCACATAAGCCTGCCATTGGTCATTATCCTGAGCAAGATTTAATCCAGTCTCTATCATCGTATCCCACCTCCCTCAAATCCATTTTAATTGTATCTTCCCATCTACGTCTCGGCCTCCCTAAAGGTCTTTTTCCCTCCGGCCTCCCAACTAACACTCTATATGCATTTCTGGATTCGCCCATACGTGCTACATGCCCTGCTACAGAACAACCGTTAATATAACTGTTTTATAAATTCTAACTTTCAGATTTTTCGACAGCAGACTGAATGATAAAAGTTTCTCAACCGAATAATAACTGGCATTTCCCATATTTATTCTGTGTTTAATTTCCTGGCGAGTATCATTTATATTTGTTACTGTTGCTCCCAGATATTTGAACTTCTCCACCTCTTCAAAAGATAAATTTCCAATTTTTATATTTCCATTTCGTACAATATTCTCGTCACGAGACATAATCATATACTTTGTCTTTTCGGGATTTACTTCCAGACCTATCTCATTACTTGCTTCCAGTAAAATCCCCGTGTTTTCCCTAATCGTTTGTGGATTTTCGCCTAACATATTCACGTCATCTACATCTTTTGAATGACAATTGAAGAAATAAAATATAAGGAGCGATAACGAACTGAATTGTTACAAAACCCGTGAATCATAATTAAAATGAGAAAGTACATGTCCTCATGTTGGCAACGATCTAGTTAAAGTAATGAAAATTTAATAAACTCAAATACTGATACAATGTTATAAAATAAGCAAAGAGAACAGACGAAACACAGATTTAGTGTCGTGTTAATTTATGTTGTGCGGTGCGGACCCAAGAATGGAAAGTGATACAGAGATCCTTCACCCCGCACGCATCGGTTACAGGGCGCCCTGTCTGAGTTCCAAGCCACATTGATCGTCGCGCGCGCGAAGGCTGGATTACATCAAGCCAGTCTAGACACACTATAGGCGGCTATGGATCTCAAAACCCGCGCCAAGCCGCGCGCAGTCAACTGTTTTTGTTTCAATTGTTGAGGCCATCTTATGTGCGATAAGTTTAGGGTAAAAATGAATCCTGATCTAGCTAATCGAGGGACTTCTGTTATATTTCCATCTATAGACAAGTACGGTATTGCTTTAGTTTATTACATGTTCACTTGAATATTAATAAAAAAATTGAAGTGTTTCTGCATTTGTTGAAGAACATGGAAAATCGTTCCAGTAAAACTCCATGTCTTCTGCTCATATTAATGGTTTGTGTATAATATCAGCGAAGCTGTTAAGGATTTCAAATGGAATAGTGGAAACGTTATTTGCTTGCTTATTGAAATGAACAATTTTATTATATTCGGTGGCTGAAATTTTAAACACAAAATGTACAAATAAATCTGCATATTATGTGTATACTATACAGTAATTATATAGGCTACGGTATAAGGGACATTCGATTCATTGAATCCCTATAGGCGTAATTGCGTGAGACGTTTATGCTGTTCGTGATTGTTATTGTGAGCATGATTGAGTTTGTAAGGATGTTTGGGATTTGAAATAAAATTTTCATATTTATTTTAATTTCTCTCCTCATTTATTGATCACACCCGTTTCTGTACGAATAGGCCTAACGATTTTCATTAAATTAAAATATTAAGCTCAACGATTTTACAAGTTAACTAACGTCTTACATGAAACTTTTCCAAGTTCGTCTGATACCGAAATCACAAACCTACAGCAGCTGTTCTTAATACGGTCTCTTGCATAAATATACAAATCACTTGAAAAGAAACGAGCATCGAAATAAATTATTCATTTATTAATTCACACGTCATCGTTATTGCTGGAATTGTCTATAATAAAGAGACGACATTTCTGATGGCTGGATGGTTTCTTTCAGGAAATGCTACGATGCATATAAACTCTTAGGGTGCTATTCATAGACATTTCGCAGCACGCGCTACGAGCGTACTAAGCTAGCCCCGGCTATCCACTGGTTACTTGTACAGAATTCAAATCATATCCTATCGCTAACACTGGTTTATGAATACGAAAAACGCTGATCATCCACCGAAAGCCCGCGCTAAAAATGTCTATGAATACGGCCCATAAAATATATAAAAATAAAATGAGGATGGATACTCCAACACAAGCATAGGCTGCGCATTCCATTTGATCATTGTTGTAGTAGAAGCATAATCAATGATCAAACTATTGAAAGCATTGCTGATGGCTTACACAACTGCTATAATGCGCAGTGCTTTGTATTTGTATCATAATTTTTCTCGAATCCTGTTCAGAAAAACCCACGTTAAAACCTATGATTATATTATTATTATTATTATTATTATTATTATTATTATTATTATTATTACTACTACTACTACTACTACTACTACTACTATTATGCTTTGTATTTGTGTTTATGGTATTTCTCGAATCCTACGCACGTTAAACCTGCAATAACAGTGCAACCGTGCCGTTACCTTGCAACACAAAAAGATCCAATACAGCTCAGCTCTATCGACATACTACATCCGCAACACTGAGATATGATGGCTGTGCCTGCCCTAATACAAACCCCTCGGCTGCTGACCCGCTACCGGCCTTGGTCGGTCTGTCTGTCTGTCACGGAACTCGAGTCGACCTGTAGTTGTATATTATATTGTAATGCTATCTGCGAAGTTCGTTACTTTTGTTTTATATGTTGTCAGTACTGGCATTACCGATCTGCAAATGTTTTTCCTCTGGTTCAGCAATATTCTAATATCTTTGATGTAGGTATAATTATTCTGAATACCTACAGAGTAAGAAAACGGTCGGGAAAATTTTAGAACACGGATTGCACCTACCAAATTATGTCTTAAAATACTAAAAAGAGCAGATTTGTCTGCGTTTGTCGAATGCGCATCATTATATTTACGAAAAGTGCCAATAATTTATTTTGTGTGCACAAGGTTGGAATTTTGAAGTAAGAGGGAAAGGGTGCAATCCATGTTCCGGAGTTTATCCAAACGGTCTTTCTTGTGGCTAAATGAAAATATAAGCGAGCCATCTTTACTCATCTTCGTCTGATGTAGCCATTCTTTGGTTCGAGGTTCGACAAGGCACGGCCACTAGTGTTTGAACAGTTTTGTTGCATGTATACTAAAATCTAGCTTATTATTATTATTATTATTATTATTATTATTATTATTATTATTATTATACTTGCTTTTAAGGAACCCGGAGGTTCATTGCCGACCTCACAAAAGCCCGCCATTGGTCCCTATCCTGAGCAAGATTAACACACCTCCCTCAAATCCATTTTAATATTATCTTCCCATCTATGCCTGGGCCTCCCCAAAGGTCTTTTTCCCTCCGGCCTCCCAACTAAAACTCTATATGCATTTCTGGATTCGCCCATACGTGCTACATGCCCTGCCCATCTCAAACGTCTGGATTTGATCTTCCTAATTAAGTCAGGTGAAGAATACAATGCGTGCTATTCTGTGTTGTGTAACTTTCTCCATTCTCCTGTAACTTCATCCCTCTTAGACCCAAATATTTTCCTAAGCACCTTATTCTCAAACACCCTTAACCTATGTTCCTCTCTCAAAGTGAGAGTCCAAGTTTCACAACCATACAGAACAACCGGTAATATAACTGTTTTATAAATTCTAACTTTCAGATTTTTTGACAGCAGACTGGCTGATAAAAGCTTCTCAACCGAATAATAACACGCATTTCCCATATTTATTCTGCGTTTAATTTCCTCCCGAGTGTCATTTATATTTGTTACTGTTGCTCCAAGATATTTGAATTTTTCCACCTCTTCGAAAGATAAATCTCCAATTTTTATAGTTGCATTTCGTACAATATTCTGGTCACGAGACATAATCATATACTTAGTCTTTTCGGGATTTACTTCCAACCCTATCGCTTTACTTGCTTCAACTAGAATTTCCGCGTTTTCCCTAATCGTTTGTGGATTTTCTCCTAGCATCCGGAGAATCAGTCCCATTCCGAGGCTTACTGTTAGGTTTCGTAACAAGCTGTTTTTTACGGTGATGGGTTGTTAGCCCTTCGCCCAACCCCCAAGCTGGAGGACCACCCCCTATCGGCTGTCCACGACTGCTTATTCAATATATTCGCAGCTACCCTTCATATCTGGAATTATTATTATTATTAGTAGTAGTAGTAGTAGTAGTACAGTAGTAGTAGCAGCAGTAGTAGTAGTAGTAGTAGTAATAGTAGTAGTGGTGGTGGTGGTGGTGGTGGTAGAATGATTTTTACAAATGTAGAAGTACGATCCGAAAAACCCTTAAAGTAAGAGCATAGACGTATAACCAAGAACAATAAATAAATATTATTATTGGTGTTTTTCTTTGTGTCATTTTCCGTTATTGAAGTCATGAAGTAACTTATGTAAACAAGACGATTTTGCTTTTATGTTACAGAATCATTAAAGAAAGCCTGGAATATCGTCTATGTTCACTACACGATAATGTTGTTCCGAATTTTTTTTTTACACTAGTGGTTTGAAAATACGAAAGGAAATAGTTACGATATAGCCACTGCCTTGATGCTTTCAATTTTCCGTCTCCAGAGGGAAATTATTAAGACCTGGGGTTCCGATCTGTGTTGCAGTCTTGCAGTGAAGGGTAGTGGTGCACGTTGCATTTTACTGCACACCCCACCGGGGCCTCTAAACACCCTCCCACATGTTTACTACCCCGCTTGGTCTGTGTCTCGCTCTCTTTCGCAAAGGGCATCGACTCTAGTCGGCCTCCTTTCGCCATTAACGACACTCATAACAAATTTATAGAGTAGGGGTAGCAAGTACGTCCTTAATCCGCTCTTATCTCTTTTCGTCATTTCTTTTCGATTTTCTATCCCTTTTCATTCCGTTTCCACTATCATTTTTTTTGTCTTTCATTTTATTCCTTTTCCCCTTCCTTCCATTTCCTTTCGTTTCCTTTTCCCTTTTCATTTGCATTAATTTTCTTTGTTAGCCCTTTCCTTCTAGTTGGTAGTTTTACTTCCCCCTCTCTTTTCATTTTCGGATTTTTACTTTTGATTTCCTGTTTTCTCTCTTTGTTCCTGTTTTGCTTTTTCTATCATCTTCTCCTCTGTTTCATCTAGCATTTCATTCTTTCGTCTTTGCTCTATTTATTTTTAATCAATTTATATTCTATTTTCTTAATCTTTTACTTTCATGACTCTTTGTTGCTTCCTTTTGTATTATCTTTATTATCCATAGGCGGAGAGAGAACCGTTTTCTTGTAGGGGAAGGTCAAAGAAAAACCATAGAATCCCCATATAACGGGGTTATGGGAGACATTATTTACCTCCTCTCCTCGTTACAGCTTGACAGTGGTACAGTATATCGGAATATGATCATTTAATAAAGGTACTTTCGGAAGCAGTGTTACATCCATATCCGCGATGTTTGGGACCGAGTTGTATAGGGCTTGAACTGTAGGTCTACTACAAATTATAATAGGGCATAACTTAAAACAATCTCCCTCTTTTTCTCTCTCGTACAGAAACACATGCATGCATCAATAATTCATGCATATATCAATAACATATCATTTATCGTACGTCAATAACACTACGTAACAGAAACTTTTTATATGAAGTTTACCTTCCTGAAGATATATGAAATGTAAACTCTAATTATTTTATTTAATCTCGTCTTTAAGTTTAATCATTATACCAGGATCACTTTTCTTTTTTCTGCATTGTTGTGCAGTTCACTTCGCTCTAGAATATGCTATTAGGAAAGTTCAGGATAACACAGAGGGTTTAGAATTGAACGGGTTACATCAGCTTCTTGTCTATGCGGATGACGTGAATATGTAAGGAGAAAATCCTCAAACGATTAGGGAAAACGCGGAAATTCTACTTGAAGCAAGTAAAGAGATAGGGTTGGAAGTAAATCCCGAAAAGACTAAGTATATGATTATGTCTCGTGATCAGAATATTGTACGAAATGGAATTATAAAAGTTGGAGATTTATCCTTTGAAGAGATGGAAAAATTCAAATATCTTGGAGCAACAGTAACAAATATAAATGACATTCGGGAGGAAATTAAACGCAGAATAAATATGGGAAATGCGTGTTATTATTCGGTTGAGAAGCTTTTGTCATCTAGTCTGCTGTCAAAAAATCTGAAAGTTAGAATTTATAAAACAGTTATATTAACGGTTGTTCTGTATGGCTGTGAAACTTGGACTGTCACTTTGAGAGAGGAACAGAGATTCAGGGTTTTTGAGAATAAGGTTCTTAGGAAAATATTTGGGGCTAAAAGGGATGAAGTTACAGGAGAATGGAGAAAGTTACACAACACAGAGCTGCACGCGTTGTATTCTTCATCTGACATAATTAGGAACATTAAATCCAGACATTTGAGATGGGCAGGGCATGTAGCACGTAAGGGCGAATCCAGAAATGCATATAGAGTGTTAGTTGGGAGGCCAGAGGGGAAAATACCTTTGGGGAGGCCGAGACGTAGTTGGGAAGATACAATTAAAATGGATTTGAGGGAGGTGGGTTATGATGATAGAGACTGGATTAATCTTGCTCAGGATAGGGACCAATGGCGGGCTTATGTGAGGGCGGCAATGAACCTCCGGGTTCCTTAAAAGCCAGTAAGTAAGTAAGTAAGTGCAGTTCACTCATATTTTTCCAAGTGACGACGTGAACACCTGCAGACTTCTAACACATGAGTACAGACTGTTACAAAAGAAACATTACAGTGCTTCCATTCCTCAAATGAAGTATAGCAATTCTTATACATTCAGAAATTTAAAATACATATTATAGTCCAGACACATGATCTGAAGACAATTCATCAATTTAAGCATAGAATCTTAATCATAAACGAAAGCAAAAAAAAAAATAAAAAATCTTTTGAATTCAATATTTTCTAAAGTTAATAGAAAAAAGAAAGTTGAGACAAGTTTGGGGGGACAGTGCCGCCCACAACTCCGCCTGTGTTGTTACCTCATAAGAAACAAAAGAAGTTACTTAGCAATGGCCGAATAAACAAAATGCTTCTTGAATAGATGGGTATTTTCTGAAGAAGCAACCTTCCATGTCAGTGGAAGAGTGAATACCCATAATGCAATCATATGAGGACGTGAAAATCCGCATGTCTCATATGAACTGGAACGGGCTAGCCCTAAAGTTAATGTCTGGTGCGCGGTAAGTCACTATAATCTGTATGGGCCATTTATCTTCGCAGAGGAAACAGTTCGATCAGGACCATACCTGGACATGTTGAAAAATTTTTCGAACCACAACTGCAACAGGAAAACAAATGGGTATCGTGTTCCAACAGGATGGTGCACTAACTCATTGGGCAACAGACGTCCGTGATTATCTGGATGACACATTTGGCAACAACTGGTGTGATCGAGGAGGAACAATTAGGTGGTCTCCAAATTACCCAGACTTGACACCACCCGCTTTCTTTCTCTGGGGTTTCGTGAAGAATGATGTTTATGCAAGAGATTCAGGAATATTCTTGATCTCAGAGCAAAGATTGTTCTCAGCCTTTGAGTTAGTTAAGGCCCATTCACAATGAAAATTAAACATAACCGTAACATAAACACAGAAGTTTGCGCCCAGACTACCAAATGGGATCATTCACAATGATTCACATAAGCATTGACATAAACATTACCGTAAGACGTTAACATGAAAGTTTGCAAACTCCAAACTTTCATGCTTATGCTTACGTGATTTGCAAACGGAACACAATCGTGGAGCGCTGAAGTATACGACAGAATATGAGGAAATGGCGTCGTTGTTATGTTTCCATGGTTACCAAGTATGTTTGCTGTTATGTTTATGTTCCCATCGTGAATGATGGTATGACTTCTTCATTTTACCGTAACGTTTATATTCTTAAGTTAACGCTTACGTTATGTTTAATTTTCATTGTGAATGAGCCTTTACCCCCGAAATGTTAGACCACACATGGGAGAAATTAGCCTCAAGATATGAACTGTGTCGTGTTCCCAATGGTGGGCACGTTGAGGTCTAATTTGGACAAAACTCGCATTCTTCTAGAATACATGTACAAATTATTTAACAAAAAATATCAACAATTCTCATTTTATCATGTTTTTATTTTATGTCTTCCGAAACGGACCATCCTGTATAACTTTCATATATTGCAAAATAATTGAAATTAGAAAAGAATGCTACAAGAATGTTTAATTAAAATTAAGTAGAAACAAAAATGAAAATTATGATATATATTTCAAAGGATATACGCAATTAAATGATACTGAAAGTTATGTGATATTATTGCCACCTGTGGCCACACCTGTGCTTCTGATGTAGTGGACAATGAACGGATAATAGTGATGTCGCAGGTATTTTCTCTGGTGTCAATGTCCTCCATTGTTTGGAACTGGTTTTATATGGCAAATAATTTAAATAGAAATGTTGTTTTCTTAATAAAAGCTTGCATGCAGACCAAACAGCATTTTTATCAGTTTCCTCATTTTGAAGAAAATTAATTTTATACACGCAATTGTACGTTTCAACTGGGAGTTAAGGGAATTCCAAGAAGTCTGCAGAGTGATGCAGTCACACGACGTAATCTGCCAACTGCAGCAAATAGCGATGCATCCAGAGTTGCAGAGTTCTCCCAGCTGGGTCCGTCACATGCGAATCGTATGCCCTTCTTGTTCTAACACTTGTTAATTGTTTAATCAGTATGCAAGATATTGGGGCACTGCTCTGAGAAAACCTGCATCAAATCAACGTTTTTAATCACGGATTTATTAGAGCCTGAACTGGAATCTTTCCATTCGGAGAGTGTTATTATTATTATTATTATTATTATTATTATTATTATTATTATATTGTGTAGATTATGTATTCCACACCACATAAATTGGAATTGGCCATTTCCCCCCTTCAAACTCCTATTTAAATTAGTGTTAAAATCCAATATTTCATTTGAATGTTTAAAGAGAACAATTTAGTAATTTGGAATGGAATTCTAATATCTAGTGTAAAGAAGTGAATAATGAACAGCTTCTCCTACAATTTTTCCTGTAGTCCGGCCAATAAATTTAACACCTAAAGCAGTGGTTCCCAGTCTTTTGAGTGTCACGGCCTCCTTCAAGTTCATATTTCATTTTGGCGAACTCCAAAATTGTTTTGTATAATCTAGGTTGGTAATCATGTTTTACTCATTTCTACTGATTAAACAGTTGCATAATATAGCGAATTAAACATCTGTAATGAATTGAAAGCAGCATTAATTTTCAGATACAGCTTTCGAATATAATCAGAAAACACGCAAATACAAAGCTATTTTATGTTATATCTTGTCTTTGCTGTGATTAATTCAACCAGGTTTTTAGTCTGACCACGAAGTTATCAATGAATGGTTGAGGTCTTTGGTGTAAAAAATTTAACCAGTTTTTTAGATTTACCACAATGTTATCAGTGAGATGGTTGCTGCCTTTGCTGTCAAAAATTAAACCATGTTTTTAGACTTACCATAAGGTTATCAGTGGGATGGTTGATGTCTTTGTTGTAAAACTTTAAACCAGTTTTGTAAATTTACCATAAGTTTATCAGTGGAATGGTCTATGTATTTGCTGTGGAAATTTAAACCAGTTTTTTAAATTTATCATAAGGTTATCAGTAGGATTGTTGATTTCTTTGCTGTGAAAAATTGAAGCAGTTTTCAGACTTACCATAAGGATATCTGTGGGATGTTTGATATCTTTGCTGTGAAAAATTAAACCAGTTTCTTTTTTCAAATTTACCATAAGGTTATCAGTGGAATGGTTCATCTCTTTGCTGTAAAAAATTAAATCAGTCATTTAAATTTACCATAAGGTTATCAGTGACATGGTTGATGTCTTTCTGTGAAAAATTAAACCAGTTTTTTTAGACTTCCCATAAGGTTATCAGTGGCATGGTTGATGTCTTTGCTATGAAAAATTAAAACAGTTTTTTTAAATTTACCATAAGGTTATCAGTGGCATGGTTCATGTCTTTACTGTGAAAAATTAAACCAATTTTTTTTTTTAATTTACCATAAGGTTATCAGTGGGATGGTTGATGTCTTTGGTGTGAAAAATTAAACTAGTTGTTAGACTTACCGTAATATTATCAGTGGGATGGTTCATGTCTTTGCTATGAAAAGTGAAACCAGTTTTTCTAGACTTATCATGAAATTTTCAGTGGGATGGTTGATGTCTTTGCTGTGAAAAAATAAATCAGTTTTTTAGACACCATAAATTTATCAGTTTGATGGTTGATGTCTTTGCTATGAAAATTCAAACCAGGTTTTCTAGACTTATAATAAAGTTTTCAGTAGGATGGTTGATTCTTTGCTGTGAAAAATTAAACCAGTTTTTTAGACACCATAAATTTATTAGTGGGATGGTTGATGTGTTTACTGTGAAAAGTTGAACCATTTTTTAAACTCATCATAAGGTTATCAGTGGGATGGTTGATGTCTTTGTTGTGAAAAATTAAATGAGTTTTTGAAATTTACCATAAGGTGATCAGTGGAATGGTTGATGTCTTTGCTATGAAAAATTAAACCGGTTCGTAGACTTACCATAAGATTATCAGTGCGATGGTTGATGTCTTTGCTGTGAAAAATTAAACCAGTATTTTTAGACTTAAGGTGTTAGGATTTATTTATTCTTGTTGTTGGTTTAGGTTTATTAATTTAAGTAAAGTTAATAGAAGATTTTAACTTCTTTCTTATGCTTTCAAAACATATGCTTTTCTCTAAAGCTTTTTAACTTTAATTGTTTAAATTATCTCAAAATTTATCAGTGAGATGGTTCATGTCTTTATTGTGGAAAGTTAATCCAGTTTTTCTAGACTTAGACCTACCATAAAGTTATCTGTTGGATGGTTCATGTTTTTACTGTGTAAAGTTAAACCAGTTTTTTTTAATTTACCATAAGTTTATCAGTGGGATGGTTGATGTCTTTGCCATGAAAAATTAAACCAGTTTTTCATACTTGTCATAAGATTATGAGTGGGATGGTTGATTTTACTTGGCCTAGGCTGACTCAATTGCAGATACACTAAGTCGCAGGTCTACCTCAACATAAAATGGAAAATATACTCTCACATAAATAAGCTGATGCAAATGGCATTAATTGTTGTACTGCATTTCGGGAAACAGAGGGGTATTGTCTATCGGTAGTGCATGCAACGAAGATTACTACAGAGACTTTGTAGAAAACACAACTTTTAAGCTCGAGAGAAAAGATAATTTATAATAATTGTAACAATCCATCTCCTTTTTAGACTGACAAAGTATTATTTGTCACCAAGAAGGGAATTTTCATACAATTGTTTTTCCCATGGCGGAAAGGATAATATTTCCTTAATTTAAATATCAATCAGTGAAGATTTTTTTACTTCCAAAGATATCGGGCTATAGTTCATCATGTGTTGCTAGAAAGTTACAAAGTGTGGGAAATTATCGAATTCTCGATTGATATCTGAGCAGGCCAATAAGTTTAACTTCGTTATCGCTGCTTTAGTTCCATCCTGAACGATGAACACATTTAAAGTTGAACCCTGAAGATCAGAACTTAACAAATTGAAAATATCGGATAGGTGCGCCAGACTTATAAGCCAAGAGAAGTTCCTCAGGCGAAGTCATTCCTTTTAAAATTTGTCTCCTAAGAATCTGAGTTAAACAAAAAATACTCCAGCAAGCTGACAAAATCAGAGAAATGAAGTTAAAATACTATTTCAAAACATTGTTGGAGCCGCGGACTCATTTCAACTCACTCGCGGACCCCAAGGCGTCTGCGGACCATAGATTGGAAACTACTGTCCTAGAAGTAAAGTAGGAACTGCTTATGTAATTATAATTTAGATTTAGATTTAGATTTTATTTAATAATAACATATACATAAAAACGTTACATTAAAATACCCCGAAAGAGCAAAGCTCGTGTTCGGGGACAGTTCCGTTACATAGATATACATACTTTGTAGACAAAATACTTAAGAAAAAAGCTCGCATAAAGATGATAATAAAATTACTAAATAATAATACTAGTAATAACTGAGTGAAAAAAGAGACGATGTTGAGATTGGTGGATTAATATTAAATTATTATTAGTAGTATAATTAGTGCAGGTCATGTTGATATAGTAACCAAGATAAAATAGAAAAATGCACTTAGGATAGAAATAAACTTGTTTTACAATACATGGTACATAATATATATACAGGGAAGTCTGTCATATAAATTTTTTAATTCTGGATCTGAAAATTTCATTGCTTAAAGTAGTCAATTCTGGATGAAATTTTATTATCGAATTATATAGACGTGGACCATAATTTGTACTGTGTAGTAAAGCAGCAGATGTGAAATATTTAGGTTCAACTAATTTAAGAATTTCATTTCGTCTTGTATTATGAGCATGTGGCTGAGCTACAAACTTCATTCTATTTTTATGATAGAATTTCATTAAAGAGTATTTATAAATTTGGTCAATTCTAAAAACATTCAATTCGGAATGGATCAATTTTGTTGGGTAATCCAGTCGCCTTTTCAAACAAATTTTGATTATACGTTTTTGCAACATAATTGTAATTGTATTCTTAATATTGTAGTTGTAATCCCCTGGTAGAGGGGAAGAGAAGGCCTGATGGCCTTATCTCTACCAGGTTAAATAAATAAATAAATAAAATAAATGTAGTATTTTGTAGTGTCTATTGTTAACAGATGTGAGCATTATGTAGGCTACATGAAAATCCTTAATAAGTGTTTATGAAAATTTCACTTTATCCATATTTCAATGATTGACAGGCATATAAAAGACAAGATTCATTTGTCCGACACCATTGTTTATAAAGTATCTGCAGTATACCTACTAAACCTCTTGCATTTTCAAGCTCTCTATCATCATGTGGCATAGTGTAAAAAAAGAGAAATTACAGTAAAACTTCATTTAGCCGAAACCCTCCTTAACCGAAACATTGGATTAAAAATGGATACAGTATCTTTTTGGACCATCTTGTTCTCACCCCAAATCAAGAGTGAGTGCTTTTTAGAGAATGCAGTAGGCATACGGTTAGGTAGTAAAATTGCTTTCCACACCCTCAGTTCACGAGTGTATTGGCTCCGTCAAGTGAAAGTTATTCTCTGTTTACGTATCTGGCTTTCGTTCCATCTACCCTCTGTCCCAAGAATTGTAAAACCAGCTACGGCAGTTGATTCCCCGAGCATTATTTCTGTGATGCTTTAGCAATTGTTCGTGCATATTGCTTTGTATTATTTTATAAAGTATGTGCTTTTGCGATGTCAACGTGGGATTATAGCCGTCAAATAAAAACTTGACGTTATAAGATGAGTGGAAAATGGCGCGACATTGTGAAACTCTGCAGCAGGCTATGGAATTGAAATCCGAACTGTCTCCGATTAGATACGGCCAAAATCTAAACAGCTACAGCTGTCCTCTAAAGTCTAAAATATCAAACCGCAGAAAAAAGCTCTGATGGAAAATGATAATGCAGACACATTTCTCTGGTTTACCCACAATGTGCAAAAGACATGTCATTATCCTGACCTGTGGTTCAAGGAAAGGCTAAATTGTTAGCAGAGATATTGAAAGGATATGGAAAATATTTCTGCTAGTTCTGGCAGGATAGATTTATAAATAGAGGATTATGGCACACGTCAGCTTCATTTAAGTGTAAGGTAAAGATAGATCCTTCACAGGACATTAAGACACTTTTGGGGCATGGCATGCTTTCTTCACTTCAACACTAGAATGAGGTGGTGTGATCGGCATCACGCTCCGACCGCATTTTACCCCCGGTAAAGACCCGGTACTTAATTTGATAGGAGACTAGGTGAACTTCGGGGCTGTTCTGAAAACATCTAAGTGTAGAGAGTGTAATATTAACTATACTGTAATGGTAACTAAGTAACAATAAGTGTACTGTAATGGGGGTACTTCAGTATAGTTTTATGTTATGAAGAATGGTTTCCATAGCAATAAGTTTCTCTGTGGAAATTCTAACTTTCAAGGACTAATAATAATAGCTGTAAATACAACAAAAATACGATCGTGAAAAAAAACATATTTACAGAACTAATTAAATTTATTTATTTATTTATTTATTTATTTATTTATTTATTTATTTATTTATTTATTATTTAGCTAATAATTGTAACATAAAATATAATATATACAGAATAACTTTAGCTCGCCCCTGAAAGAGTAGAACTCGTGCTCAGGGGCGGATTCCTGAATTGAAATTAATAATTATACAATACAATTTGTCTTATGTCTACTGTGCAATTATAGTATATAAATTTAAATTTACAATTTTTCAATTTTTATAAAATCCATACATAACTTTTTTTAATTTGATACTAGAACTATTAGAATTGACAAGATTAGGATATTTAAATATAAATTTGTTATATATTCTTGGGCCTAAATTACTACTATGATTAAATACTGTAACAGTGTTGCATTTTGGTTCAAACAACCTTAAAGAATTCATACCTTTTGTTTCATTACTATGAGAATACAATTCAAAATTATTTCGATTTTTATGTATGAATTTTATTAATACAATATAATAAATTTGTCTTACGTTAAGTACATTAAAGTCTAGAAACAAATTTTGAGATGGAAAATCAATAGGTTTATGAAAACATATTTTAATTATTTTCTTCTGTAATAAATAAAGTGGATTAAAATTGGATTTAAATGAGCTACCCTATCCTATAATTCCATACATAATTACCGATTGAAATAAATTTAAATATATTGTACGTAATAAACTTATTGACAAGTAATTCCTCAATAAAACAATATACTATTTTACGTAATTTATTACAAAGGTAATTAATGTGTTGGTTCCATTTTAAATGATTATCGAAAATTATATCTAAATACTTAACTTCAGAGGACTCTTTAATAATCGGACATTTACACTGTATAAGACAACAATCAGAATTATGTAATTTAATACTTAATATAGATGTAGTACGTTTGTTACATTTTTCAGATAATGAGAATGGAATAATTATGGTTTTATTTTCGTTGATAGAAAGATAATTTATGTCAAACCATTTTTTTTATTAATTTAAGTCCATTATTTGAATTATTATATGCATCATAACAGGTTTTCCCACCAAAAAGTAAAACTGTGTCATCTGCATAAGAATAGTGAACATCATTGTATTGTTGTAAGTCAATTTTTAATAAGTCATTGATATATATTAAAAATAGAATAGGGCCTAGAACTGTGCCTTGGGGAACACCTATATTAATAATTAAAGGTTCACTTGAATAATTGTCAATTTTCGTTATTTGAATTCTGTCGTTAAGATACGATTTTATTAAGTTTAAAGCATTACCTTTGATTCCTAAATTGAAGCTGTAGGCCTACATTGCTCTTTGTTGGCCTGCATGTTTGAGTCATCAGATCTTTACATTTGAAAATGTTCCCAGTCTTTCTTATGAAGATACACATTTCCATAATATGTGTACAGTTCCTGGTAGAGCTGTCGTTTGCAATTCTGTGATTCTGCGTTCCCTAGGGATGTCTTTCAGGTAACTTTGTATGCTTTAATTCGTATATTCCCAGGTGAGCCAATAATTAGCAGTAGGTATGATGTTTGTTTTGTTGTTCCACATGCGTTGCGCTTTATCATTGCATTTCTTGTTTAATATTCCCTTAGCCTCCTTTCTTATAACGTTTCTACCTTACAGAATTATAAGATCTGTAATTAAACTCACTTCACTTCTGTTCGTTATCACTGTGTCAGGCTTATTGTATGCTAGACTCTACCTATTGTTAAAATTACATCGCCTATCCGCTTGTTGATACTGAAGTTGCTTCCTGTTCATACAATTTATCTGCTTCCATTTTCATTCCAAAAGCGTCAGAAATATTACAGTGGATCTGAAGACATAAGTACTGTGTCATCGTTTCATGTATTGTGAGCTAAAATGAAACACACAGATAAAACAATATCCATGTTGAACCTTTCGTACACTACTTTTAACACTTGAATATAAATAATTGATTAAATGGCGATCTTACTCGTGTTAATTATGTAAGCATGTGCGGCTTACAGCTGTTTCGGTGCTACTTGACACCATCCTCAGAGCCTTCTGTGTCTCGGCGTCATCTCAACTTCGCTGCCTGTTGTGTGGGTGCGTTCGTGTGATGAAGAGTTGAGTCAAATGGTGTGTATGTTCTGAAATTGACCTGTGTGTTGAGTATTTGATTAGGGTGTGTTTTAGTGTGTCTGTATATTTCATATTGTTCTAGTGTGTTGAGTTTTTGGTTTTTGGGTTGTATGTGTAGGATTTCCATGTCTGTATTTATTTTATTGTATGTGTGGTTAGCATTAGTTATGCAGATCATTCCAAACTCGATACAAAGAACACATTAAAGCAGTAACCAGAGGACACAATACATCTATATATGCCGAACACACAACTAATGCCAACCACACATACAATAACATAAATACAGACATGGAAATCCTACACATACAACCCAAAAACAAAAGACTCAACACACTAGAACAATATGAAATATACAGACACACTAAAACACACCCTAATCAAATACTCAACACACAGATCAATTTCAGAACACACACACTATTTAACTCAACTCTCCATCACATGAACGCACCCACACAACAGGCAGCGAAGTTGAGATGACGCCGAGACATAGAAGGCTCTGAGGATGGTGTGAAGTAGCACCGAAACAGCTGTACGCCGCATATGCTTACATAATTAACACGAGTAAGATCGCCATTCAATCAATTATTTAAAACAATATCTTATAAATGTCATGTATATTATTTTCTATTTTGAAAATATTTTTACTCCGCGATTCTTACTGCCCGTTTCCCAAACTTGACACCTGTAAAACCTTGCGTGAGGTATTTGAAGGTACTTTTATTAAATATACCGTGTGTTTTTCAGGGCACAAGACACAGGGATGCGACATATCGCCATAAGAAATCTGTGTGTAAAGAATGAAGCAAACAATGAAGAAATAACTTAACCAGTGGGCCGTGTTTAGAAATTATCAGGGTTCATTTATGGTTGCTAAGTCCAAACCTGATGTTCTCTTGTTTTACAAATTGTCAAAGTCTGCTATGCCAGAATTTTATTTATAAGTATAAGCTTATTGTATTCTCTACTATAGGCCTATTGCATATAGTGTACAGTACAGAGATTATAGCATTTCAGTTTTGTTTAGACTTTCATAGATGTAATACTCTTAGTGGTCTGCATTAAAACATTCTTTTAGTAAGTACGTGACGTATTTTTTGTGACTTTTTCTGGATTATGGTGGTTTAACTTCTTTTAAGTTTTGTTATACCTAACTCCTGTGACGTGACAATTGGAGGCTATCGTGAAGATTTGCATAGCAGAGTAGGGTTAAGTCTGTGAGATGTGTTGCAAATCGGTACTATCCAGATTGTGGTGGTCGCAGCGGTTAAGGCACACAGTATTGATGCTGCGGGAAGGCTACGGTCATGGGTTAGATTCCTGCCTAGGGCAGGCATATTTGTCTGTATTGTCTTAGGCATATGCCCGGCGTTACGCCACCTCACGTCATGGGAGTGCCGCCTATTGTGTATGTGTCTAATGTTAGATTAGAGAACTTTAGAATCATACAATGGCCCCACAAAGGCTGTAGAGCCTTCAAAATTATCAGTACCCTACCTATTGTATAGTAGGTTTATTTCTTTACTAGCCGTACCCGTGCGCTCCGCTGCACCCATTAGAAATAAATATAAAGTAATTACATAATAAAATAGGACATTTGATCCAGGGAACATTCGTGTTTGATAGAAGGATAAATCGCTTAATATGTTACTTAATTTAAATTGCATCCAAATAATTAAAATGCGATCATTTTGGTCCAGAGACCACTCATTGGTGCAATGACAATTCCTTTAACATGTTTCTAATTTTTATTACATGCAACCATAGTTTAATGAACATTGACATCATTTAGATTTAATGTGTATACTTTATTTTACTTGTTATAGGTTTCCATTGAATTATGGTAATAACTTCATTTTAACCCTTGTTTTCTACGTATTCAGTAAATGGCGTTTGGCCCACTATGGTTCTGAATCCTTCAAATAACTTAAATTATATTATATAATATTACATTACATATATTATATTATATTATATTATATTATATTATATTATATCATATATCATATATCATCATATCATATATCATATATCATATATCATATATCATCATATCATATATCATATATCATATATCATATCATATCATATTATATTATATTATATTATATTATATTATATTATATTATATTATATTATATTATATTATATTATATTATATTATATTATATTATATTATATTACATTATATTATATCAGAAGTTACTGTAATAACATTATAGCATTATGTCCATCTAGAAAAACTACACTTTCCAATGGTGAAATAATAATTAATTATACAAATCGGTTAATTTAGCTTCCGATATTACTTCATACAAACACAGAAACATTCTCTGTAGGCTATCTTTCATAGCTTTCGATTGTTGTTGTCCAAGGCCCCTTATAGACGAAGTCATTTGTTTTTTTATTTCATTATACGGCCTTAGACGGCTGTTATTTTAATTTTAAAACTCATTTATCTCATTAAATATCAGTCCTATCAAATTTTTTCAAGAAATAAAGATTATCGCAAATTATTTTTAAAGAAACTTTTGTTATGTAACATTTTTCACAAAAATCAATAATAAGCCAGATATTTCGATTTATTTAATTCAGGCCCCCTTATAACCCCCCTTTTAAACAATGTATTTTGAATGTTATATAGCCTAAAATCTAAGTTACAACGAACATAATGTATATTCCAATTTTCATCGAAATCCGTTCATCCATTATCGCGTGAAAAGGTAACAAACATACAGACAGATAGACAGACAGACATACAAACAAAAATTTCAAAAAAGCGATTTTCGGTTTCAGGGAGGTTAATTATATATGTTAGGACCAATTATTTTTGGAAAATCGAAAATTACCAGAAAAAGTTCGGCTACAGATTTATTATTAGTATAGATTATATTGTAGTATGCAACAAAATGTCACTCTATGTAGGTAGGGCCTATATAATTAATTTATATTGAATAAAAAATTAATAATTCTCTCTTGTACTCTGTTTCTCGTCTCTTGTACCTCGTAACAGTGGTCTTGGGATTGTTTGATTTGCCTTGAATTCCCCTTTCTTCTGCTGCTCTCGTCTACATCTTTGTATTCTCTCAACTTTTGAATTTCCAGATATTTTGAAAGTTCATAATTTTTATTATTACTTTTTTTTCAAAATAGGAGGTTAATTTAATTCGGATAATTTTTTTTCATATTTATTTAGTAGATCTCGTCCCGCTCGATCGATCGACACTTCAAATGTCCTGATCGATTCAGATCTCACGTAGTTGTGCTCATAAAATGGCCGCCGGAACGCAGTTTTCGAGACATTTTTGCTCCACCCGTCTCGCCGACCTGAAGGGTTCGACCGGCTTCTCGCGGATGTTTACGGTTACGAGACTCCTTTGTTTACACGGTGATATA
Organism: Periplaneta americana; assembly: GCF_040183065.1. Lineage (NCBI taxonomy): Eukaryota > Metazoa > Arthropoda > Insecta > Blattodea > Blattidae > Periplaneta > Periplaneta americana. The sequence continues at coordinate 43,408,391 of NC_091124.1, forward strand.
CTTTTCGTTTCGCTATACTTGTTTAAAAGCTACAAGTGACTCCAACGTAACACATATTTTTTTGGGCATCGTTACTGAGCGGCTGACGACCTATAGTGCCTAATATGAAGACGTAGTTCTACGTGAAGAAAAATTACGGCAAATCATGTGGAGATTCTACTGAACTCCAGATATGAGAACTGTGCCATAAGTAGATATGAGTAAGAGAATATTTTATTTCTTGGGGTGGGATCTCTGCGTTTGTTATACTGAATTTATGATTATCAAGAACAGGTATTTATGGAGATTAATTTTATCATTTACGTGTTTTTTTTTTAGTATTGGTGTCCGCGGAGATTGTTGGAGATTGATTTGTATTCTTGGGGGAGATAATGGAAATTTTTGAAAATACAATTATTTTGGAATTGGAGTATTAACTCAATATGAATATTACTTTCCAAATAATTGACATTAAAGGTTTGTTGGATTCTGGTAAAGGTGCGATCTGGCCAATAGACAGTATTTGTTGGATTGAGACTGAATTTGACACACATTCATTAAAAACGAAAAAAAAAAACTTGAAACCCTCAAATTAAAACTTTCAAATTATTAGTAAAATGTTGAATTCTCCGTCTTTTGAGTTCATTAATGTAATCAGAACACCTGGAATACCATGCAATATAGCCTACTTGGATATATAACAAATTCAAGTGAAAAAATCAGAAAAAACTCAATACGAAATTCGCTGTAGTAAGAATTCGCGAAAGTGTTCATATTTCGCTGTTAGAACTCTATTTCCCGATTTGTCGCGATTGTTTCATCCGCATATGATTAATCAGAATCACTTAATTCGTAAATATTAGTAAAAATCTATTGTGTATCTATTATGTCGTGATTTTCACGATCTCCATAAATATCCTGCCCTGATGATTATGAATATTTGTCGGTTGAGTTATAGAAGTCTGAAAACAAGGATAGTGCATGCGAATATGTGAAAGGAATGAACGACAGATGATGATGATGATAATAATAATAATAATAATAATAATAATAATAATAATAATGCGTGGCGCGACAGCCTATGAAGGCCCAAGGCCAACCAGCTAGCTGCTGGCCTCGCCTTCACATGTCTGAGCAGAGGTGAACGATCATTCAACCAGAATGGAGGTATCGTGTGGTTAGCACGATCATCCCCTCTTCCAGCCGTTATAGTTGGTTTTCGTAACCGAATTTCGTTACCTATCGTATCTCCTCAAATTCATCACAATGCTGAGTGGGTACCGGTTCCATACACTGGCCGAAATGTGATGAGAAAATTCCTTCTCCATAAGTACTCGAACCAATGCCCATTCCATAACGCGAGTCCAAGTATGACGACTCAGACCTTAAACCACGAAGTTACGGAGCAGGACAATGAACGACAGAGAGCTCCTGAAAAATAGATTTTATCTCAAATACAAAGAGAAAAGAAAACAGGGGAGATAGAATATACTGTGGCTTTTTGAATAGATAATGAGCTATATGTCAAATAGAAAAAAAAACACGAACGACCAATACAAAAATGGTGTCAAATATGAAGTGTAAATTAAACTTATCTCGAACATGAGTAGAAAGTGAGAATCGGCTATATTTTTCAGTTAACTGTCAGAAGACAGGTCACAAGTGATACCAACAAGGCACCACTTATGAGGTAACTAGGCCAGGAATGGGGTAGAGTGGCCAGTTCCTTTCCCCTCCATTACATACATCGCCGATTAGCTATATATTCCACTAATCAGACTTCAGATGTATACAAACAATTGTTCTTCCTCTGACACACATCATCAAGTGAGATGTACTGCCTAATAATAGATATTACATATCAGCCAGAATAGCGGTCATTAGGACAGTGAACCCTCGGGCTAGTATCTCTTACCCGCGGATAAAACATTGCACTGGCATGCATCCGTGGCTGCTGGCGGGTATGCTTCCTCCCTCTCTCTTCTGCACGACGGTACATATTGCGATACACTTCTTAGCCGTTACCCATTTCAGCGAGTGCTGACGACCACTGAACTAGAACACCAATCAGAGGCAGAATGGGCTGTATAGACGTGGAACGTGTTTGTGTTGAACTTATTGTAATATTTTGCACAGTGATTTTTGTTGAAAATATTGTGATTGGTATCAGAAATGATATAATGGGATGGCGATAAAAGGGTGGTGGTAGTGGTGATAATGGAGGACAAGATACCAAAGAAGGAAATTGAGGAAGGTGACGTGAAGAGAAAAGTGACGATATGAAAATAGAAGTGGAGATGAAGGAAAAAGTGAAAAAAAATTAGAAAGAAATAGATAAAAGTATAATAACACAACTAGATAAGAATGATGAAGATAGGAGTAAGGGATATAATGACAATAAATGAGCATAGGAAGTGAAAATGACCTTGATCTCGTGTGTTTAGTTTAGTCAGTGCTTTGCATGCGCCGTGGAGATGCGGCAACTTCTTCTACTCTCTCGTGCTGCGTGTAGGCTTCTTGCTGCCTTTGGAAAACTCGATTTACGTGCTTCCACAACCATGTCGCTTGCTGCCTTCTTAGCGATTCTGTTTTCGCTCTAAGATTAGTCGTGATCTTGCAGACGATGAACCAGTGGAGTCGATGGTGCATGTGACGTGTTCCTGAAACTCAAAAAAAATTAGTGACAAGAAGTTGATGTTGTGGACTTTGGAAATAGAAATAATCTGATAATAAGAAAAGGAAACCTATTGCAACCGGGTGAAGCTGCTAGTACATATGATTGAAAACTTTCACATTCAGGGTTTAAGTTGTGATCTTTGGATAAAGAAATAAACTGATAATAAAAAGCGATACCTATTACAGCTAAATAGAGAGCTTTTGAAGGTGCAGGTTTCGAGAAGTGAAAGTTTTCGTATACAGAGTTTAAGAGGTTAGGTACATAGCTAGTACATAATAGCAAATTAATATAAAGAAAGCCCTGTCATTATTCAATATATTAAAATAATTTTCCATTTTCTAACTTGAATTTAAGTGCATAATCTAATTATTTAAAATGGCGGCTGCTCGCTTTGTCAGAATACAGATTTTGACTTAACTAAATAAATTTCCAACATTTCCACGTTCTGTTATTATTATTATTATTATTATTATCATCATCATCATCATCATCATCCTTCATGCATTAGGAAATTGATTCCTGTAGCAGCTACTGAAATTGGTCCATCCATCTTTTGGCTGGTCTTCCAATATTTCTTCTTCCCCGAGGTTTATATTTCCAAAACGTATATGGTATCCTGTCCTCCTGCATCCTTGAAATGTGAGACATCCATGTATTTCTATATTCTTCTATTTTGTTGTTTAATTCATATATCTCAAGTTCTTCTCTTATTTCTTCGTTTCTTTTATGTTCTATTTTCCTGTAACCTGCTACGTTTCTCAGAAATTTCATCTCATTTGTTTGTAATATAGAGGCATCTCTCTTTTTCATAACCCATGTTTCGCTTCCATATAGTAAACTGGGCACTGACATCACCTTATAAAATTTTAACAATGTATCTTTTCTAGCTTTTGATTTCAGAGTTCTTCTTATTGTTCAATTTATGTAATTAAATTTTTATATTTTTTTTTTCTTTTTGATCATAGTCTCCTTTATAAGATAAGGTAACGCCCAAAAATTTAAATTTATTTACCTGTTCTATGATACTGTTTCCTATTACTATTTTAGATGTTACAGGAGATTTGCCACAAAATGCTATAGTTTTAGTCTTATGTACAGATATCTCCATATTATAGTTCTTATTTATTTTCCATAACTCATGTACTGCTCTCTGTAGGTTATTTTCATTATTTGCTATTACTACCTGATCGTCAGCGAATAACATCGTCATTATGAAATTATCTTCATTAAAATTCTGTGTATAGTTCTTTATTTTTATTTTCCATTTTCTTAATATTTCGTCCATCTATATATATATATATATATATATATATATATATATATATATATATATATTGAATAGAATCGGCGACATACTGCAGCCTTGTCTCAAACCTAAGTTAACTTCCTCTACTCTTATCTGTGTATCACCAGCTATTTGTATTTTAGAATTAATATATATGTTTCTAATCACTTCAACTAGATGCAATGGAATACCTCTATTATATAATATTCTCCATAATTCATTTCTATTTATTCTATCAAACGCCTTAATATAATCAATAAATGTTAAATGTGTTTCTCTATTAAATTCTTTATGCTTTTCTATTATTTGTTGTAATACAAATATGTTATCTATTATTATTATTATTATTATTATTATTATTATTATTATTATTATTATTATTATTATTATTTTGTAAAGTTGAAATATAGCGCTAGAAGACTGATCACATTCAGGTTTCTCGGTAAATAATTAACGTCTTAAATTTATACTTATGTGACATGTTTTCAAGGTATTTTAATTAAAATTATTTTATAGGCAAAGTTTTCAACAAAGAGGCTTGATTAAGGTAATTTTTGTAATTAATATACAATATAATACAGTATATGTAAACATGCACAAAAAATTCATAAAATTCTGTTCGGTAGTTTCAGAAATATCATTGATGTGTGCATATTTCCAAAATGTGGTTAGTTGGAAAAGAGCGTACAGTGTTGCATTAAAATTCATTGCTTTAAAAATAACATAGATATTGAAATAAGTAAATGTTTCGCCAAGATAAACTTAAATAGTGCACATTTTAAAAACCGACTTTGTTTTAGTGTTAAACTGTAGGTCTATCTACCACTTTAAGAGCATGAAGTGCCTTTATTCTAAAAAGTGATAAAGGATACTATTTGGAACAAATTATTGTTTGTTCGGGAATGTTTTTTGTGTAAAACTGAGTTTATGATTCCAAAGGTCATTACTATATTGAATAGTACTTCTTCAAGGGGGCAGTCCATACCTGTGGAGTAACGGCTAGGGCGTCTGACCGCGAAACCAGGTGGCCCGGGTTCGATTCCCGGTCGGGACAAGTTACCTGGTTGAGGTTTTTTCCGGGGTTTTCCCTCAACTCAATATGAGCAAATGCTGGGTAACTTTCGGTGTTGGACCCCGGACTCATTTCACCGGCATTATCACCTTCATCTCATTCAGACTCTAAATAACCTAAGATGTTGATAAAGCGTCGTAAAATAACCTACTAAAATAAAAAAAAATTCAAAAGGGCGCTGCAGTGGGTTGTTTCAATAAACCCTCTTCGAGCAGAAATAACTTTTACAAAGAAAAACATTAACAGTTTTAATGGAGGAAAGAAATTGTTTCGCACGAATCCGTACACATTAGAAGAACTGCAGGCTTATATTGAATATGAAATAAGAATAATTCGATGGTGCTCGGCTAAGGGTGTTGTCATTTTTTGTGCAAATGAAGATTTATTCCCTTGGGGAATACACAAGTTAAATTCTACAAAACAGAAACAGTAATAGCATTTGATGTGTTTCGTTATTCTGTAGAAAATTGGTTGCATTAAGAGTCCGAAGTTTGGTTTTCATTTATCTCAAAACTCATGTGTATGATTTCTCTTCCTTTATCCAAACACCATCGAATTTCAGTTGATAAGCTTAGACGAGTGAGTGACAACATATTCTCGCGATATCGAGCGTGTATACATCAGCTGTAAGGTAGGTCATAATCCATTTCTGCTTCCGCTGTTGTAAGCAGCATTTTACCGGCCGATGCCCGACCTGTGGCCCGGGAGTCAGATATCATGGTACGGCAGCCATATGTATTAAGGACCTTGTAGGTCTAACTGTTTTCGAAGCATTCGTTATCAGGCTTTACAGCGAACTCGTGTTCCTTTTCTGAGTAATAAAATTTGAAAAATTAGACTATAAACTCAAGAATTAAATACCTCCCCGGAATAGGGATGTAACCAACAGAGCTGTAGCCTAATTCATGTTTCAGGAGAAAGGAAAATGATAAACTTCAGGAGCGTATTTCAATAGGCCTGTATTTACCAGCAGAACCGTTCGACTAAACAAGGATACAAGTTTATTCAGCCATTGAACGCAATAATTTATTATTATAAATAAATACTTTAAAATTACTTTTTCTACGATAGTGCGTAAAGTTGCATTTTACCCACTGTCATCGGTGCCTAAAGTGAGACTTGAATGCACTAGTGAGTAAAAAAGTAAGTAATCACTTTAGACAGTGCTATTCATTTTACGTACTGCCAAAGAAAATCCAATATTCAGTGTGCATACTTCAATCATTAAGAAATTAATGCATTACCTGGGTCTTTCATTACTTAAATATTACACGTAACACAATTAAGTAACAAATTTAACATTCATACCTGCATTTTAGCCCTTATTATTCTGAAGTTACATGTACAGTAGTGGCAAAAAAAACCGGACCGACCCTTGTAGCTGATACAAAAGAATCCTGTGCTGTGTATTGTGTCAAACTGTGGTAATTTCAATATAGATAGTGAAGCTAGAGGTATGTACTGCTATTTAATGTAAAAATACGCAGTTATCTTTGCCGAATAGAGGTAGAAATGTAATATTGATGCCAGATGAAAATAAAACTCTCAAAGTTTTTTCGTCTGTAAATTTGAGGCTCTGAAGAAAACAAAAGACGATAAGAATCGAACAAATGCAATAAATTTCATTAATTATACAAGGTGTGTTTTGTGACTAGCAAAATTTGGATCTGTGACTCTGAAATCAGCTACAAGGGTCGGTCCGGTTTTTTTTTTGCCACTACTGTAGTACTCATTGTAACAAGATTTATCATTCAACTGTTCCCAACCGCTTTGTTGATTATATAGGCGGTTTAGACGGCCATGAAATCTTGAACATGAATAAACCAAGTTGCCATTCTATGGGTACTTACTTCTTAATGGTTCTGAGTTTAGATGGCCATGAAATTGTGATCTTATAACCTCTTCAACTTGAAATATTTATTTAATGTAAATTTGAGCTATCCTAGAAAAAAAGCATTATATGACACACATTCGTAAAGCTATCTTTTTCGCCCTCGCGTTAAAAAGAGAACCTTTACGAACTTGTCTCATAAATAATTATTTTCCAACCACATCCCATAATTCAAGAATCTGATGATACATACTTTTCCCGGGGAGGTCTTCATTTGTGAGCATAAATCACAGGAAATGGTTGCGATAATACGGAACAACATAAGCTGTGTCTAATAGGAAGCGTCTCGAGGCACGTAAAGCATTTTAACTTGAATTATTGGTATAAATTGTTAATTAAGAAACCAGTTTATGCATTATCGTATTTTGGTGTCTAACTGATCGGATACTATCCGATTTTGGAAAAATTGATTATCAGATTTTGTAACGAACAGCCTCCATTCCTGCTCTCCGCGTCTCTGCAACCAAGTTTCCACGGTCTGAAAATGCATTCAAGGGCAGCCAGTCTAAACTATACGAAAATACGGTAGTACTGTTTAATATATAGAGACAACACGGAACAACAAAGACTGATGTGTACTAGGAACATGTCCTGTGGGGTGAAATGTAGTCGTTACCAAAATGTAATCGGTGTAATTAGTGTAGGAAGTTAGGAAATTAGGGGCAGTTTTTGGCATTGTGTAGTGTAACCCGGCCCGAAGTGCATCTCGGCGCACAGCGCGCGTGCGCGGGGGGACCCGAGCGAGCGCAGCGGCGGAGTGCATCGGCGGACAGCTCACAGCGGAGCGTGTTGAGTCAGGTCAGGGAAGTCAGTCTCAAGTTCACACCGCCCGTCCGGCGTCAGCGCTGCACTTCCTTCTCGCTCAAAACTGCACAATTCTGTTACCCTAGTGCTGTGATGTGCAGAAACACAAGGTGCCAAAGTAAGCCTTCAAAGTTTTCGTTTTCATTTAAAAAATTGCATTTTTTTAACAGGTGAGAATGTATGTTAGCATGACCCATCCCACTTGTTGTATGTCATGTGGTTGGTGTTCATGTTTTTGTCCCCTAATTCACCACCCCACTGTCTTGTCGTTCACTTCTTTTCAACTCTCCATGTTTCCAAAGTTCTCACTTTTTATTCCGTTATTTTATTGATTTTATAGACTTCAAATTTTCATCTCAACTTTTCAGATAATATTGTAATCATTTATTTAAAAGCTAATGTTGTGGTGTGCTGCAAACGAATGCATGGAAGGAATTTCGTGGAAGCATTTCTACCTAAACACAGCTAACAATTTTTATCTAAAACTAAAACTAAAAGAAGGGCGAAACATTTTGGAATCATATAAATCACTTAAATTTAAAGTAATATGCCAACAAATGAAACAATTTTTGTGTTATTTAAAAATAAGTTAGCTACAATGCAACATTTGGTATCTATGAAATTTAACAGACAAATGACATTGAGAGTACTAGCAAATATATTAATAATAATACATAACATTGATTATATATTTAATTCTGCTTGTTGGTTATGTTAGATATATTTGTAATCATTTTCCCCCACATTTGCATGTGTACTAAAATTTAATTTAATAGTTTGTATAAGTAGCAGTAATGTGTTCTGCATTCTTTTGTTTTGTATTGAATATTTGTAGGCAATGTGATATATGAACAGCATGATCTTTATGTGAATGCAATGTGCACTACAGGTCAAGGGCTAATATTGATCTTATGTTGGACTGTACTTTTACTTTCAAGTCTAGGCATTCTGAAGCAAACACCTTCTTAATAGCATTTGCATTTCATAATTAACACAAATATTTTAAACAGTTACTTAATATAAAGTGGCCACTAATTGAATGCGTGCATTTTAGTTATCATTTGCTAAAAATTAAAAAAAAATGTTTCACTGTTCTTTTGTTGCCTGAAGTTACTTAGCAATAGTGCAAATTATTTGTTAGTCTAAATTTCTAATTTTAAGTTTGTTTTATTCATTTCACTTATATTTGAATAATGCAATCCTATACAAAAAAAAACAAATTACAAAGTATTAAACCACATTATTATTATTATTATTATTATTATTATTATTATTATTATTATTATTATTATTATTATTGTTGTGTATTTAATTAATAATTAATTTTTCCACTATAAGTATTAAGAGTGTATGTTTGCATGTAGCAAAACAGTAATATTTGTGATTACAAAGGTTTTGGCATACTGTAATCTGTTGTGTGAAGTAAATTAAATGTAATTTTCTATGAAAAATTGCTGAGAGAGTTAACAGAATTTTACATTATGTAGGTTATGTTAATCACAGTGAAATGAAAATTATGATTGCTCTGCCAAAAATGTTGAAGAAATATGCTACAAAACAAGAGTTAATTTTCTAGTAAATTTTCAACTCCAAACTCGTGTTGAAAACGTCAAAAATTAAATTTTTGGAAGATGTGTTTATTCATTCTTTGAAAGAGTAAAATAAAGTATTTAAAAGGTACTTAAAATTATAAATACATTATTTGAATTTGGTAGTTATTTGTAAAAATTTTTGTTTTTCTCAACATAGCAAATTTTTTATTTCGTAACAAATTATCGATCGTCCGTTGCATATTAGTGAACACTGTCTATTACATCCGCCATATTGGTCAAATCAGTTGTATGTTAGGAAGCCACGAGGTTAGACGTCGTATGTCTCCGCAGTAAATTAAAAAATTCTATGTCGTATTATTTATACGACTATTTATTTGTCAGATATTGGACATTTAAAATGGCGGATTAGTACTTGCCTTGGAGACATCTTGGTAGTAGAAGAATTAGATTTTGATCTTCTTCCGCCAGGTATGTCGACCCAGTTTTTGTCTGTGTTACTTTATCACGTAATTACTTAAACTAAATCACATAAATGAGATACGCGGGTTGCATCGAAGCTAATTCCAGGCTCAGCAGGATGCAAACCCGAAAGATAGTCGCAGTTTTCAGCTTGTTCTGTTGTCACCATAAGTAGGTCATGTTTTGAACTTGTAATAATTAAAATAGGTCTGTTTTCCGCTGAACTATTTCTGCACCGCACCACATAAGGAGGATACACATGGATTTTAAGTTGTTTTGTGCAAACAGAATTCAATTTTTAATACCATTTTAGACTGTTTAACTTGCACTTTGAGCTCAAAGTATTTCAGTTTGTGTGTGAGGCGCAAGACTGACACACTGACAGACTGACATTGACACTACATTGCAGTAACCCATCATTTGCAAAACACTAACAAAGACATGATCTTATTTAGATCTTGTTATGTTTATTACATAATTACGATCGTGAACAGTATAATACAAATCTGCTTTCAGCATTTCAAACTTCACAATTTACATACTTATGTGTTTTTGTAACTTTTTATTATAATAGTTTTAATTTATAAATCCAATGGTCATGGGTACGTTTCCTGATAGAAAAATGGAAATTTCTCTTCTAGATGGACTGGTTGTGTGTCACTTGTTTTGTGTTTGTGCTATGTTGTCTTAAGGAGTAACTTTTTTCCAAGCTAATCACATGTTCAGAGAGTCTAGTCACCTGTGAATATTTCATGTCCTACGAGGAAAAATGAAACCGTACAAGAGATCTTATTGTTAGTATAAAATTATTGTTATTATTATTATTATTATTATTATTATTATTATTACCGTCATCATTATTTTAAGTATACTAACAGTAGGTCCAACATTCTTTCAAATTGATTGATCTTTTCTCTAGTAATTATTTTTGTTGTATCTTTTTCAAGTTTGCATATATTCTTGTGTAATTCATGTTAGTTCAGATATTTACATTTGTAATAGAAATTAAATAAGATATATATTGAACATTACATAATTAGATACAATAGAAATTATTATTCCTGTTTTAATGCATCTAGTGTTGATATCAGCAATAACACAAAATAATTTGTCACTGCTCAGTTGTTATGTATATACTTCGCATTCTGCATCTTTCTAGCTCTCTGACAATATTATTATTATTATTATTATTATTATTATTATTATTATTATTATTATTATTATTATTATTAAATGATTATTTTGAGTGATAATTAATGGAATATTTCAGTTTCTTCTTCGAATATTTCTGGACCATTAGTTGTATTATAACAAATCCATTGTTTTCTTTTCCTCTTTAGTTTTTATCTTTTGTGCTTACAGTTCATTATTACAAAATATGATTAATTTCAGAACTCGTTAACAGCAAAAAAAATCGTCTCGAATACTTTGAATTTTGGTAAAATATTTAATATGTTGGTAGCTTTTCAAGGTTTAATTTTTATGGTAAGACTACATTTTGTTAGCAGTTAATTTTGTACCACTTAAAAAGATTTCTTTGAATATTTTCCATTGCTTTATTTAATAGACATCAATTTGTCTTTCTTTTTCATTTTTTTGTATGTTACTCTACTTTTACATATTACCTGAGTTACTTATCTTTTTTTTTTTAAGAAAATAACTGATTATGTTGAGAAGTGCTTTGTTGAAATTGTTCACGAACTTCCTCTTTCTGACTTGGTCATTACTGTGATCTATTAATTTTATTTCATTTCTCAAAATGCTGATTAACAGAAGCAGCATTAATAGCAATGTTAATGTTGATAATGATAGTATTAATAATAATAATAATAATAATAATAATAATAATAATAATTACAGTAATAAGTTCCTATTTTATATCTACATTTAGCTGGGTTGAGATTTTATCTTATTATTATTATTATTATTATTATTATTATTATTATTATTATTCTAAACGGGTTTAATACAATATAGCAGAACATTTGAGTATTCCTGATTATGTTTAATACTTATTATTTTTATTTTTTATAATTATTTTATTTTTTATTTATTATTATTTTTTTAGTTATCAGTCCAAATTTTCTCTTCTCTCGGCTCTGGCTTTCTTAAGAAATGTGACTGATTAATTAATTGATTGAAACTGATACAGGTATTCTATAATGAATGTCATTTCCGTTGGAAAACACTTGTCTAATTGATTGAATTTTGCAACATGCTAAGCAACTTCAGATGCAACTATAATGTATTTAGTTTTTAGGCTAGTTAAATTTTGAGAAGTGCTAAGCAACTTCAGATGCAACTATGATGTATTTAGTTTTTAGGCTAATTAAATTTTGAGAAGTGCTAAGCAACTTTAGAAGCAACTGTGATGTATTTAGTTTTTAGGCTAATTAAATTTTGCGACGTGCTAAGCAACTTTAGAAGCAACTATGATGTATTTATTTTTTATACTAATTGAATTTTGCAACGTGCTAAGCAACTTCAAATGCAAATACTATATATTTATTGTTTAGCCTAATTGAATTTTACAACGTGCTAAGCAACTTCAGATGCAACTATGATGTATTTATTTTTTATGCTAATTGAAATTTGCAACGTGCTAAGCAACTTAAGATGCAACTATGACATTTATTTTTTTAGGCTAATTGAATTTTGCAACGTGCTAAGCAATTTGAGATGTAATAATGATGTATTTATTTTTTGACAATACACTAGTCAAGAGTGAATAGCTAATAATGAAATATAACAAAGATTACAATAATAATGTAACAATATCACTCAAACGATGAATAATAATAATAATAATAATAATAATAATAGGCCTAATAATAATATAGTAATAATAATAAATCTGTCTTTTTAATTTTTACGTGCTTCATATTTTAAATGTTTCTAATTTATCTACGATTTCTTATTCTTAAGCGGTTCTCTTTCACTGACAGTTGATTAATTACCAGTATATTATACACTTACAATATATAAAAAAATGTTACACTTGCTACTTCCTTACTACTACTAAGAGGTTATGGGTTCTTTTCCACTGGTGATCCCTGACATATTTTGTTAAATGTTAGGCTGTAAATGTATTTAAAATTAATATTTTCTTTGGTTGGAATGTGCACTATTTTGCATGCATGTCTTCTTTTGTTTCTGGGCTGTGTTAAGGCTAAGTCTTGTGATTTTTGGAGCTGCTGCAAACTTGTAATTGTCTCACTCAGTATTTTTGTAACCAATTTAATAGTATCCTGGCTGTTTGTTTCAACCTCTGATAAATGAATGTTGGTGGAGTATGGAATTTGAACTTGTAGAATACATGTGTATGCAATTATTAAGACGGTGTTGGCGATTTAACACTATTTGGCCCGTTAACACTATCACACTTGTGGGGAGTTGCATGCACAGATCTTTTACTTATCTCATAAAAGTAAAACTTTGTATTAGAATTTAATTTTTGTCTACGTTTTTACATTATAAAAAAGTCATATTTTTGTAACGTGAATATACATTTCATCTTGATTGTAAATATTCATATTACATATGTTTGCTCAGAATAAGTTTACCACCTTTTAATGTAAAGCCAGTAATTGATCGTATGTCAACTGTTTAGATCCTTTTTCAACTTAGTGATATTAGCGTCCATGTCTCTATGTTATATGTCGACATGGAGATTGCAATCACTTGACAAAAGTTTATTCTGATTAAATTTCGTGGAAATTCTAGTTTCTCGTGCCTAATATTGAAGCCCAAGAAGTATATTATTTGCTTGCTCTATTATTTATTATTATTATTATTATTATTACTAATTTCATCGCCAATAGCTCTTCACCATTGAAACCCATTCCTTTCTTTGGTTTTCTAGAAGTATTTGCTTAATTATGTATTAATTTTAATTGTTTAGATAAGTTATTTGCTTATTTAATTTAACTCTGTGATAATAATAGGCCAACAAAATTAAATGGTTTAGTGCTGTTTGATTTTGTTTTATTTGCTTCCTCGAAATTCAAGGCTTAACAATCTATTTCATTTATAAATATTTGCAAGTGAATCTATATAAAGATATCAGTAAGAAAGGTATAATGGTCAAGATTGTTGGAATTAGTAGATTTGTTATAGAAATAATGTCTACAATCAATATTTTTTATGGTAGTAAATTGTTTAAAAGTATAAGTAATTTTTTTATATGTAGACAGCCTTTAGAACTAATAGTTGAAATACCTAGTTCCTGACACACATCAACAAAGAATTTGGGGTTTGTCCTTCTATCATTGATTATAAGTCCAATATCTTGATTGTCACAGAAATGATATTTTTGTTGAATAGTTTTCCTTTCCCTGTCCAGCTTGCATCGGTTAGTTTGAATCCATGTCGATTGTGAATAATATTAATGAAATTTAAGTTTGTGTTTGTTATTAATGTATGTATAGTGAAGGATTCGTAAATTTTATTGTATGTATAGTTATACAGATTTGGCCAAGGGCCTGCAGCATTTTTTTTATTCATTAATGCAGTCTCAAGTATTAATTGAAGGGTTCAGAGCCATAGTGGGCTAAGCGCCATTTATTAAAAACGGAGAAAACAAGGGTTAAAGTTAAGTGAATGCCGTAGTTTAATGAAGATTGACATATCATTTAGTTTGAATGTGTGTGTACTTTATATTACTTGCTATATGTTTCCATTGAATTATGGTAATAACTTCATTTTAACACTTGTTTTCTACGGTTTTAGTAAATGGCGCTTGGCCCACTATGGTTCTGAATCCTTCAATTCTAAATTGCAATTCATTTCATTCCCGATAATCGACATCATTGCTCTTATGAATGAGGCACGTCATGAAGTCGTTGTCCATGTCTCTGAGTTGTGTGATAGTCAGGGGATTGCTATTGGATAGTCTGCCCCTTAAATAAAAGTGTAATAGTAAAAATTACTCACTTGCTAACATATTTTATTTTGTATTATTTTCGTCTCCAGTTACGTCCATTATTTATTTATTTATTTATTTATTTATTTATTTATTTATTTATTTATTTATTTATTTATTTATTTATTTATTTTGATAATAATTATAATATAAAATATAATATATACAGAAAAATTTTAGCTCGCCCCTGAAAGAGTAGAACTCGTGCTCTTGAAGTTTCCTTTCTACAAATGCACCGAGTTATGCAATAATAGACCAACGGACAATTTGAAAAAAAAATTGGAAATATTTGCAGAAATCTATTGTTGAATTGATTATTTAACTCAGAAAATGTCAAGAATGCTGTATCTACACTCTGCTGACATTTATAAGCAAAATTCTTTTATTGCATTAAATGCATTTATTTATTTTGCTTTGCAATTTTAAATCAACTGCGTGTCTATTATTAAAAATCGGTTAGCCTTTATTTATTATTATTTGTGGTATTTCTGTAATAGTATGAGTATTACAATAATCCTTGTGTAAAATGTCCAATAAATAACCAGATTTATTCCAGTTGTCAATATCTCGAAAACAAGTTTTTGTCGGTTGGTCTGTTATTGCGTAATTCCATCCAAATGTATATTTATATCTAACTTATTGACAAATTAATAAACATATAATAACTAGTAATAGGTTAGTTAGTATAATGCTTTTTACTGTATTTAAATATTCTTCATAAAGGAATTTGAACTTTTAATTTATTGAAGTTACAAATTATATATGCATATGAAGGGTTGGCGGGAAGAACGATGAGGGTCCAAATAATAAACTTTAGAGAAAAATGAATTTTAAACTTTAAAACACCCTGCTTTAATTCGTATGCGTAATGTCATTACTTTTAATTTTTTTATTTCACCTGGAGATTTTGTAATAATCATGTAAACCTCTAGTAGTTCTCAACGCAATCCAATAGATGCCACCTCTAACTAAAAAAAATTCATTTTATGGACCGTCATCGTTCTTCCCGCTAACCCTTCATATTTAAAATATATACACTCAAAAGAGCAAATGCTCCTGCTTGGCATACCTCCAGTTACATAATATAATTCTAGAAGTTATGTGATATGATTAAAATTTTAAAGAGAAATTGAGAAATAAAAACACTAGTTGAAAAAAAGAAAAGAAAAATTATGTATACGGAAAAATGTTACCCATATAATAGACAGTTTTATTTAAAAAAATACAACATTCAATTTTCATGCTGAAAATGTGATTATTAAGGTTATTTAATTATGAATTGAATTTAATAAACTGATTGTGTAATATTGGTTCATGATATGAAGAATGAATTTGGCCATATTTTATATTGTACTTTGCTTCAAGTAAAAGACGTAACATATTTCGCCTAGTATTATGAAATTTGTGATCATCTTTAGACTTACAACGATTTTTTTTTTAGAAAAGTTCAACTGAATTGAATTGTAAATTTGTTCAGTGACGAAAACACAAAATTCTGGGGGTAATTGTTCTTCATTGAAGAAGAGACAGGAGAAATAATATAATAATAGCCTAATAATAATATGAAATACGCGAGCAAGTTTCTTTTCTTCAAATTATTATATATTTTTAAAGAATGGAAATTGAGCTCTTCAGGTGCAACTGGTTTCTGGATATCTTGACTATGGTTAAGATCTTTTAATAAATAACCAGAAATTGATCTTAAATATCTATCTTCAAGACTTACGTGTCTCGATCTTCGTAGTAGTCAACTTAACTTTCTGCTCTCTGATCCATAGGTGTATAGTTTAAATTGAATTGTGCTATTGCCCACTCTCGTCATGACGTGTGCCTACCGGTTCTATCTACGTTATTATCCAGTTTTAGTATTCTCTCATTTCTACACTCGGTTTACGATCCAGTAGAGAGTATTCTACGAGGGCTCTAACAGTTTTATTCCTAACGCTTCTGTGCATTTTATTTCCTATTCAGCCAGCGTCTACGTTCCTGAACCACACAACAGCACCGAGATTGCCACAGATTTGTTCAGCCTTCAAAAACAGTACAGTAGTTATTACCTTTCAGTAGGATCCTTTAATAGCGCCTAAGTTGTAGAAATTTGTGTAATTTGCTGTGTGCGGCATTTATATAATGCCAGATTGCTTCCCAGATATCTTTATCGCCTCTCTAACCTCACTTTCAAAAAGTGAATCTTCTAGGATCCTTTCTCCTAACAAATGTAGGTCGTCTTTCCATCTTTTTTTGAAGACATCCAAGCAGGGTTGCCACCTTTTATTTTTTGAGAAGTAGGGTCAAAATTTGGGTATTTTTTACCCATTCCAAGTTGTTTAAACTTTTAATAACTGTCTATTGTTTTATAGAAAAGTTTAAAAATTAGTATAATAACATACAGTACGTACCTAACCCAACCGTGGGACTGAAGCCGGATGGTCTATGGCGAGTCCTTGGAATCGACCCCTTTGATTAGATTACCTGGTTGGGTTTTTCCGAGGTTTTCCCCAACCAAAAGGCAAATGCCGGGTAATATTTTGGCGAATCCTCGGACCTTACCTCATCTCACTACATCTCGAGAAAATATTGTAAAAAATTGCACAAAATTGTAAGAATTGTAGAAAATTATTAAATTGTAAAACTATAAAAATTTGTAAAAATTGTAATTGTAATATAGTAAAATTTTGATTTGTTCCACATCTTAAAGCTTCATTACTCATGTAAGATCTATGGAATAAAATGAATGAATGAATGAATTAATGAATTTTCCAGTAGATTATTTTGCGACGCTAATAGAACATTAGTTCACTTTAAAGTCATATGACAGAAAATCCGCTCCACATAAGCATATTGTTAATTACCATTTCTCCGAATGCAATATCCCACATCCATTTTCCCGGATACTACTTTCCCCTAATGTTAAATCCCAAATGTCAAATGTTAAATTTTAATAATTAGACGTATTCAGTGCAGCTTATTCAATTTGAATAGATAAAAATTACTGTAATATCTAAATGAACAGATGCACGTAATAATTTTAATAATTTGCATATTCGTACTGGTATATGTAAAGTGATTTACTTAGGTTTGGAATAATGAGTTTGGTTTAAATAGGAAGATTTCATATGTAGAAATTGAAGGCTTGATAGCAAAAACCGGACAGTCCAAAATATTAATTTTTTAGAAAACCAAAAAAAAAAAAAAAAAACTGCCCCTCACGTTTCTCATACAGTAAAATAATCTGACACATTTAAATAGATTTCTCATATTTCTATCAAACTTGATATAAAGTTTCACTCTTCTCTTTTGTAATTATGGTTTCTTGGGAGGAGGGAGGAAAACACATATTCACATTTTGCAGGAAATTTTATATGTACACACATTAATTGAGCAAAGTATATGAAATCATGTTTCATTCATATTTCAACTGTATCAACATACAAATAATTACTTTATTATAAGTGTTTTATTAAATTAAAAACTTAATGTTGGAATGATTTCTTTGAACAAGAAAACAATATCGTTATGTTTATATTTTTCTCTTTCTGAATTTATGTCTTTTAGCCTTTGAATTCTTGACACTCAGGTATATGAAATACCGAAAAATACTTATTCTAATAACAGTACAATAAACTATGCTCAATAAAAATATTATTAATATTATTATTATTATTATTATTATTATTATTATTATTATTACTACTACTATTATTATTGCAGCTGTTTTCACTCACACACCCACTGCTGTTGTCATCTTCTGCCACCTCAACATTGTCCTCATTCTGATTAATTGCTTTTTTTGGATCTGGTTAATTTATAAAACGTAATATTTAACCAATAACACCGACAATAACTGCTAATATGGCGATGAAACAAAAGAAATCAACACCAATGCCATCTTCATGGTATTTTCTAATAAGAACCGGATAAGTTTATAACTTGTCCGTCTTTTGTTAGAAAGACGTTAGACTAATCTGTTTTTTGCGAAACGCTACATTTTCAAGCACTCATTTCAATGACACAAATCCGGTTTTTGTAGAAACTTGTTATGTTAATAGATGCCGCTTGAAATGAAGTGAAGAGAACTGTACTATACTCAAAATTGGAATTTTTGGACTTGTCCGGTTTTTGCTATCAACCTTTCAATTGTAATACGCAAAATTAAAATAATCTATCATTCTCATCCCTAACTGCTTAGTTAGATACTCCAGGATTTCCTTTTCGCACAGCTGTTTCTCTGTTTGGTACATATGAATGTGGTCACAGGGTATACCTCAGGATATACGGATATCCTTTGAGAAGCAATTTCAACGTTGCAGTAGCAGCAGATTTAATTTTTCGTTGGTATCACTCTTGTAAATTTTGATGTTGTAGAATGTAGGTAATAGTAATATGCGTTACAAGAGCGATATGTTGAAGTTTTCATGTTCGAGGAAAAGTTTGAAAAAGCGAAACGTAGTTGAGCTTTTTTAATTTTCGAGAATTGAAAGAAAACATACCGCTCGTATATCGTACATTATTTTGTGCGAAGATCGTTTATTACATACTTGAAAGAGGAATTTCTAATTAGTTGCAATGAAATCTCCATCTTGGTTTCTGTTCAATGACGGCAAATCTGCAAAACAAAAATATCTATCTTCAACATTGTTGCTTTAAAATGTTTTCTGTGTTTACTATACTCCAGCAGGCCGTGATATACGTCTGTCTTCCCCCCCCCCCAGTCTATGATGAGTCTGGAATCTTGTTGATTTTTTCACGGCTTGCTTAATGTTACTTGCATCACGAATGCAGTAACTTTAGTGGAGTTGTAGAGTTTACTTAATTTTTGCAAATATTTAAAAAGAATAATTAACAGTGCAATTTAGGTGAAATTGCAGTGGTAAGTTTCCAATTTATAATTATTACTATATTGAACGTCTCTAAAAATAATATGTTAAAAGCCTAAAGCAATAAAATTAATGTCACTTAAGCGGTAAGAAGAGGGAAATTGTTATGTGTGTTAGGTTGGGAATACTGAATGTGGAATTTTAGACTTTCCGCGGATTGGTTTTGTGCGGAAACCAAGCAAATACGCACGATCTCGCACAAACGAATTTTGGTTACCATGGAATGACAACAAAAACTATTTTTATTATTGCTCAGTTTTTACTCTGACAATCTTATTTCAACAAATTTCAGGTAAAGTTCCTGTGCACTCGGATTTTTATATATTCGGGAAAAAGAACTCAGGAAAATTGTTTCGGGAAAATGACCGGAAGCGCAGGATGTCTGATTTAAGCATTACTTTATAAATATTTTCTGTGGGTCTCTCTCTTGGTTTGATCTCAAGGATGTATTTTATGCAGCTACGCTTATGTAAAATTAATGGAATTAATTTATTTTTAAGTATACTTCTTGTGAAATATGCCATTATTAATCGACCAACTTTACACACCTAGATAATTAAGGTGTTACGGTGTATGAAAAGTGAAAAAAAAAAAATTCTTGAAATCAGATTGCCATAGATTTGGTCCTAATGCTCGTAACCGTTTCGAATATTTCTATCCTGAATAAGAGAACTTTTGGTTATTGTGTTAACCTGGAGTGATTGTCCTCTACTGCATTTTTTTTATTTGAAAATTTTTGTACATTGGTACTATTAATTGTGCTTAAATAATTAACATTTCAACAATATGAGACTCGTGGAGAGGGTGACGTCCATTAACGTTCCTCAAAGCATCAACAAATCAGTGTGTCTTTTCCTCTTGAGGCGACGACCAGGCTGTGCAGGGGACAGGTTCCGAGGAATCTGGTTGATTAATCTGTTAGAATGTGTTGACAATGTTGCATATAATCGTGTATAGGAAGAATGAATTACAGTCTCTATTTTGGCTAGATCTAGATCTGAATGAAGTGTTTCATTTCTTATGTACCATGGTGCTCCAGTGATTATCCTTAGTGCCCGATTTTGGAATGTTTGAATACGCTTGATTTGGTGTAATATAGACATTAATTCTGATTTCTTTCTCCACGAAAGTTACGCCTTTCGTTGCAGTGGCACATTTTTTCAGAAACTGTTTACCTTATGGTTATGCTTTTTCGTGGCGTACCACTACACCTAGGCCTATATGCTAGTATTAAATATAGGGCCTACTGTTATTTAAAAATATGAAGGGGTGAGAATGATTTAGCCCTAAGCCACACAGCCAAATTTTAATTTGAGCCCCAATAAATATAATGGCTATATTAAAAATATATTTTATAGCTTTACTTTAGTGTCTTCTGGTAATAAGTGGTTAAATTTTCATTACTACCAGAACTACAGAAAATGAAAAAAATGTAGTAATGTAAAATAATAATAATTTATAAAATTACTTTAAAATTTCAAAAATTAATTTTTAGGTTATAATGCAATAGATAACAACAATTTCAGGTCAATTCAATACCCAAACGTTTCCTTATTCGGCATAGAAAGTTTCAAAGAGCTACGATTACTAGAACCAAATCTATGGCAATCTGATTTTAAGAAAATTGTTTATGTTCCATAACAGCCATCTTCCCTAAAATATACCACATTTTTCTGGACAATAATTATTTAATGTTACTTTTATTCTAAAGTGATATTTCTCTTCATATACCAATAATATTACTAAGATTGTAATCGTATAACATTTCTTTAATGGACGTAAGAAAACTTTTCGCAATTTATTTTCAGAATAGGGAGCATACCCTATTTTATTTTCACCCTTAGAAAGATTCTTTAACCTTTAATCAGGAATAAAATTATATGATGTAGTATATACATAATACAAAATATAAACAATATATGTTACTTCTCCTTCAACTGGGTGTGACGTCATACTCACCATTTTCAGCCCAGTGCAGGCTCAGCCAATTAGATTCTACCTTCAGGCTAAACTCGTCGTCTGATTGTATTGCTGGCTGCATTCAAGTGTTCATTATTCTTGTATCCAAAACCAAAGCGATGGCTGATGAAGGATTCAGGGAACCGCAGTACGATATCGTATAATGGGTTGGTTAATTTATGGTCGCTCCATTCCTAAAAGTGTGCAGTTGCTGATCTAAAGTTGTAAACAGTGTTGATCTAGGGACTTGCGCGAACAGTGTTGTAGGATACGTGCAAGTCAATCGCGAAAGTGGTAAGTGTGTAATGGATGCTGAGCACAGGCGATGTCAGGCATAAGATTTCTTGTTGTGCATCTTATAGGATATCAATAAATTTTTACGACTGTTAAGGGGAGAATATGATGAAAAACTAGGGACTTTACAAAAAAATCCTTTAAAATACTTGCACAAGAGGGAAACAAGTTAGGCCTACAAAGTATAAAGAATACTGCTCGAGTTTCTAATTCGTCCATAAGAGCGTCACGACACGAAGAGGTTTTACTCACCCGGTTGAGGATTGGCCACTGTCATCTGACAAATGGCCATCTCCTACGTGGCGAACCTCAGCCGGAGTGTGAGGTATGCCACGGTGGAACATATTTTATTGCATTGCACGAAATATGACTGTGACCGTGGACAATATGCAATTCGGCCGACTCCACGTGACGCTCTTGGAAATGATTTTTTTAGTAGGTTATTTTACGACGCTTTATCAACATCTTAGGTTATTTAGCGTCTGAATGAGATGAAGGTGATAATGCCGGTGAAATGAGTCCGGGGTCCAGCACCGAAAGTTACCCAGCATTTGCTCATATTGGGTTGAGGGAAACCCCTGGAAAAAACCTCATTTAATTGTACAAATGCAGTTCTGAGATTTTTATCGAAAACAGGACTTGACAGGGTGATTTAGTTTTTCATTGACCCGTTTTATTTAAATGTTATGTTATTGATTATTTAACGACGCTCGCAACTGCAGAGGTTATATCAGCGTCGCCGGATGTGCCGGAATTTTGTCCCGCAGGAGTTCAGTAAATCTACTGACATGAGCCTGTCGCATTTCAGCACACTTAAATGCCATCGACCTGGCCCGGGATCGAACCCGCAACCTTGGGCATAGAAGGCCAGCGCTATACCAACTCGCCGACCAGGTTGACAGTTTTATTTATCCTCCGGACCCTTTACATCCGGAGGTTACATTTGTTGTTTAGTATATGTTTTTAACATACTTGACATTTCGGATCTTCTACATCCCAACATTTTATAAAATTTTTATTGTCTTGAAATGCGCCAGATAATTCATTTCTGGTAATATCTGTTTTATTATTTTATTGCTTCTTTTTAAATACTACCTAAGGTCTGATGAATGCTCGCTTTTATGATTTTTATACATCACTTTGTTGAAATTGCATTTGTGTACCTCATTTTTACTGTGACAAAGTTTTTTAATTAGTTTTAGCATTCAGCTTATTGTAGTGTATATATTTTTGGTTTTGTTAAGAATTTTAGATAAGGGCGCAAATAGCCATAGCAGCTGACGCGCCCTAACTAACTAACTAACTTTAAAATACTGCTTGATATTTAATATAAATTTAATGCGCATTTTTGTCTTGTCTACTGCTGTGAAGCTATTTTTTACGCTTCGGAACACAGAGATTTCGAATGTCACTAAACTGCGATTACAATTTCCCGTAATTTCAATTTTGTTGCTTTATGCCATACAGAATGTTACGTGTCTCAGGAACTACTAGTGTTACACGCATGATATTTTGTACATAGGCTACATTCCTTTGGCTCTTAGAAAACTTTTCTCTGGAGTACAAACTTGTTATATTGTTGCGTTTGTAAAATATTCCTATATATTTGTATATGAAAGTACCTCTAAAATTAATTCTTAAAATGTAATTGTTTATCTTAAAATTCTGAAAACTCGTATCAAAATTGTGCTATAGATATTTTGAAGAACGTGATTTTTGGAGGAAAGTGTTACAGGAATTTCGAAATTATCTTTAAAAATGGCAGAGATATATACATTTTAGTGAATTACTTTATCCTGTTTTTTTCCATTGAATTACAAAAGTTTTTTTTTTTTTTCAAAAACTAATTTAGAATTTAATTTGTTGTAGCAGTGATATTTCTACATACAAAAACTGAAAACTGTGCAGCAATTAGAAACAACATTCAAATTGTACCATCCTCTCCGCCCCCCCAACCCCCAAAACAACTGGCAGGATTGTAATTTTCAAGAACAGGAAAGTTTCGCCCGTCTGAACCGTATAAATGCTGCTATAGTAAGATGTGATATGACGTCACACGAATGAAGTAAGCTAAGAAATTGGATAATAATTCAGACTATATTTTCGATGGAAATTAAAATTATGCCTGTCGTTTTCCTCCATTTTCGAAAATAAAACCATTACCTAAAATTAAATGCGTATTCGCACGTGTCCCTCAGTGAAGTAAAATCTCTTTATTTCTCCATTAGTTTCTTCAATATATCGATTAGCGGAGTAAGCGATAATAAACGCCCTTGTCTGACATCTTGAATTATATATCTACATTCCTCAATGACTCGTTCGTTCTATCATGGCTAGTATTTACACTGCAATCATATTTATTTGCTTTCCAAAGGCTTCATTATTAGTGACAGAGTGACTGGTAAATGTTTTGTTTTCATATTGCCTGTTGGCAACCCTGTGTCCTACCACCAATGTTGTTTTGTAGAGGAATGTGTTACGCATATTTGTCTGCTGAAGGACGTAGTACTTACTCCCAGACGTTTGTCATACGAATTCCCACGTTTCGAAGGACTATGCTGGGTTGTAAATCGTCCGTATCTCTTCATTTCATTATGAGTTCTGTGCTCGGCGCTTTAATGAATCCACACGAGACTTGCAGCTTTCCTCGTGTATAACTACAAAAACTTGTGACTTAATTTGTTAATGATTATGAGGTTAGCATTTGCGAAACTTTGCACAAAGAGGGACAAATGGACAGAGCAGAAGTTCACCATGAAAAATGTATTTACTTTTTCTTTATTGAGCAAAATTAATTATGAATTATATAGGCTAGGAATGTTCTAAATTTATGCTTGTTTCCTTCCGCAGAAGTGGAAGCGTTCTTTGATATTTGTACAGACGTTCGACTATTTCGTTTTATATATTGAAAACAGATATATGAATTATATAGGCCTATCATATTTGCAAATTCTTTTATATTTACATAAATACTTGAAAATATATAATCATACATAATTCATACTTTTTCCGCAGTACATAACTCCATTACCAACCCGCGAGTTTTTCTTAAATATTATGCAAATTTTAAATAATATTAAATTCCGGGATGTTTTTGTTAAGGAAAAATTTGTATTAATAATACTACTAAATAATTTACTACATAGCAGAGTACGAGTGTATATGTTTATATGGGCAAATATGTGTGCGCATATATGAAAAAAAAACAGCCGAAGGTCTTTCAGTAAGCTTTCCAAAAATGATACATGTCACATGTATAGTTCATGCTATAGGACTACATAGAATATACGAAAATACTCTCTTTCCCAACTTCCAATAGGTTAGTTAATGGAAAAAAAGTATTGGTTAATGCGTCTTTATGACTTTATACCTTTAAACAGGAAAATCCGGGAGTTTCTCTTTTCTGCCTGTAGTAACACGCTGGGCACATGGCCATTACCGTACTTATAATTATCTTTTATTTTGCCTCTTTTGATCAAAGGAGCAATCTGGCTCTGTTGTGTTGAGAGACGCATCCTTGAGTCCAGTTGTTGTGCAGAACATATAGGCCCTACAGGGTGTATCTAAATTGGTGTCAAATATTTCGGGGACGTCTTCCTAACAGCAAAACATTACAAAAAGTTCATATGAACATTGATCTCAAAATAATTTATTTCAGAGTTACAAGACAAAATGTAATGTTACAAAAGTTGCTCGAAGTGGCTTCTTTCTGCTTCGATGTGTCCCCTAAACCTGCGTTACATGCTCTGGCGTACTCTGTTGAAAATTCCTGGAGTGTTTCGTATTTCGTGAAATCCAGTTTGGATACGCTCTCAGAATATCAACATTAAGTACAGGAGTCGCATAAACCAGGGACTTTAATGTCCCCAGACGAAGAAATCCATTGGATTCAAATCAGGCGATCGAGCAGGCCATGCAATGAATCCCCTTTGACCAATACATCTTTGGGAAATCGATCATTAAAAAAATCAGACTGAAATGAGCTGGAGCAGCATCGTGTTAAAACACATTCGTTGGATGACGTCCAGAAGCACATCATCAATTAAATGATGCAAATCATTTCGTTTTGTTCACTCACAGAATACATTTTCTTCTGATTTCTTTGCTCTACAAAATACAAACAAACAAAAAACCATCAAACAATCAGCGGTCAATGAAGGGACAAACCCTTTAATAACTCCCTAACGAATGGTTTTCAGACCCATGTTCTTATTAACTTTTTAAATTGTTTTGCTGTTAGGAACACGTCCCCGAAATATTTGACACCAATTTAGATACACCCTGTATAACAGTGGAATCATGATTAGAATTGCGAGATTTCTTAATTTCTCATTTTACGACGCTTTATCAACTGCTATGGTTATCTAGAGTCAGAGTGAAATGAAGGTAATAACGCCAGCGAAATAAGTCCAGGGTCCAGCGCCGAAAGTTACCCAGCATTTGTTATTTATGGGTGTGAGGAAAAACCCCCAACCAGGTAACTTGTCTCAACCAGAATTTGAACCGGGCCCGCTCATTTCACGGTCAGACGTGCTAAGCGATACCCCACAGCGGTGGATTGAATTGCAAGGTATTCTGATGACGTCGGAGTGGTAGGGCTTCATCTGTCAACGGCTTAACTTATGTCTTTTTGTTTCACTTCTTCTTTTTCGGTTTTTTTTTTTTTGCGACAGTACTGAGCTGTTAATTAGGAATATTTCCTTTATTATTTCATTTGTTGGTATTTCATCGGATGTATTATGTGCTATTGTGATGTACGTATGTTGCGATGCCTCGGTCCCCGTATACTTTATTATAGTTGCTATTTTGTAGAACGATTTACGAACTGTATGAATTGTGTAATTAATTCATGTCTGAAAGCCAGTTTCTGCTGAATTATTTTGCATTTCAATATGTCTGATGTCGCATTGTCTCTTTGCTATAACTGGCATCCACTGTCTGAGAGAGCAATTTTATTGATTATTATTATTATATCATATTTACGAGAGTTATCAACTGCATCTTCCATTTTGTGTTGAGCATTTCGTTTCTTATAGTTATGATATTATCATCATCATCATCATCATCATCATCATCGAGATTATTGCCATTATTTTTGTATATATATTCAAATATGAAGAAATTAACCCGTCTGTAAGCACCTCACACTTGACTTCAATTCAAGACCTTTCTTATATAATGTTGAACCGTAAGGAATATCATTAATTCCAGGGAGTTATTCTTTGATATATTTCAAACAACAAACTTCAATAAAATTTTGCTCTTTTTGCATCCTTCTCCAGATACAAGTAAAGTTGTTTTATATCAAATATCTGACAGCGTATTTTATGAAAGCCATTGTATGTATGTATGTATGTATGTATGTATGTATGTATGTATGTATGTATGTATGTATGTATGTATGTATGTATGTATGTATGTATGTATGTATGTTTGTTTGTATGAACAGTAGAACCTCTATTATCCGTGGTAATGAAGGGGATGGGCTGAACGGTTAAACGAAAAAATCGGATAATCCGTACCATAAAAAATTTCGTAAATTTAGTGAATAATACATAACAAGTTCACTAATTTAAGTCTCGTTGTCAACGACGGGTTTTGAAGGGGAAGGAAACACCTAATGGCTGCCTGTGGAAAGATATGAATAGTGGAGGTCTTGTGTTGTAGATTTACATACTTTATAGACTCCAAACTCATATTCTGGTGCGAGATGAGCCACTGTTCATCTTTCCCCAAACCACTCAATTATTTACCCTTTTTTTTACCCCGGTACTTAGCACAACAAGATTTCTTTTGACACTCGTAGAAGACATTTTATACAGAAGTTATACAGTACCACAATCCGAACAGGTAACCATACTGTAAAAGGAAAAGGACTTGTAATAATACTCTGGAAAAAATAACATGCTGATACAATGTACAGTACCTTATAACTTATATTTCTGCAGAAAAAAAGCGAGAGCAAGACAGAGGGATAATCCACCAATCGGTTAATAGGATGACGGATAATCGGGGTTCTACATGTAAGTATGTATGAATGTGTAGGTGTGTGTGTGTATGTATGTATTCACACTGCCAATGGATAAATACCCGGTGGCAGTGGTAACTAATTATACTCAATAAAGACAATTAATAAAAAGCACAATTAATAATAAATACGATTAATACTAATTAATACTAAAATGTTAAATAATAGTAACAATATTATAATAATATTATCACGGAGCATCCTAAACTAAATGCAGCACGATCACTTAAAGTAATATTTATAGTAAATCTAATTTGTATCTTAACCATAAGTTCGAACTAAAACCCACGATTAATTGAATTCGCAATATGCTCTGAGGGATGACATTGTGATAATTGTGTTAAAAAAATCCAGCAAAATCCTAATTAATCACATGGTGCCACATTAATAGCAATTGTAATTTTTCACGCCCTTTTCTTTGTTTCCCGTCTTTAAAATTTAATATCTATGTTTACATATGTATAATATTTTTTTTTTGAGGATATACTGAGTCCGTAAGGGCTACCCTCAATGGGGGGCAGTTTACTATTATTATTTTTATTAAGAGAGCTGTGTATTATGATAAGTGATTAAACGAATTTTAGTTTTGTCCTTTAAACGTGCAGAAATTTGATTCAAACAAATGTAACTTTTCGCTCTTCCAAGGAATTGTGCAATATTACATTTGTTCTGATCAAATTTCTGGGCATTTAAAGGAAGAAAAATAATAATATTCTTATTCTTATCATAATACACTGCTCTCATAAATTGACTGAGCATATTGGGAATTGTCGGCCTGGGTAGCACAGTCGGTATAGCGTTGGCCTTCTATGCACGAAATTGCGGATTCGATCCCGGCCTAGGTCGACGGCATTTAAGTGTGCAAATGCGACAGGCTCATGCCAGTAGATTTGCTGGCATGTAAAGAAACTCCTGCGGGACAAAATTTCGGCACACCGGCGACGCAGATATGACCTCGGCAGTTGCGAGCGTCGTTAAATAAAGCATAATTTAAATTTTTATTTGGAATTAAATCAATGGCTTTCAGAAAACACATTATTAAATGTTTCATTAAAGCAATTTTTACCTATGAAACGAATCAAAAACGAGCAAAATTGCATTAAACTTCTTTGTTTGGGATATCTCAAAGAATAACCCCCTGAAATTAATGATATTACTTAGGCCTACTGTTCACCTTGTACACAATATCCTAGAGGGCTGATTCTCCTGCTTCAGACATAGCCTCATTGATTAATGCTCGTGATGTACAGCATTCACTACTTAACGATATCTTCCCTGTTAGCAAGATGTATAGATCTTATTCTCATGAACCTAATCCTAGTATTTCCTTTGTCTTTTCCGCTAATAGTACTTTATGCAACGAGCCTATAATGGTAGTAATTAAGACGCGAGTATGTTTATGTTCATAATTTTTATACGAGCGTCTTAATTACCATTATAGGCAAGTTTCATACGACTTTTTATGCTCGACCATATTTCTAACGTGAAATTATTCATAAGTATTCATGTTATTCTTATCTGACTGGGGAGCGGAACTGACCTTGTGCAATATCTCGTAAATTGTGAGATGTGCGCAGACGCGAAAGTATTGATTTTTTTCCTAGAAACAAATGTCATTGACCTTGATATAATCTAGAGAGTAAAATAAAGATTAATCTTGATATAACCTTGAAATTGATTTAGACATTGAAATACGAGATGACAAATTGAATTTATTTGAATATTATTTACAATTAACGCTAATTATTATAGTAACAGAACATAACCTTCTGCGACAGTATTGAATTTCCAGCCTCCGTGACGTTTCGCTAGTTGTCTTTCGATTGCATATCCGAGAATAATCGATACTTGCGCTTTCATATTGCTACAATTGTGTTTTCTGATTGGTGGAACACCTGAACTTTAATGAATAGGTGTACTTTTATGAGGTTCATTAAAGGGCTGCTACCAGGTGTATAATTACTACATTTCGGCATGGTCGAGCATAATAGTACATTATGCAACGAGCCTATAATGATAGTAATTAAGAAGCGAGTATGGATGTTTATGAAACGAACGCAAGCGAGTTTCATAATTTTCATACGAGCTTCTTAATTACCATTATAGGCGAGTTTCATACGACTTTTTATGCTCGACCATATTTCTAACTTGAAATTATTCAGATGTATACATTTTATTTGTATCTAACAAGATCGGAAGTGACCTTGTGCTAGGTCGTGAATTGTGAGATGTGCGCAGACGCGAAAGTATTGATTTTTTCCGAGGAACAATAATGTCATTGACCTTGATGTAATCCCGTTAAACTTGATATAACCTTGATTATTGAATTCGATCTTGAAAAACTAGATGACAAATTGAATTTATTTGAATATTATTTACAATTAACGCTAATTATTATAGTAACAGAACATAACCTTCTGCGACAGTATTGGATTTCCAGCCTCCGTGACTTTTCGCTAATTCTCTTTCGATTGCATATCCGAGAATAATCGATACTTGCGGTTTTATAACGGTACAGAGCTGACTTGTCATTGGCTGAACACCTGTACTTTAATGAGTAGGTGTACTTTAATGGCATGCATTAAAGGACTGCTACCAGGTGTATAATTACTACATTTCGGCATGGTCGAGCATAAAGTATTTTTCGCACTTTCATCAATAATAGCATTATAATTTAATCTTTCTATTTTGAAGATTAGAATGAACGAATATACAAGTCTAGGCATTTCAATGGTTACTTGCTTAGTAAAACGTTCACAGTATGGATCCCATATACCTAGTTGTTGTGGAAGATGGTACAGTGGAGTAGTTTCTAGTGGCTATTTAGCCATTGACAAGGGCGATTATGGATTGTCCATCGATGGTGTAATGTCTGCTAGATCGCGTTTTTGCTGTACAGATCTACGTGTCCTCATCGTGGTCTCACGCGTGAAAGCCACGTGTCGGCCATTCGGACAGCAATGCTCCACTTGCGTGCGTAGATTTGATGCCTGTTGGTTTTGCCACTCAGTGAATGTTTGCGGTTCTAATTCTTACAGAACGGTTGCTCTATTTCTGTAGCTTCCTTGAGACATTCCATCTCGTTCTGTTGCAGCCTTACAGACAACACGTAGATACGGGAACAAATCAGAGCGCAACTGAGTAACTGAACATGAAAATATATTACTGCACATGGTCTTACAATCCTACCTCATTATCTCCTGGTTTAGTTGCCTCATGAGTGATGTCTTATTGATGTTACTTATGAGCAGGGAAAGGATTTATATGTAAATACATATTTACTTATAAAGCTAATATAATTTATATTTTGCATTATCTTTATGTTTCACAATGTGTAGGGTTGAAAAATCCTACTTTTATTTTCCATATTTTTCCATATTTTAGAGTTTAGTACATATTTTCGTTAATTTCCATATATTTTCCATATTTCATATAAAACAGTCCATATTATATTAGGTTTAACAATAAAACAAAACAAAATTCCATTAACTTTTAAAAATACATTTCAACAATAGAGATTTAAACACATGTTCAGTAATCCCTTTAACATCAGAGTTATTTGAAAATTAGCAGTCCTATCAACAATGGGAAAGTAAGTTACAAAACTGTATTAATTTAATTTAAAATTTTTAACAGACTTCAGTTGTGCAGCTCAACAGTTAAATGCCAGTCAGAGTACACATAGGTTCAGTTTTGTAAATCATACTATAAAGACGGTAAATATGCCAAAAGTACGTCATTCAGTCAATTTAAAATCAAAACTAACAAGTTACATTTCAGAATTTAAAGAAGATGGTTTATCAACTGACAATAAAATATTATTTTGTAATTTGTGTCAGTGTGCAGTATCATCTACACAAAAGTTCCTGGTGCAACAACACATTACAACTAGTAAACATCAGGCCAACAAACAACTAAATTCCAAGCAGAGACAATTGTTTTTAACACAACCAACAACATCGAATGTAAGATCTGAGTTTAACATCGACCTGTGCCGTTCTCTCATCTCTGCTGATATTCCTCTCTACAAACTAAAGAATAAGGTCTTCAGGGAATTCCTTGAAAAATATACTCAACATACAATCCCGGATGAGTCAACACTTAGGAAGACGTATGCTCCATCCATCTACGATGAGACAATACAGAAGATAAGAGATGAAATTAAAGATAGTTCAATTTGGGTTTCCATTGATGAGACTCCCGACAAAGAAGGTAGACTTGTTGGTAATGTAGTTATCGGTTTGTTAAGTGAACAATATTCTGAACGAATTCTTTTACATTGTGATGTTCTAGAAAAGTGCAATAACAAAACTATAGTTAAACTGTTCAACGAAGCTATGGGTATCCTGTGGCCAAAGGGTATTATGTACGATAATGTGTTATTCTTTATTAGCGATGCTGCCCCTTATATGGTCAAAGCTGGACAAGCATTATCTGTTGTATATCCTAAATTGACTCATTTTACTTGTGTGGCGCATGCATTTCATCGTGTGGCAGAAGTGGTCAGAGACAATTTCCCTAAAGTAGATTTGTTGATTTCATCAGTGAAAAAAGTATTTCTCAAAGCTCCCAGTAGAGTTAACGTGTTGAAAGAAATGTACCCTGAAATTCCATTGCCACCAAAGCCAATTTTAACTAGATGGGGTACATGGCTAGAAGCAGTTGAATATTATGCCGAACATATAGACTCTATTAACAATGTTCTCCTTGCATTGGACTCTGAAGATGCAGTCTCAATTGATACTGCGAAAACAGTTACCTGTGACATAAGTGTGAAGAATGACTTAGCTCACATTCAGCATACATTTTCATGCATCATAAAAACGCTCAAAAGTCTCCAAAATAGGCACCTTTCACTATCTGAAAGTTTTGAAATTATAAATAGTACTGTGGAACAACTGAATCGTGGTAGAGGTAAAGTTGCAGATGCAGTAAGAGCTAAGGTGGACACTGTACTTTCAAAAAACCCTGGATATGAAGAACTACAAAAGGTTGTTGCTGTGATGAGTGGTGAATCAACAGTGAAGATTAACTTGGACTTATCCCCAGCAGACATTGTGAAATTGAATTATGTACCAGTTACTTCTTGTGACGTCGAACGCTCTTTTAGTCAGTATAAATCTATCCTCAGAGACAATAGAAGAAGATTCACTTTTCAGCACTTGAAAGAAATGTTTGTAACCTATTGTTATGGTAACAGACAATAAAAATTGTGTTTTGTTGAAACTACATTGGAAGATAAGGTACGTCCATTATATTTTTTGTTTAGTTTGATTAAAATGTACCAATATTTAACGTACATAGCCATTTTTTTATAATTTTAAGTCCATATTTAATTCCATATTTTGGTAAAAATCCATATTTAATTCCATATTTTGGTAAAAATAACTACAT
Source organism: Periplaneta americana (assembly GCF_040183065.1). Taxonomy (NCBI): domain Eukaryota; kingdom Metazoa; phylum Arthropoda; class Insecta; order Blattodea; family Blattidae; genus Periplaneta; species Periplaneta americana. The sequence goes on from NC_091124.1 coordinate 43,441,584, forward strand.
ATATATTTACATATTTCATATATTTTTAGTCCATATAAATCCGTTCCCTGCTTATGAGGTTTCAACAAGTCTTCGGACTGCTGACTAAATATACGTATAGTAGAACCCCTATTATCCGTGATAATGAAGGGTGTTGACTGAACGGTTAATCGAAAGATCGGATAATCCGTACCATAATAGTACATTATGCAATGAGCCTATAATGATAGTAATTAAGAAGTGAGTATGGATGTTTATGAAACGAGCGCAAGCGAGTTTCATAATTTTCATACGAGCTTCTTAATTAACATTACAGGCGAGTTTCATACAACTTTTTATGCTCGACCATATTTCTAACTTGAAATTATTCAGATGTATACATTTTATTTGTATCTGACAAGATCGGAAGTGACCTTGTTCTAGATCGTGAATTGTGAGATGTGCGCAGACGCGAAAGTATTGATTTTTTCCGAGGAACAATAATGTCATTGACCTTGATGTAATCCCGTTAAACTTGGTATAACCTTGATTATTGAATTCGACATTGAAAAACGAGATGACAAATTGAATTTATTTGAATATTATTTACAATTAACGCTAATTATTATAGTAACAGAACATAACCTTCTGCGACAGTATTGGATTTCCAGCCTCCGTGACTTTTCGCTAATTCTCTTTCGACTGCATATCCGAGAATAATCGATACTTTCGGTTTTATAACGGTACAAAGCTGACTTGTCATTGGCTGAACACCTGTAAGCTGAGTTGTCATTGGCTGAAAACACCTGTACTTTAATGAGTAGGTGTACTTTAATGACATGCATTAAAGGACTGCTACCAGGTGTATAATTACTACATTTCGGCATGGTCGAGCATAAAATATTTTCGTAAATTAAGTGAATAACACTGAACTTTCGTCATTTTCTCCGTGGTCTTGTGTTTAATACGCTTGGTAGTGAGTCAGAAATTCATTAATTTAAGTACGGTTTTCAACGACGTGTTTTTAAGGGGTAAGAAAATTCCTTTTAATGGCTGTCAGCGGAAAGATAGGAATAGTGAAGGTCTCATGTTGTAGGTTTACATATTGTATACACTTTATCCTTGATCTTTATTAAATCGCGCACAGTTATAACATCAGTCACAATATCTCTTTCCCCAAACCACTTAATTATTTGCATTTTGTTCGATACTTAGCACAACCTTTTGACACTCATGTAATACATTTTATATAGAAGTTTAGAGTACGGCAACTCTATTAGTAGACCAAAACTGTGTAAGTGTAAATGTTTGTAATAACAATCTCTAGAAAAAATACGTATATGCTACTAATATAAGGTACAATAGTATCTACTTCATATGTTCCTGTAGCAAAAAAAAAAAAAAAAAAAAAGAGTGAGAGAAAAACAGTCGGATAATCCGCCAATCGGTTAATAGGGTGACGGATAATCGGGGCTCTACTGTATTACGATTATGCTCTTTCTCCAGTCATAAAATTTGTGCTGTGAATGTAAATAGCGCAGCTCATAATGTGTAAGCGTAGTGGTACAGAATTATCGATGTATTACAGTATATAGTATTATTTAGTTATTATAAATGTCAAAAATTGGATGTAATATATTTCTTAAAGTAAATGGTGTATTGTGAAATGTTTGCTTCTTTGAGTCTTTTTGAACATAGGCCTATAGGAACATGCCACATTTCGGAGTTACGTCACTAGTAAGAAAGGAAAATGTAGCTGTTGGATCCATTACTGATTCAAGGAAAATGCGAATATGTCTGTTCGATCCGTTACTGAGGAAAGAAAAGGAGAATCTCTGTTGGACCCGTTACTAAGTCAAGGAAAGTGGAATTTATCAGTTGGATTCATTATTAAGTAAAGGAAAGGGGAATTTATCAGTTGGATCCATTACTGAGTCAGGGAAAAGGGAAACATCTTATGCAAATCTAGTCTTTCAGGTAAAACTCCCTGTTAAGCAGATTTGAATAATTTCAAGGGAAAAATTGTTCCGGGGCCGGGTAACTGTGTACGTTAACAGAAAACCACAATTCCAAGTCACACAGAGAATGTGTGCACTCGATGTGGGTCTCTGGCGGTTCGTCAGCCCACGCGAGTTGTGTGGATATAAAGGGAAAAGTTGAGACGGTGTCGGGTGGAGTTCCCGGGTAGCTCAGTTGGTAAGAGCGCTCGTACGTTCAACCAGAGGTCCCGGGATCGATACCCGGCCCCGGAACAATTTTTCTCTGGAAATTATTCAAATCTGCTTTACAGGGAGCTTTACCTGAAAGACTAGATTTGCATAATATATACGTCACTGTGTATGTTAACAGAAAACCACAATTCCAAGTCACACAGAGATTGTGTGCACTCGATGTGGGTCTCTGGCGGTTCGTCACCCCACGCGAGTTGTGTGGATATAAAGGGAAAAGTTGAGACGGTGTCGGGTGGAGTTCCCGGGTAGCTCAGTTGGTAAGAGCGCTGGTACGTTCAACCAGAGGTCCCGGGATCGATACCCAGCCCCGGAACAATTTTTCCCTTGAAATTATTCAGGGAAATATTGTTGGATCCATTACTGAGGAAAGAAAGGGGAATCTATTTGTTGTATACGTTACTAACGCAAGAAAAGGGGAACCTATCAGTTGGATCCGTTACCAAGTCAACATGTCTATACCTGGTAATTTCTCATGAAATAATCTCCTGGCATCACAAGAAAATTTGATACGAACATATGAATAATAAATTAACACTCGATAAGAATTATGATCATATTAGGCACATTATTTTCCACTTCACCTTCCTTGTCATAGCAGATCGTAAAAAAAATCACCAACAAACACGTGCTTTTGTTATCCACTTTCGTAATAGGCTGCTACCTCACCGCTTTCTAGATCCTGTAAGCTAGGGCTCCTCTGCATCACAAATGTCTGCTAAGGCCAAGCTAACCTTCCACTGGAGTTCTGCCGTGTTCACGTTTCACGGATAATCCGCTCATGCAAGAGCTGAGCAGAGCGAACACTAATATCAAGCGCCGGTTAACAGATCGTTCAGAGGCTGTTTTTCTGTCTAAAATTGTTCTTATAGCTCTTGATATAGTTGTCTATATTGGATTCACTAAGTTACAACATGACTGGCTTATGAGGACTGATACATTGAGCAGGGCATGGATTACGAGTGAGAGTTGGAGGGGCCCACTCGCAATTAGGCCATTAAGGCCGGGATTACGAACGACGTTCGTTTGCGTTACGTTACGTTGCGTTCATCTGTACGTTGAATTTCTACCGAACGTTCAGAGGCTGTGTATTATGATTGACGTTCGTGACAACTATCACCCTCTGCCGGCCATAATGAGTACTGAAATGCACACGTCAGTCAGTCAGCTGTTTATGATAAACATTGAATTTTATGGTAACTTTGTTTGAGACAAATAAAATAAGCCTACCGGTATTACAAAAATATTTTAATAATAATAATAATAATAATAATAATAATAATAATAAAACCATATACTAGGAAGACTGTTGTACCTTGAAACAGTCCACACCTGTGGAGTAACGGTCAGCGCGTCTGGCCGCGAAACCAGGTGGCCCGGGTTCGAATCCGGGTCGGGGCAAGTTACCTGGTTGAGGTTTTTTCCGGGGTTTTCCCTCAACCCAATACGAGCAAATGCTAGGTAACTTTCGGTGCTGGACCCCGGACTCATTTCACCGACATTATCAACTTCATTTCATTCAGACGCTAAATAACCTAGATGTTGATACAGCGTCGTAAAATAACCCAATAAAATAAAAATAAAATAAACCTTGAAACACTTTTCACTTTTTTTTTTTTTTTAATTTTGAGAAATGAAATTTTTTAAATGAAAAATGCTTGAAATAATTATTGAAGTTTCCTTTACAACTTCCTGTATGTATTTTCCTGTTTTACAGATCTATTAAGGATGGAAAAAATAAAATAAAGGGATATGTAATTTGTTCAAAGGTACAATAAGTTCATGTACCTTGGAACATACCTTCCTGTAAGCTGGGACACATGGAATATAGGTAGGAATATAGCTGTAAAAACTAACAATCATATTAAAAAAATTATTTCCCATCATAAACCAGAGTAGGCTTCTCTGACTGAGATTTTATTTCTTGGTTTTGTGTTAGAAAACATATATCAATGAACGAAATGTTTACTTTTGGTACTAAAAAAATTGTTTCGTCCACAGAACTCACACTTTGCAATAAATCAAACCGAAATTACGACCAGTGCTATTGACCGATTTTCTCTACAATCTATTTCAGTTTGAGTCTTCTAGGTAGCAGCAAAAATTAAAAAACAAAAAAATGTTCAAAGCTATACTATGGTACAATAGTCTTCCCTACTAAATAGCAGGACTAGTGCGAATTACGAATGTATTATTTGTGTAGTAAAAGCCCCTTTATTTCGGGTTAAAATAAAATAACGTATCTAAAATAATGTAAATAAATTATTAAAAAGATAAAAAAAAATTAATCCAGCCCAAGCTCCAACCCGGGCCCATCTACACCACAACCAGGCTCTGGAGAGCTATGGAGAGCTACGAATTATAATTGTTGAATTAGGTTTTACGAATACTTTCAACTTTGCTGCCTATAATGTTTAATTTTAAATAAAATATGTTTTATGCTGTATAGAGGAAATATATTCATGTGACGTGACATATTCAATCAAAAATCGTTCCTCGTATTATGTAATTTTTAATTAATATTATTTTATTTAATATTTCAATAGCAATATGGCGCATCTACAGCGAAAGAAGAAGTGAAAATAAATTAAGCGTTTCTGATTCGTGATTGGTTGACGTTCAGCTTACGTTTCTTTGCTTTTGTGAAAGATTGACCTTGCCAATGTTGAATCAACGCCGTCATGCGTTCGTTCATTCTAACGTTGATCGTAATGAAATACACGGAGTTTACATTTGTCAAACTTCATCGTAACGCAAACGAACGTCGATCGTAATCCCAGCCTAATACTGGCCCATTATGCCACCTCTAAATTTTGACATGGAAAAATAATTTGGAGACAAATGCAATAACTTCTGGAAATAACATTAACCACGGCAGTATCGACTGCCAGATACAAAGAACGTTTTTATACACTAAAGCGTATAAAAGATATGTGAGAAACGCACTGCGACAAAATAAATTGAATGCATTGGTGGTTCTTAAAATATCTAAAGGCGTCATAGCTGAGAGCTCCAAAATTAAACGAAAAGGTTATCGATCGCTTGGCTGCTCAAAAGAGCAGACGAGGCGATATTCTGTATAAATGAAGCAAATTAAAAATTTGTCTGATATTTATTTTCTTTTGGCCTATCTGTTCAGTTTTATAATTTACTTGCTACTTTGCTGTACAGGATAAATTTCACCAGTTTTAGAACGTTAGTGTTATTTACAAAATCAGTAATGCTAGTTTAAAAATTGACCATTCACATTAAGATCCACAAAAACTTTAAAAAAATTGTTCTCAAATATATAACATAAAATGTTTAGGCTAACATTAGCAAAATTTATACGATGCCGAGAACAATAATAATAATAATAATAATAATAATAATAATAATAATAATAATAATAATAATAAGTCCCGCGCCGTGGCGTCGTGGTCTAAGGCATCTTGCCTAGGACTCGCGTTACGGAATGCGCGCTGGTTCGAGTCCTTATGGGGGAAGAAATTTTCTCATGAAATTTCGGCCAGTGTATGGGACCGGTGCCCACCCAGCATCGTGCTACGATAGGTAGCGAAAATCCGGTTTAGCAAACTAGCTATAACGGCTGGGGGGATCATCGTGCTAACCACACGATATCTCCGTTCTAGTTGGATGACCGTCGACCTCTACTTCGGCATGTGGGCGTGAGGCCAGCAGCCGGCTGGTCGGACTGGGCCCTTCAGGACTGTAGCGCCATGGATTTAGTAATAATAATAATGATAATAATAATAATAATAATAATAATAATAATAATAATAATAATAATAATAATAATAATGTTACAGAGAAAACACATATCGCCACCAGTCATTTAAGTGACGAACCACCACTGCATGTGATACAAACTTTATTTGTGGATAAACCGTAGGATTTTTCTCCTGCGAAATTACTTGGAAATCAGTTTAAAACATTTTATTTCAGTTACAGTAGAAATTAAAGTTTTATTTTTAATGAAATAGAGAGATCAACATTTGAGTAGATTTTTCATATTATCGAGAGTCCAAGACCAATAAATCATATTACTTCACTGAAATTTAAAAATTTGCTATTTCTTTTCATATACACACACAGGGCTTTCTGAAAAAAAGATTCCAATACTTGGAGAGCAGGTAGTATGCATCAAAGCAAGAAATAAAAGTCCTACAAACATGGCAACGAAAGCCTGTTGGCCACTAGTCTCACTCCGGGTTACGCTGCTCCACTGAAGGAGCTCTAGAAAATTTTGAAGGGGAAAACCGAAAACGGACCTAACCTCTTAGGTACCACACACGCGAGGGGGACGGAAATGTGATCAAGTGATCACGGGACGGGGAGTTGAGGAAACAGAATGCAGTCGTATATATACGTGTGTGTGAGTTCGTGTGCGTGCGTGCGTACGTCCCGAAAAGACAAAGTATATTATTATATCTTGTGACCAGAACAGAGTACGAAATAGAAATATGAAAATTTAGCCTTTCAAGAGGTGGTAAAACTCAAATATCTTGGAGCAACAGTAACAAATATAAATGATACTCGGGAGGAAATTAAACGCAAAATAAATATGAGAAATGCCTGTTATTATTCGGTTGAGATGCTTTTGCCATCCAGTCTGCTCCCAAAAAAGCTGAAAGTTAGAATTTGTAAAACAATTATATTACCGGTTGTTCTGTATGGTTTTGAAACTTGGACTCTCACTTTGAGAGAGGAACATAGGTTAAGGGTGTTTGAGAATAAGGTGCTTAGGAAAATATTTGAGGCTAAGAGGGATGAAGTTACAAGAGAATAGAGAAAGTAACACAACGCAGAACTGCACGCATTATATTCTTCACCTGACAAAATTAAGAACATTAAATCCAGACGTTTGAGATGGGCAGGGCATGTAGCACGCATGGGCGAATCCAGAAGTGCTTATAGAGTGTTAGTTGGGAGGATTAGTAGATTATTTTACGACGCTTTATCAACAGCTGAGGTTATTTAGCGTCTGAATGAGGTGAAGGTGATAATGCCGGTGAAATGAATCCAGGGTCCAGCACCGAAAGTTACCCAGCATTTGTTCATATTGGGTTGAGGGAAAACTCCGGAAAAACCTCAACCAGGTGACTTGCCCCGACCGGGAATCGAACCCTGGCCATCTGGTTTCGCGGCCAGACACGCTAACCGTTACTCCACAGGTGTGGACAGTTGGGAGGCCGGAGGGAAAAAGACCTTCGGAGAGGCCGAGACGTAGATGGGGGGATACTATTAAAATGAATTTGACGGAGGTGGGATATGATTGTAGAGACTGGATTAATGTTGCTCAGGATAGGGACCGATGGCGGGCTTATGTGAAGGCGGCAATGAACTTCCGGGTTTCTTAAAAGCCATAAGTAAATGATTAAGTAATAATAGCAATCTTTTCTACTTCATATTCAGTAGCTGGCTGATGAGCTTTTGCATTGCAAGTATTGGAGTAGGTTCGACAACGGCTGTAGTAACTTATCAGAGACTGATTTTCTAATCATTTCATCTGTTAATTTGCTGTTATTAAAACTTCATCTCACTATGTAATTACTTGTTTTGTATAGGTATTATTAGTAATAATTAAAGTTTTTAACATCCCCATTTCATGCCTGACAAACGTTTTAGAAGTAGGCTAACAAACGCCTTTCAGCTTTTCGTGTTTATCCCAACCAAGTTTAGTATCAGAAATCACCCGTAAGTGTTTTACTGATTCTGTAGCTGATGATAATTTCCATTAAAACTTGATTCCACTTGCAGTGGCTTTTTCCTTAAGGGGAGGCAGAGGTGAATATTTCAAAATCCACAAAATTTATCCGATTTGTTTGAAATTGATCATGGATACTAGGTATGTTATTAGTAATGTACATACCAAGTTTCAACTTTCTAAGTACAATAGTTCTGTAAATATTAATAATTTTATAAAACTTTATATCGTTTGATATAAAATGCTCCATGCACCATATTGTAAGAAATTTTCAATATTCCTTTAACTTAGTTATACCCACAACTTCTAACATGTAATCCACTAACATATAACAAGAAAATTAGAAACGTGTTAATATCTTCAATTTGATTAAATAAATTTATAGCCTATGTGTATGAATTAATCAACCTATATTATATTTGTATTCTATAATTTTGAAATATATATTAGTCCTACTTTTCACGTGCGATATTATTCTTCTCTAGTGTTAATATTATATTATATAATTCCATTGCCGCTGTAATTATATTTTAGTTCCTATTATATTTTACTTATTTATTTGTATTATTATTATTATTTTTTATTTTAATATTATATGTGAACTGCGACCGAGCACGAGCGCTGCTCATTCGGTTTCAAATTTTGTTAATACTACTGTATCTTCTTTTTATATTGCTTGTATTATTTTATTTCTATTTCTCTTGTTTGTTTTGTAATTAAATTTAAATTTATATGTTCAGAGCAGGTGTATAACTAATGACAAGTATTAGTTTATTATGGAAATAATATAGTAATACAGTTATCTTGGTTTTAATTTCATACTTTTAAGGGCACAAAATCAAAAACTAACATCGGAATATGAAAATAAAGATAATAAAAATGGAAAAAAACAAATTTTCATTTTTTCTTCAGTTTTGTTCGAAAATTTCATCTCTGCCTCCCCTTAAAGAAAGTAATTGGTACTTAATTTAATTTAATTTAATTTAATTTAATTATTTTGCTAATAATTGTAACATAAAATATAATATATACAGAAAAACTTTAGCAACTTTAGCAATTTGGTAACTGACGTTAATTTTCATTAAGTTTTCTGCAGACTAATCACTTTTTTTTTTTTTTTCTTTTTTTGTTTTAAGGAATTTTCCTCTGTTGTCTTAATTTCAACGCTTTTACTTCTTGGTCTGGAGGTCCACATTAGTTTTAAATCATCTGCGAAAAGACCGAATTGTAAACAAGGATAAATGAAACAAAATTGGATATAAATGCTGAATTAAAAGAACATAGCATAGATATTATAAAATTTCTTAAGTAAAAAAAGTGAATAAATGTAGTAAAGAAATCAAAACTAGATAATAATGTGGTGGGCAGCATAAGAACAGAAGCTGAGTAAAGGCGTGTGCGAACTATCTCGGTGCTGGACACGTGTCCTCGAGATGTCATTGGTGTGCATCATTAAAGTGACGTCGTCTAGACACCGATTCAACAGCGAGTAATACAGAAAGCGAGCGTTCGCGTGTGACAGCATGCCGCAGGTACCTGGGGAATTGCAGCCGGCGAGCTGTGGGCCCAGCTAGATTTTGCCAAGAAAAGGGGCTATACATAGCTCACAATATGACGCTAATGTGCGACAAGAGAGTGGATTCTGACATATTGTATTCTCTTCCTCTCCGTCATTTTACGTACCTCATCTTCTTGGCATGGCTTCCTCTGGGAGGAAAATACGTCTGAGAACTTGTCCCTGATGAAGGACTCCAGTAAAAATTTGTCGGTCATTTTTTACCTTACGTTGCTGAGGCGCTTGTCTTCCGACCTGGTGATATTTTGATGGGAAAAATCACCCCTAAAGGAGAATCGGGTCCTACTCCAGAAGAAAAATGGGAGTATAGGAGGTTAGGTTAGATGGGAACGGCATAAAACAAATAGGAGATTATTTGTTGTATTATGGGGAAGGAAATGATAATCACCAATTAGGAACAGGATTCTTTATTCATAAAAGAATAGAATCAGCAGTAAAAAAAGGTCGATTTTATCAGTGATAGGTTATCGTATTTAGTACTTAAGGGAAAACACGGAAATTTTACTTGAAGCAAGTAAAGCGATCGGTTTGGAAGTAAATCCCGAAAAGACAAAGTATATGATTATGTCTCGTGACCAGAATATTGTACGAAATGGAAATATAAAAATTGGAGATTTATCCTTCGAAGAGGTGGAAAAATTCAAATATCTTGGAGCAACAGTAACAAATATGAATGACACTCGGGAGGAAATTAAACGCAGAATAAATATGGGAAATGCGTGTTATTATTCGGTTGAGAAGCTCTTATCATCCAGTCTGCTGTCCAAAAATCTGAAAGTTAGAATTTATAAAACAGTTATATTACCGCTTCTTCTGTATGGTTGTGAAACTTGGACTCTCACTTTGAGAGAGGAACATAGGTTAAGGGAGTTTGAGAATAAGGTGCTTAGGAAAATATTTGGGGCTAAGCGGGATGAAGTCACAGGAGAATGGAGAAAGTTACACAACACAGAACTGCACGCATTGTATTCTTCACCTGACATAATTAGGAACATTAAATCCAGACGTTTGAGATGGGCAGGGCATGTAGCACGTATGGGCGAATCCAGAAATGCATATAGAGTGTTAGTTGGGAGACCGGAGGGAAAAAGATCTTTAGGGAGGCCGAGACGTAGATGGGAGGATAATATTAAAATGGATTTGAGGGAAGTGGGGTATGATGATAGAGACTGGATTAATCTTGCACAGGATAGGGACCGATGGCGGGCTTATGTGAGGGCGGCAATGAACCTTCGGGTTCCTTAAAAGCCATTTGTAAGTAAGTAAGTACTTAAGGGTAGATGGTGCGATGTCGTAGTCATAAATGCTCATGCCCCTACAGCTGCACGCATTGTATTCTTCACCTGACATAATTAGGAACATTAAATCCAGACGTTTGAGATGGGCAGGGCATGTAGCACGTGTGGGCGAATCCAGAAATGCATATAGAGTGTTAGTTGGGAGACCGGAGGGAAAAAGACCTTTAGGGAGGCCGAGACGTAGATGGGAAGATAATATTAAAATGGATTTGAGGGAGGTGGGATATGATGATAGAGACTGGATTAATCTTGCTCAGGATAGGGACCAATGGCGGGCTTATGTGAGGGCGGCAATGAACCTCCGGGTTCCTTAAAAGCCAGTAAGTAAGTAAAGCTGGAAATATAAAAGATGCTTCTTTAGGAGCAGAACCTTCTTTATTTGGAGTTGTGCTCGGGCGCGGGTTCGATTCCCTCTTGGGCTGATTACTGGTTAGGGTTTTTTTTTAGAGATTTTCCCCAACCGCAAGGCAAATGTCAGGTAATCTATGGCAAATTCTCGGCCTCATCTCGCCAAGTACCATTTGGCTAACACGAATCCCATCGAAGCTAAATAACCTAGTTGTTGATACAGCGTTATTAAATAACTAACTAAAATAAAAATAGATACAACCCCAACATAATAATAGACAACATTATAAGAAAGACTAAACGCAAACAAGAAAACTTAACTTAGAAAGCATGATGGAAATATTCAGATTGTCAATTAATATAGATAAACACAATATAATATTTGTTACTCAGTCAAATGACAAATCAATGTAAAATAATGACTTATATTATATAGTCATTAAGTTTTATATACATGAATTACAAATTGCAAACGTTTTCGCCCATTCAGTCATCTTCAGGCACAATTATACAATATCTCAATATCAAACTGTGTAGTCATTACATTTGTGGTAGATAAACTGTTTAAGATTAATGATGTACAAAACATCTCCATACTTAAAATGTAATATTACAAGTCATAAAATTAAAATAATGTTAAAAACCACGTAGTGTTGTAATTGAACTTCATAATATTCTGTGGAACTGTTGCCACGTTCAAACGACACATAATTCATCACTCGTTGGTCTCTACTGAACAAGAGTTCCACAGAATATTATGAAGTTAATTACATTAAAATTTTGAAAACACTGAAAGACTCCTGCGGTAATCTGTTTTTTTTTTATTTTTATATAACATTTATTCTGATAAAATATTAAGACATAACAAAATACATATTTTGATCAGTTTTTTCATGATTTTAAACATCATTCACCCTATGATACATTTTCAGCGAGTAAACATGTATCTTGAAACCGACCACATTTGTGAAAAACAATAATCATAATACACTTATAATTAAACATTTCCTTATGAAATTTAAACGTACAATGATACATATATCAGAATTTTCTGACATCTATAAGTTTGAACAAACACTCCTTAGTACAACTTAACTTCAATTAACAAAAAAAGAAAACAGATACTTTTATATTTAGCCTACAGTAGGTACCAACCACTAATGTAGCAAGGGTAACTTAACTTCAATTAACAAAAAAAGAAAAAAGATACTTTTATATTTAGCCTACAGTAGGTACCAACCACTAATGTAGCAAGGGTAACTTAACTTCAACTAACAAAAAAAGAAAACAGATACTTTTATATTTAGCCTACAGTAGGTACCAACCACTAATGTAGCAAGGGTAACTTAACTTCAATTAACAAAAAAAGAAAGCGGATACTTTTATATTTAGCCTACAGTAGGTACCAACCACTAATGTAGCAAGGGTAACTTAACTTCAATTAACAAAAAAAGAAAACAGATACTTTTATATTTAGCCTACAGTAGGTACCAACCACTAATGTAGCAAGGGTAACTTAACTTCAATTAACAAAAAAAGAAAACAGATACTTTTATATTTAGCCTACAGTAGGTACCAACCACTAATGTAGCAAGGGTAACTTAACTTCAATTAACAAAAAAAGAAAACGGATACTTTTATATTTAGCCTACAGTAGGTACCAACCACTAATGTAGCAAGGGTAACTTAACTTCAATTAACAAAAAAAGAAAACAGATACTTTTATATTTAGCCTACAGTAGGTACCAACCACTAATGTAGCAAGGGTAACTCCTTGGCTTTACTTGAGTGACGTCATTAACTAGGTCGTCTTTTATTTCTTAATCTTAAGCGTTTATAAAAGTGGAATATTGTAATATTAAGATTACATTTTTCCTTTTTAGGAATACAGTCTACAGTTCTATTTCCTGGAAGGGGAGGAGATATGTTTTGTTATACTGAACACTGACTTTACCTTTTATTCCGATATTCAATTGACTGTTTCGTAACGTAACGAAATTTCATTGATGGACATCATCTGTGACTAAAAAAATAAACTCACTGTTGTCCATGAAATGGCAGGTAAGCAAGTTGTGAAAAAAATTCGAAAGAGTCCCTGAAAGAAATCGCGGTTACGCCGATCTATTTATCGTTACCCAAATCTTCAGAGGAGAAACGCACAACCCTCCAGAAGATATTGCTGTCAGCCACATCCATTTGTTTAAATACTCGCCAGTAACCTCTTGCGATTTCGAAAATCGTTTTCATTGTATAAGAACACACTTTCGGTTGGCAAACGGGACTTAACTCTTGAAAATATAGAGAAATATCTCGTGGCATATTGTGCTTCAAGCCTTAATTAACTTTAGAATCGCACCAAGTACTATATCGTAACATAATGGGTACATAATTCCGTAATTTGTATTAAATTAATATTGTTATTTATCTTTATTTAAAATAAAACTTTTTTTTAAATAAGTTAACAATAATTTTTTAACTCCTGTGAAATTTTGACATTACATATTTAATACAACATTTTTTCTTTTTTAGGTTTTAATCACACATGTATGTAGCCTATATATTTTTATGATCAATATCACATAAAAATCGGTAACAACCATAGCGAATTCAGTACCGTACTTTTCTATATCACTGCAGTGTGACCTGGCTGGACTGCGGTGTATTATAAAACACAAAAAGTCCATGCCACGTGCTTTCGTTTACATGCGGGCTAATTGGTAAGGTAACAGGTATTATGCGCTGTAAAGAAATGTGTGATGTAGCTATTTATAATTCTTTCCTGCGCAGATTCTTTCCCCAGCACGTATGCGATTGTCGTCTTTTGCCATAGACTTATTTTGTCTCACAAAATTCGCCAGTCTGTTGTCGCTGACCCCATGTGACGTTGACGTTCGAATCGGAGCTCCTCAGGCCCTGCTTCAAGATCCTAACCGAATAACCGCGGGAGTTAAACATAGCCTCAAGGTTACCAACGTTAGCGAGACAGAGCTAACTTTCCCTCTTCCTCTGCGACCTTGTTCGACTTGGCTCATCTCTGTTAACGGCAAGTTTTCATTTTCGGGCAACAGCGACGCACGTTTTAGTCTCACGCCATCTGCACGGCGGAGCAAACAATTAAGAACCTTGCTCTTATTTGTTACCAGAAAATAGAACGGCAGAGGGTCGATGCCTGCTTGATATCGAGTTTATCTGGGAAATGAAGTTGCTAGTAGACATGGACGATAGTCACTTGCGATAGTATCGATAGTACTATTGACTATTTTTCCTACTATCGATAGTTATAATCAAAACTATCGATACTACCTATAGTTATTACAGCCTTTTTCGTTTTTTTTTTAAGTTGGTTATTTTACTACGCTTTATCAACATCTTAGTTTATTTAGCGTCTGAATGAGATGAAGGTGATAATGCCGGTGAAATGAGTGCGGAGTCCAGCACCGAAAGTTACCCAGCATTTGCTCAAATTGGGTTGAGGAAAAACCTCAACCAGGTAACTTGCCCCGACCAGGAATTGAACCCGGGCCACCTAGTTTCGCGGCCAGACGCGCTAACCGTTACTCCACAGGTGTGGACGAACTTTTTTGTTAATTGGTTATAAACTGAATATATAACTTATCTTAATTTATCTCTAAACGCGTACAGAACTATTAATTTAATATCATATACTGAATTTAATCTGAATTACATACCAATAACATACAATGTTATAACCTGTCCTTAAAGACTCAACATTAGCCATAATTGTAATGTTTTTTTAAGCATGTGGCCATTCTGCAAGGATAGTCTTAGTCCCCTATTATAATAAGGCTTTCCACTTTGTTGGAATGCAGACGGTTTCGCCTTTCTTTCATTGAGTTTTCAATTTTGGATAACAGTCTTTCCGAGGGAACCGAAGATTCCAGTGATTTTTTTGTATTCGGCAGATATTTGAGAGACTCGGTTAAGAGAGAAGTTTTATATAATATTCTTATTGATTTTTGGTATTCCCAAGAAACTAGTTCGATTAATCAAAATGTGTCTCAGTGAAACTTATAGCAGAGTCTGTATAGGTCAGTTTTTATCTAATGCTTTTCCAATTCACTGCAGGCTAAAGCAAGGAGATGCACTATCACCTTTACTTTTTAACTTCCCTCTAGAATATGCCATTAAGAAAGTTCAGGATAACAGTCAGGGTTTGGAATTGAACGGGTTACATCAGCTGCTTGTCTATACGGATGACGTGAATATGTTAGGAGAAAATCCACTAACAGTTAGGGAAAACACGGGAATTTTCACTTGAAACAAGTAAAGAGATAGGTTTGGAAGTAAATCTCGAAAAGACAAAGTATATGATTATGTCTCGTGACCAGAATATTGTACGAAATGGAAATATAAAAATTGGAAATTTATTCTTTGAAGAGGTGGAAAAATTCAAATACTTGGGAGCAACAGTAACAAATATAAATGATACTCGGGAGGAAATTAAACACAGAATAAATATGGGAAATGCCTGTTATTATTCGGTTAAGGACCTTTTGTCATCTAGTCTGCTGTCAAAAAATCTGAAAGTTAGAATTCATAAAACAGTTCTATTACCGGTTGTTCTGTAAAGTTACACAATGCAGAACTGCACGCATTGTATTCTTCACCTGACATAATTAAGAACATTAAATCCAGACGTTTGAGACGGGCAGGCCATGGAGCACGTATGGGCGAATCCAGAACTGCATATAGAGTGTTAGTTGGGAGACCGGAGGAAAAAAGACCTTTGGGGAGGCCGAGACGTAGATGGGAGGATACTATTAAAATGGATTTGAGGGAGGTGGGATATGATGGTAGAGACTGGATTAATCTTGCACAGGATAGGGACCAATGGCAGGTTTATGTGACGTCGGCAATGAACCTCCGGGTTCCTTAAAAGCCATTTGTAAGTAAGTAAGTAATAATAATAATAATAATAATAATAATAATAATAATAGACATGTACGATACACTTTGAGTGAACAATAGTGAAATATTTGTTTTGAGCCGGAACTAATTTCGGATCGCCGCGTTAAATGGAGAGAAAATACACTATGTGCCCTTCATTGACTACATCCCTTGTCATAGACCCATACTCTTCATTTGTTATCCGAAACAAAAATAAAACATTCAAACCAACATAACTGTAGTTTCATTCCCGAAACTGGGTGACGTATTCTGTGGCAGTGTATCCCAGATAGAAGACAGAATTTTATGTTTCAATTTTTCCTACTCCTTCGATTCTCTTTTCTATGATTACGATTCTTGTCATCCTCTCCTACTTTCTGTTGCCATTGTCTTTTTCAGGTTCATATTGTCTTCTTTTCTTCCTTGTTATTTTCCTCTTATTACCTTTTCTCCCCTCCTCATTCTTCTTATACTCATCTTTATTGTAATGTCTCTCTCTTTTTTTAATCTTGCGTACACTACTTTTAACACTGGACTATAAGTAATTGATTAACTAGTGGACTTACCCGTGTTAATTATGTAAGTCTGTGCAGCTTACAGCTGTTTCGGTGCATCATCACACCATCTTCAGACCACCATCTGAAGATGGTGTGATGATGCACCGAAACAGCTGTAAGCCGCACAGACTTACACAATTAACACGAGTAAGTCCACTAGTTAATCAGTTACTTACGTCTCTCTCTCTCTCTCTCTCTCTCTCTCTCTCTCTCTTTCTGCTCTTCTCTGTTAGGCCTATTCGTTTTCTCTTTACCATTTCTGCTGTTTTTCTTATTTCTTCCTTCCAATTACCTTTTATATTATTTTTCTCGCCATTGCACTGTTTTTCTCTTTCTCCATTCTGATCATTTTTCTCGCTCTTTCCTGTCGTCTTATTTTTTTTCTCCGTTCCTCATCTTACCATTCTTTTTCTCTTCTTCGTTCATGTCCTTCTCATATTTTCGTCTCCCTCCTCGCTGTCTTTCTCGTTAATTATTCCTCTATTTTCTGTGCAGTCCGGCGCGGCATTACGGCCCACGGTAGATATTATTTTTAGTAAAATAATGAGGTGAAATGCGATCTCGGAAAGAGAGTGTCATAGGTCGGTGATGCGCGCAGGCCGCACGTGTGCATATTGCACCGGAATAAAAGAGCGAACTGCAGGCAGCGCTGGTCAGTTTTATGTCCCGCCAAAAACGGAGGAGTTGCACTCTGCACTCAAGGCCGCCCAGATTTAGAGCTCTCAGTTCGTATCTCGCGACTATCTGTCTCGAAGGCAAGCTGTTCTTACGGTGTGCATATGCGTTTGGCCCAAAATCGCCAGTTTTTCATCACGTTCTTTGAAATTATTAAATCTTACTTACTTACTTACTTACTTACTTACTTACTTACTTACTTACTTACTGGCTTTTAAGGGACCCGGAGGTTCATTGCCGCCCTCACATAAGCCCGCAATAGTTCCCTATCCTGAGCAAGATTAATCCAGTCTCTATCATCATATCCCACCTCCCTCAAATCCATTTTAATATTATCCTCCCATCTACATCTCGGCCTCCCCAAAGGTCTTTTTCCCTCCGGCCTCCCAAATAACACTCCATATGCATTTCTGGATTCGCCCATACGTGCTACATGCCCTGCCCATTTCAAACGTCTGGATTTAATGTTCCTAATTATGTCTGGTGAAGAATACAATGCGTGCAGTTCTGTGTTGTGTAATTTTCTCCATTCTCCTGTAACTTCACCCCCCTTAGCCCCAAATATTTTCCTAAGCACCTTATTCTCAAACACCCTTAATCTGTTCTTCTCTCAAAGTGAGAGTCCAAGTTTCACAACCATAAAGAACAACCGGTAATATAACTGTTTTATAAATTCTAACTTTCAGATTTTTTGACAGCAGACTGGATGATAAAAGCTTCTCAACCGAATAATAACAGGCATTTCCCATATTTATTCTGTGTTTAATTTCCTCCAGAGTATCATTTATATTTGTTACTGTTGCTCCGGGGTATTTGAATTTTTCCACCTCTTCAAAGGATAAATTTCCAATTAGTAAATCTAGTGTCATTAAAATAAAGAAAGCAATACCACAGAACCTCTAAAAATGTTTGAGGATGCAAACATCATTCATTCATTCATTCATTCATTCAGTGTTCGGCTCAAAGGCAGGTCTTTCACTGCAAACCTAACTTTCTCCAATCTCTCCTATTCTCTGTTTTTCTCTTCGTTTCCTCATATGATCCATATATCTTAATGTCGTCTATCATCTGTTATCTTCTACCCCGAACTCTTCTCCAGTTCACCATTCCTTCCAGTGAATCCGTCAGTAGGCAGTTTCTCCTCAGCTAGTGACACAACCAATTCCTTTTTCTCTTCCTGATCAGTTTCAGCATCATTCTTTCTTCACCCACTCTTTTCAACACAGCTTCATTTCTTGCAAACATCTTAAGTGCAAAGAATTGTCCATATAAAAATAATTGTAGGATTCTTGAAAATAATTCAGTTTACAAGACCAGGTAATTACAAATCATCCCGTGAAATGTAGTAAAGGGTCGGTAGTAAAATTATGATCTCTAAACGGACTCTGCTAGATTTTTTTTTCTTATAGCGGCAAAAGAATTAATACTTAAATTTTCCTTCCGTGCTTTCTGATACCTATATCTGTTTGCTTATGTTAGAATCTTTCCTATTTAGTAAGCTTTAATTTAGTGCAAGAAAAGTTTCTAGCTCACTTCTAAGTATTATTTTTTGAACTTCCAAAATGTACAAAAAAAAGTTTTGGGAATAAAAAGAGAAAACGAAGAAAGTGTATATTACCACCCACAGTGCGCGCGAAATGGCCGTTTAAATGTTTTTTTCTTTTTTTTTTTTTTGTGCCAGCACAATCACATAAACTATATTTTCTGAAGATTTTGAAATGACAAAACAAAACAAAATATCAAAAATATAATTTCAAACATTTCGGTCCATGCATAACTGAAGAGAAAAATCAAAAGAGATTTTTTTCTACCTATTTTTCTAGATTTTCGTTATCTTTTTAGAGCATATCGCAAGTCCTGTAAGTATTGTATGATTCTTTGGATATAGGACATCACATTCACAACGAAGAAACATTAGAACTCACGACCGTAGCTTGGATTAATTGATTGATTTGTTTTTGGTGCGCGTCATGTAGAGAAGACTGTGCATTTAACTTCTTGTATTCTTCGATGATGTGGCTGAGAATCGCGGCTTCGAAACCAGGCGAGGGCGATGTATTTTAAAGAGTGATAAAATAATTATCATGGCTTAGTCCGGGAGGCAAGTAAAGCTCTAGGTCACATGTCTCAGATTTACGGTACGTAGGTAATGATAGCATGAGTGCGTAGTAAGATTCTATTAATAACGTTTATATGAGAGTTTGCACACGCCTTTTTTTCTACGACCAGTTAGGTAAGTATTAGATAAAAACAATAGTTATTTAGAAATGTTGGATTTTAATGATATTGACAATCTGAAACTATCAACACAGTCTGTAACAGTGAGAAACAAAACACTTTAGACGCCAAAAGTACGGAAATATCTCTTTTTCGTTTCTTTAATTCATTGCTAACTCTCTGACACCTGTGAGTGATTTCTGGTTGGGCTCATAGATGGGTTTACTTTATCAGCAATGTGACGTTGTGGTTTCTGCACAACGACAGTCCTGATATACTCGTAGACTACCGGTATTTGTCATTTATTTGAATATCGGTTAATTAATAACCCTGCACACATACAATCATATAGATTTCAAAAAATCTAGACAGGCAGGGAACTTTTCTTCTTCAAGGAAAATTCTCCGAAAGCAGAGTCTGGAAATCGAACCAGAGACTTCCAGTTTTGGAAGCCATCATGTTGACCACCAGGAAAATTTATATGAAAATGAAGATGTATATCAAAATGAATAACAGTTAGATGCAGATAACATACAGCAAATAAATAAATTTTAGTATCGCAGTAAATAAATTATCTACATTTTATCGAGACAGCAGTTCGTACCTTTCCACAGACTTGGTATGCATTTTATCTCTTTTCTGACTTCGCATTCCACTCCACGCCTCCAGTTGTAATGCATAGTTTCGATTTTGAACTCTTCGTACACAAAACAAAATTGAAACCATTAAAAAACTGCTCCTTTATATTAATAATTTATGGTAGTATATAAATTAAAGAAACTAGTTCGATAAATTAAAATGTGTCTCAGTGTAAAGTACAGCAGAGTCCGTATAGGTTAGTTTCTATCTGATGCTTTTCCAATTCACTGTGGGCTAAAGCAAGGAGATGCACTATCACCTTTACTTTTTAACTTCGCTCTAGAGTATGCCATTAAGGAAAGTTCAGGATAACACAGAGGGTTTGAAATTGGACGGGTTACATCAGCTGCTTGTCTATGCTGATGACGTGAATATGTTACGAGAAAATCCACAAAGTATTAGGGAAAACACGGAAATTTTACTTGAAGCAAGTAAAGAGATAGGTTTGGAAGTAAATCCCGAAAAGACAAAGTATATGATTATGTCTCGTGACCAGAATATTTTACGAAATCGATACATAAAAATTGGAGATTTATCCTTCGAAGAGGTGGAAAAATTCAAATATCTTGGAGCAACAGTAACAAATATAAATGGCATTCGGGAGGAAATTAAACGCAGAAAAAAAATATGCGTAATTATTATTATTCGGTTGAGAAACTTTTGTCATATAGTCTTCTGTCAAAAAATCTGAAAGTTAGAATTTATAAAACAGTTGTATTACCGGTTATTCTTTATGGTTGTGAAACTTGGACTCTCACTTTGAGAGAGGAATACAAGTTCAGAGTGTTTGAGAATAAGGTGCTGAGGAAAATATTAGGAATAAGAGAAGAATGGAGAAAGTTACACCACGCAGAACTGTATGCATTGTATTCTTCATCTGACATAATTAGACGTTTAGACGTTTGAGATGGGCGGGGAATGTAGCACGTGTGGGCGAATGTAGAAATGCGTTAGTTAGGAGGCTGGAGGGAAAAAAAACCTTTGGGGAGGCCGAGACGTAGATGGGAGAATAATATAAAAATGGATTTGAGGGAGGTGGGATATGATTGTATAGACTGGATTAATCTTACTCAGGATAGGGACCGATGGCGGGCTTATGTGAGGGCGGCAATGAACCTGAGGGTTCCTTAAAAGCCCTAAGTATATAAATTGAATGTTCATGCTTGAAGGTCACTTATGTTACGATATCGAATGGAGCTCCTCTTTACGAAGTACATCAATCAGAGCATTCCAGGTGACGACTGATAGGAATGTAAATGGAATTATTGCAGGTCGTCTCGTCGTGTTCGGAAGCCAGTCTGGACTTTCTTGTTTGTTTATTTTTGTTTCCGTAGCGACCATTAAAAGTGAATGTGAAAGGTTGTATGTTGTGTCAACGCACTGTTGCTTTCAGTGATCAGCAATGCTTCATCACTTATTCACTGCATCTCTGTTGATAGAATTCACAGTTGCTGCCATGCATTCCGAAATGCAGCGTTTTAGTAATGTCAACTCTCATTTGTTTCATCCTTCACGTGCAAAAAAAATCTATAAAATATTACCAGACTTTGAAACCTTGACAGCTCTCAAATCTGTAGCTTTTGTGCGGTTTACACCCATGAGAACATTAAATGCACCTACAGTAGTCCACAGTAATCTGACAAGTTACGTAATGAAAAGGTCAAGACAACATTAATCTGTTACTTCACGAGGCCTAAGATATAATGCCGTCTTTAAATTTTGGTTGGGTCATTTTCTCGTAGAGGATGTACACCTTTTGACACGGAAAATGGTCGCTGTTCATAGACTAATTTCCGCCTCGAAATAGTTCGTGAATCATCGTGTCGGCTGTGTTATAGAGAGATTCGAAGCCCGGTCTTTGTAACGAGAAAAAAGAGCTCTATAGCTTAGTCCAGCGTTTCTCAAACTTTTCTGAAGTGAGGACCACTTTTTTTAAATCAGAACAGTTCCGCGGACCACCTTACTCTTGTTCCTTCGTAAGCAAATTTATCATTTTTGTAGCATATTTTAATACCAGTATACTTATATTTCAAAATATAATTAATTAATTATAATACTTTCCTAATTATATTTTTGTAGCCAATCACAAGTAACTTATAACACATGTTGTGCATTGTTGATTCATCGCTTGCCTGTTAGCAGTTAGTTGTTTGAAATTCTTCTTATGTGGTACATGCAATAGTTGTCCATGTCTCTGTTAAATAGTGTCCATTATAAGTAATGGAAAACTGGCTTCGATCCGGATCTTCATTTAGGCAGTGGTAATAGTTCAGAATCTCTGTGTGAAGAAATATATTAATATCAGTGATTATAGTGCCATTAAAGAAATATCTAGTCCTAGTGGTAGCTATTCAAAGAAAAAATACTTTCGTAAATATGACAAGAGTTACCAGGAACTTAGACTTACTTAGCGTGGCAATGAGAGTGAACCAAAACCTCGGTGCGTTGTTTGTTACGAAGTGCTTTCAAAAGAGTGTATGAAACCCGCGAAATTGAAACGGCACTTAGAGACGAAACACGCAAGTGTAAAAAGTAAACCTGTCGGAGTCTAAAATTTCTTACATCGTCATCTGGAAAAACAAATAAAAAAATTAATGCAGAAACATGTCCTATTTTCAACAAGTAAAGATGCAATTTGGCACGTTCTATTATTGGTGTACGACGTACGTGCCCATTTCAATGTGCATACTGGGTGTCTGCAAAACTATTAAAAAAGTCATCAATACATGAAAAGGTTCGGTACTTTGGTCCTCTTATGAATTCGGGTGGTCCCTGGCTGGGTTACAGGCGTGGCGCCAGATGTGCAGGGAAAAGATGACGAGAAATACCACATTCATAGTTCATAGTGCTTTAAATCTCTCCTTTGTTGCTGAGAGTAGAGTGGGAAGTGGGTAGACGGGTAAGGTAAAATATTTCATAAAATGTCAGTGGTGGGAGAAAAAGTGAAAAGCGATTGCCATGTGTTATTTCCAAACTCTGAGATTTCAGCTATAGTGTGATACGCAATTCGTTTGAATTTTATTTTTTTCTTCTGTCCTTTTTGAAGGACCAAAAGGGTAGAACTCGAGGACTACAGGTGGTCCGCGGACCATAGTTTGAGAAACGCTGGGCCTTAGTCATTAAAGACTTCGTAGAGAATAGTGTATGTCGTTTCTTGATATACAGCTACGTCGCTGATTTCATCCCCGGACCTCGATGCTTGATGCTCGTATTCCCCGTGTGAATCTCATGTTAACCCGAACTACATGTAGACAAATCCACTCTACGGAGAGCGACCATTTTCCGTGTCAGAGGGAGTACTATGCCGAGGAAAATATTTGGAGACTTACAAGGAAATACTCATTATCAAAATGTAGTTTTCAGCATGCAGTCTTCGTTTTTGCAAACATTGTATGTTCAGATGTTATATTTTATTCATATATTTATTTCGCTATATATTTGAACCTTATAACTTATCAATATATTTACGTTATATACTAGTATTTTAGACAGATGTTTTCGCTCATGTGACGACCATCTTTTGGTATTTAATTTTTAATAGCGTATATTTGAATAAATGTGACTAGGTTAAAAATAAGAGATAGATACAAAATAAAAGATATGAATGTATAATACTCTCGAAAAATTTAATCACTTCCTTTCTTCCAAATATTTTGATATCACATCATGACGTGTCTTAAGATCTCCACAGATTTTGATGTGATACATTTCCGTCTCCATCTTCTGATGGCATAGGAGACAGTTTGGTCCAAACCGGTAGAGATGTTTACTTAAACAGTCATGTCCAGTGATCATCCTAAACATGACTACAGCTGATTTACGAGGTGCTTCCGGTGTTAATTCAGGATCCTTGAGTAGTTTCCTCGAACTAAATTTTCACGCATTAATTTAAAATTATAGTTAAATGTATAAAATTACGAAGTACATATTATAAAAATTAAAGTAACCAACATACTTACATGTCCCGCGCCGTGGCGTCGTGGTTTAAGGCATCCTGCCTAGGACTCGCGTTACGGAATGCGCAGCTGCTTCGGTTCCTCATGGGGAAGAAATTTTCTCATGAAATTGCGGCCAGTGTATGGGACCGCTGCCCACCCAGCATCGTGATGCACTTGGGGAGGTACGATAGGTAGCGAAATCCGGTTGCGAATGCCAGCTATAACGGTTGGGGGGATCATCGTGCTAACCACACGATACCTCCATTCTGGTTGGATGATCGTCCACTTCTACTTCGGCATGTGGGCGTGAGACCAGCAGCCGGCTGGTCGGTCTAGGCCCTCCACGGGCTGTAGCGCCACGGATTATTACATACTTACATGCTCACAAACACATACTTATAGACTGACACGCTTACATACCTACTTACTAACATACCTAAGCAGCCTCTACTTACAAACCTACCTGAATATTCACCTACTTACAATCACATACTTACTAACCTAAATGCGCACTCACCTACTTTCTAACTACCTAACCACCCACTTACTTAGAAACTCACATAACAACCTATTACAATCCTACTTAACCACCTACCTTCTTTCTTACCCTTCTACTTACTAACCTACCTAACTACCCACCTAACCCCACCTACTTAGCAACCCTGTAACGACCATCTAATCGCCTGTCTAGTGTTAATGTTAAATGCAGAAAACATTATCTTCGTATTTATGTATTATGCGATCATTTCTTACTTTACTGGAATGAAGTGAAGGTACGTCATGTGAAGGAATAGAATAGTAAAATGAGTGAACGTAAGAATTTGTGAGATAAGTAACAGGCAAATGAAGTAAGAAAATTCAAGGAAAGATAATATACAGGGACATCATTTTATTTTTACTTCAATTTTTATTGTAGGCCTACTTGAGTTTTTGAATGTACTTCACTCCCACCCCTTCTACTAATGAAGTTCCAACTGTCCTCCACACAGAACCAAGGCCGCATATAGTAAACAGCACTAAGTTAGTGAGTAGGCTATAGTACGTTCCAGAAATATGTTCGCGTTTTCCAGTGAGGAAAGAGCTTTCAATATTGAATCATATTTTCGCACAGGTACTGTCCGTTTGCCTACGTCGCATCCCTATTTCCCCCACCTGCTTCTGTTCGCCCCTCTGTAAAAGCTGGGCTGTCTTAGCTCTTTTCTGAAAACATTAAATTTTGTCAGGAATTGGACGTTTACGTAATATTATACAACTGTTTGAAATAACTTAAACAAAAGGGCCTCGTTAAGTAATTAACTGTCACGTGATTTCCCCCCTTTCTACGATCCTGCGGCATATCCACTTGGACAGACAGTAGAAACTGGCAATTGTAATTAGATGCAATAGTCTATAGTGCGATAATATGCACAAAAGAACTGAAGCCTGTATCGAAATGAACGGCTATTTTAAAAAAAAATGTGTTTAAATTATCCATATTATGATTATTTTTAAATTTAACTTCATTCTCTATATTCTACGCTAATGTGCTTTAGATAGTATAATATACACTGCATAATGAATACGTTCGCATGGATAACTCAGTTCGTGAGTAAAAACACTTATTTTTAATACAGTACTATATTAAGATTAAACAAAAACCTAATGAAAATTATCGAACTCAAAATCGCGATTTACGTAAATGGATGAACTACTTTTCTTCCCTCCTATACCTAGTAGAGTGATTTGTTTGTGTTTTACGCCAGTATCATCGAACTACAGCCTTGGAAGGGGGAGCTAACTGTGTTTCCGGTTCTCTAAAGGTATAGCCAGGTTAATATTAAAAATGTTAGTAAAAATAAAATGATGTCCCTATATAAATAAGTAAAGAGCAATCATCACTGAAACAAGAAGCAGGAAGATAATGACGAATGAATAACGCAATGAATAAAATACGATGAAAGAGTAATGGAACGGAGAAAAATTCTCTCCGGCGCCGGGATTTGAACCCGGGTTTTCAGCTCTACGTGCTGATGCTTTATCCACTAAGCCACACCGGATACAACCCCGACGTCGGACAGAATTGTCTCTGATTGAGTTCCAACTCTTGGGTTCCCTCTAGTGGCCGCTCTCTGTACTACGTCATAGATGTCTATGAACATAGGACCGAAGTCCACACATGTGCTGAGGTGCACTCGTTATGAGTGACTAGTTGGCCGGGATCCGACGGAATAAGCGCCGTCTTAAATCACTTCGTGATTTACGCATATCATATATTATTTCAATGTATCGAAGTACATATGATATTTCCATGCAGATATTCTGCGTCATCATACGATGGAAGAGTAATGGAACGGAGAAAAATTCTCTCCGGCGCCGGGATTTGAACCCGGGTTTTCAGCTCTACGTGCTGATGCTTTATCCACTAAGCCACACCGGATACAACCCCGACGTCGGACAAAATTGTCTCTGATTGAGTCGGATCCCGGCCAACTAGTCAGTCATAACGAGTGCACCTCAGCACATGTGTGGACTTCGGTCCTATGTTCATAGACATCTATGACGTAGTGCAGAGAGCAGCCACTAGAGGGAACCCAAGAGTTGGAACTCAGAGACAATTCTGTCCGACGTCGGGGTTGTATCCGGTCTGGCTTAGTGGATAAAGCATCAGCACGTAGAGCTGAAAACCCGGGTTCAAATCCCGGCGCCGGAGAGAATTTTTCTCCGTTCCATTACTCTTTCATCGTATGATGACGCAGAATATCTGCATGGAAATATCATATGTACTTCGATACATTGAAATAATATATAGCAATGAATAAAATTACTTCTCCTGTTTTGAGTAACTGTGCTAATTTACTTTGTCTTGTACAGTTAAGTAAATGAATTAGTGAATAAGTTGAATGAGTGCTGATTCCCACCACTTGGCCCTTCCGACACTGGAGCTGGGGCCGGGGCTGTATGCTTCTGGTCGTTGCCCTCTCCTTTACTCGCTTACACACATTTGTCGTTGGAGAAATTTTCAACCGTGAAGTAGGCAGCCTTGCATTGCAACAGAGGCGACTGATGGCAATCGATAATGCTTAATAATAGTGTTGACAGGTACAGCCCGACAGCAACACCGGGGCCGCTGGAGAATGCGTTGCCGCATTATTGAACATTGTCATTGTTCAGTTGTGTTCGCCTGTGATTACTTTGTCGTCGTTCAGACAATTGGGTTTAATCACTTGTCATGACTCCATTGGGAAGGATGTTCCTTTTCGCCACTTTATCGCTAGAAAGCAAAGAAAGAGTCAACATTCAAAGCGTTGTGTTCTTTATATTTCATCAGATTAAATTATCTGGACTAACGGCAATTTGTTAAAGACAACAGTCGCTGAACTATGGGGATCGAAGCCCCTGCCTGTTGTAGTAAAACTTAACTGTCTGAGCTAAGACTCCAGATACAGTGACAAATGGCACAAGCTTGCTCATTGTCAATATCTTGCACGAATAAATAAAGCTAACGTTTCATGTAAATCGTCATGTTGTCAATACTTCTTTTCATCATACCAGTCCAAAACCGCTTTCAACATCTGGTTCCCTTGTCACGTATAAGGCTAGTCTTCATTGAAATGGAGCGACCACAAGGTAAAAGTACAAGAATTAAAGAGAAACATGCTATGGAGAAGAATATAAGGGAGGAATGTGAAGAGAAAAATAAAGAGAGGGAACGAGAGGACAGAAGGAATGTAAGGAGAAGAATAAAGGGCAAGAATGTGAGAGAAGAATAAACAGAAAGAATGTGAGGAGAAGAATATGAGGAGAAAAAAATAAAGAGGAGGAATGTGAGCAGCAGGAGGAGGAGATAGAGAAGACTGAGGAAAAGAATAAAGTGGAGGAATACGAGGAGGAGAAGAATAAAGAGGAGAACTGTGAGCAGAGGAATAAAGAGGAGGAATGTGAAGAGAAGAATAAAGAGGAGGGATGTGAAGAGAAGAATAAAGAGGAGGGATGTGAGGAGAAGAATAAAGAGGAGGAATGTGGAGAGAAGAATAAAGAGGAGGAATGTGGAGAGAAAATAAAGAGGGGTGATGTGAGGAGAAGAATAAAGAGGAGGAATGTGAAGAGAAGAATAAAGAGGAGAGATGTAAGGAGAAGAATAAAGAGGAGGAATGTGAAGAGAAGAATAAAGAGGAGGGATGTGAAGAGAAGAATAAAGAGGAGGGATGTGAAGAGAAGAATAAAGAGGAGGGATGTAAGGAGAAGAATAAAGAGGAGGAATGTGAAGAGAAGAATAAAGAGAGGGAACGAGAGGACAGAAGGAATGTAAGGAGAAGAATAAAGGGCAAGAATGTGAGAGAAGAATAAACAGAAAGAATGTGAGGAGAAGAATATGAGGAGAAAAAAATAAAGAGGAGGAATGTGAGCAGCAGGAGGAGGAGATAGAGATGACTGAGGAAAAGAATAAAGTGGAGGAATACGAGGAGGAGAAGAATAAAGAGGAGAACTGTGAGCAGAGGAATAAAGAGGAGGAATGTGAAGAGAAGAATAAAGAGGAGGGATGTGAAGAGAAGAATAAAGAGGAGGGATGTGAGGAGAAGAATAAAGAGGAGGGATGTGAGGAGAAGAATAAAGAGGAGGAATGTGGAGAGAAGAATAAAGAGGAAGGATGTAAGGAGAAGAATAAAGAGGAGGAATGTGAGGAGAAGAATAAAGAGGAGGAATGTGAAGAGAAGAATAAAGAGGAGGTATGTGAAGAGAAAATAAAGAGGAGGAATGTGAGGAGAAGAATAAAGAGGAGGAATGTTAAGAGAAGAATAAAGAGGAGGTATGTGAAGAGAAAATAAAGAGGAGGAATGTGAGGAGAAGAATAAAGAGGAGGAATGTTAAGAGAAGAATAAAGAGGAGGGATGTGAGGAGAAGAATAAAGAGGAGGAATGTGAAGAGAAAATAAGGAGGAGGAATGTGAAGAGAAGAATAAAGAGGAGGAATGTGAAGAGAAGAATAAAGAGGAGGGATGTGAGGAGAAGAATAAAGAGGAGGAATGTGAAGAGAAGAATAAAGAGAAGAAATGTGAAGAGAAGAATAAAGAGGAGGGATGTGAGGAGAAGAATAAAGAGGAGGGATGTGAGGAGAAGAATAAAGAGGAGGAATGTGAAGAGAAGAATAAAGAGGAGGAATGTGAAGAGAAGAATAAAGAGGAGGGATGTGAGGAGAAGAATAAAGAGGAGGAATGTGAAGAGAAAATAAAGAGGAGGAATGTGAAGAGAAGAATAAAGAGGAGGAATGTGAAGAGAAGAATAAAGAGGAGGGATGTGAGGAGAAGAATAAAGAGGAGGAATGTGAAGAGAAGAATAAAGAGAAGGAATGTGAAGAGAAGAATAAAGAGGAGGGATGTGAGGAGAAGAATAAAGAGGAGGAATGTGAAGAGAAGAATAAAGAGAAGGAATGTGAAGAGAAGAATAAAGAGGAGGGATGTGAGGAGAAGAATAAAGAGGAGGAATGTGAGGGAGAGGAGAAATGAGAGGAGAAGAACAAAGAAAAGTAATGAGGAGAAGAAAAAAGTGGATTTTGTGGCGAGATGAATAAAAGCGAGGAATATGATGAGAGAAGATTAGAAACGAGAAATATAAGATTATGTAGAAGTGAAAGGAAGCTGAACCTACTAAACTAGATAAGGAAGGACATGGGACGAATACGAATTTAGGGACGAGGAAGGGAAAAAATGGGAAGACGAAAAGTGAAAGAGTAAAGGAAGATATATAAGAGAAGAAGTAACAAGGAGAAGAATTGGAGAGATGGGAGGGTGAAAGAATCAGAGAAAGAAATCAGGAAAACAGGAGGAGAAGAGCAAGAAAGGATAAAGCGTCAGAAGAAAGGACACGAGGAGAGGAGAATTGCTGAGTTGTAGTTCGCAGTAATAAACCATGATGTGTTTGCAGCTGCTGTGTCCCACCGATTACGCTTCGACGTGTCACAGATAAAAAACAGAAAGAAAATCGCTTAGTATACAACTGCTGTATTGTTGCATCTTCCAGGAGGTGGGGGATGTCTCTGAGCCACGCGCGCTGTACCAGGAGGGGAACTCAATTGGGACGCATAATTCTCTCCTGTTTTGTCACTTGTTGATCCCGACCCGCTGCTGTCGGTTACCATAGAGATGAATCGATGCTTTTATTTTTGTCACACGTGGAATTTTCCTTTTAAGCGAGTTCGGGGGTACGATATGTCTTTGTTAGAGCCGTTCGTGGGAAATAGTCAAATGATTCTTAGACCACTGCACGATTTTTTCTTAAATGAAAACTTGATAGTTAAGAGCTTCAGAAACATTTGGAGGATTTTCGTACTCTACAACGATTTGGCCTAAAAATTAAGTTATACCTACTAATTATCTATGCGTGTTTCTTTTCCATAATATAAATATGGAGTGATAGCGATAAAAATAATAGATTATAAATATATCTTCAAGAATATAATCTACCGTTGCAAAAAATTAATACTAACAAAGAAAGATGCTTTATATTTTGTGCACTCTTCCATTGAATACATTTAGCAGTTTCGTAAGGTTATTCTCATAAATAAGTAAAAGGTGCGGCAAAACATCCTCCCTAATTTAAAGTTTAAATAAAGAACAGATGGATAAAAATAAGGAAACTGTATTAATATGAATTTTATCTAAACAGTGGGAAATTTAGGTTTACATGCGTTGCCATAGCGATATCAAATGACACGCGCAAAACAACAAGAATTAAATAGGACATGAATACACGGAATTAACATTCAGTTAGTGCAAATTGTAATCTGTAACGAATTCCAACTATGCCGTGGACGGGTGAAGAACGTGCTTACGCTGTGGTATCGTTTCTGGTAAGTGGTAATTCCGTTGTCGCTGCTCAGATGTTTCCCGCACGCTTAATTTCTTCACGTGGCGACGTCCCCTGGCCAGCACGATCGCCAGACCTTGCACCCTGTGATTTTTTTCTATGGGGGCATCTTAAGGCTGAGGTGTTCAAACATCGGCCGAGGACTTTGCCAGACCTAAGAAATGCAATACAGGAAGAAATTGGCCTTATTCCTCAAGAAATGCTAGTTAGATTCAGAATTTCCGAAGTCGCATTCAACAATGCATTGATAGTGAAGGACACTACTTGAGAGACACGTTATTAAAAAAAATGAAAAATTCCCACTGTTAAGATGCCATTCATATTAATAAAGTTTCCTTATTTTGATCCATCTGTTTTTTATTTAAACTTTAAATTAGGGAAGATGTTTTGCCGCACCCTTTATTTGTTATAATATTATTTGAAAAATTAGGGTTATAACAAAATAATAATACAATAACGTAATAACTGAACGCATTGTATTCTTCACCTGAGATAATTAGGAACATAAAATCCAAACATTTGGGGTGGGCAGAGCATGCAGCACGTATGGGCGAATCCGGAAATGAATATAGAGTGTTAGTGGGGGAGGCCGGAGGGGAAAATACCTTTGGAGAGAACGAGACGTAGATGGGAGGATAATGTTAAAATGGATTTGAGTGAGGTGGGATATGATTGCAGAGACTGTATTAATCTTGCTGAGGAAAGCACCTATGGCGGGGTTATGTGAGGGCAGCAGTGAACCTCCGGGTTCCTTAAAAGCCATAAATAAGTAAGGGTTATAATACACAAATAATTATTTCATTCGTTCACATGAGTAACTTGAACTCACACTAACTATCCACAAATGGCGAGACTTATCTGTTTATGTGGCCCCTGGTGCCAGGGTTGCATCTGTTGAGAACAGTAGTTTGCAGGATTTCATAAATTTAATTGCATTCATTCATAGTTTTCTATCCAAGGGCAGGTCGTTCATTCCAAACCCAGCATTCTCCAATCTTCTCTTTTCCGCCTTCTTCTTAGTCTCCGTACACGAATATTGTATCTTAATGTTGTTTGTCATCTGATATCTTCTTCTGCCCCGAACTTTTCTCCCGTTCACCATTCCTTCCAGTGCATCCTTCAGTAGGCAGTTTTCCAATAACCAAATTTATTTTCCTCTTCCTGATCAGTTCCAGCATTACTCTTTCTTCACCCAGTCTTTCCAACACAGCTTCATTTCTCATTCTGTCTGTCTATTGCATACGTTCATATATCCATATCCACGTTTCAAATGCTTCCAGCCGTATCTCTTCACTTCGTCGTAATGTCCATGTTTCTACCCCATAGAATGCCACATTTCGCATAAAGCACATGATTAGTCTCTTCCTTAGTTCTTTTTCCAGAGGTTCGCAGAATATGCTCCTTTCTCTATTAAAAGCTTTCTTTGCCATTGCTATCCTTTCTTTGACTTCCTGGCAGCAGCTCATGTTACTATTTGTAGTACTCTCCAAATACAAGTTGGGGCAGAATGAACCCATGATTTTGATTTACGTAATACTCATCCGATAGTTGGAATGGATTGAAGCTCGGCATGACATAACTTTGGTCAAGGTATGCCATTTAAGGTTAGAGTATAAATTGTTTATGTTTACATGGCAACGATTTCTGTTTTGTTACAAATCTGAATTATTTCAGTAAATATACTGAATAAACATTCCTCGTTGGTCAGCAGATCATCGGGCATTTACTATTGAAATATATAAAAAAGGATATTCAGTGATAACAACATAGCGATTATTCAGGCGGCGTTTCACCTTTGCAAGACATGTAAGGGTTCCGGATCGCAACACAATAACTGGATTGAGAAATTACGAACGGCAGCTACTGCCAGAGATGACAAACCAGCAGGCAGAGCTCGAACTGTGCGTACACCGGAGAATATCGCAGTCATTCGCAGTCCAAAACGATCTGTACGTCGACAAGCTGTTTCCCTTAACATATCCAATAGGTAATTTCGTCGGATATTGCACATATACTTAAATTACCGGTACCATCCGTACAAAATTCAAATAGTGCAAGAGTTGTCGGACCGTGACTTCGTCTCAAGAATGGAATTTTGCAGTAAATTTATTCATTTAATGAATGAAGATACAGGGATTATTAATTGTCACTTAATAATGTAGACGAAGCCCACTTTAACCCTTAACTTGGCAAAACTCTGTCTCTCACACTAGTTTATTAAACCGTGTCGGACCGTAAAGAAAACAACCATCGCAATGTCCATATTTTTATATGTTGTACAATATTAGGATAGCTGATATAATAACGAATGATACACAAATTGTACATGATTTTGATGACAATAATAGTTATTTATGGTACTTGTGAGATAAGTGCAATAAAGATCACGCTCACAAGTACCATACGTAATTTTATCCATGACCATAACGAAAAATTATGTTTTATAAAAGAAAATATGTTGAAAATAAGTCCTCATGTAATCACATACCATGGCATGGATTTTAGAATCAATACGTGTATTAGGTAGGTTATGATGTAAGAGGCCATGATTAGTAAAGAATGGTGTCTAAGGCGTTGGATAAATAATTAATTATATAATTTTAATTTTTCATTTTAAACGTGTATTTTCGTCTTTTTGAAGTTTCAGGGATTATTTAGAAGTGTTCACGGGACTAATGTGATTAAAATAATTTCACATTTTACTTCTGTAACCTTAAGAGGAATATTAAAACTTAACTAATCATCGTGTCTGTTTAGCTCAGTTGGCTAACGCGTGTTGTTTTAAAATCCTATAAACCCAACTACGCAGGTTCAAGTCTCCTCGCATCCCAAAAGGTAAGTTTTTACAAAATTTTAAAAAGATGCATATTAGATATGGATGTAATGTACAAATTACGACGTAGCAGATAAAGAAAAGAGAAGGAGATTGAGTGTATGTATATTTAAGAAATGGTAATAAAGAAGTAGAGGTAGTGACATCTAGTAGGCTAACTAATATATTAACTTCTTGAGTAATAGTTCAATGGAAAAGTATACGTGTG
The DNA here is from genome assembly GCF_040183065.1 of Periplaneta americana. Taxonomy (NCBI): domain Eukaryota; kingdom Metazoa; phylum Arthropoda; class Insecta; order Blattodea; family Blattidae; genus Periplaneta; species Periplaneta americana. Next base: position 43,475,516 of record NC_091124.1, read on the forward strand.
TACTATGAGATAAAGTTCAAACTGTGAGGTAAAGTCTTTATCTCACTAGCGAAATAAAGTAATGTTGAATAAAAGCCTACTTTACAAACGCAAAAGTATTTAGTAAAGGCATGTTTTTCCTTATGGTCATGGATAAATATAAGTACATATACATTAGAATATTGAAAAGTTACAGTGCTAATTGTCTGTTTTCTGACCTTATATTATCTTATCGATCACTATTTCAAAGTGATTTGAAGCAGTATATCATAAACAATTTTCACCACAGTGCGCCTAATAATAAACACAAGACACTGACAACCTGTAGTGTCGCTGTAATGTTACAAACAACTGTAAAGAACAAACTTCGGGAAATTTTCTATTGTTCTATTAAAATTATAGCATATAGCCTATTAATCTGTTGTATCCTATAGGATACAGTGTCAATTTAAGGGTTAATTACCTGACAGTGTAAATAAACACAACATGCGATACTGGAATGCTCAGAATCCTCGTGAACTGCATAAGAAACCACTGCATAGCCAGAAGGTGACAGTTTGTGTGCCGCGAAAAAAATGAAAATAGTAATCCACAAGAGTCGACTATCAGCGAACGAGGCGCAAGTCATTCTTGAGTAAACACAGTGTATGTTTGAGAGCGGCAGACAAGAGTATGACTGACTCACAGCTAAGGTTGCCAAATCAGTAATAAATCATACCAACCTTAAAAGATGTGGTATTTTACTTGTTTTTTATGAAAAATTCCCACCCACCTGGTTAGGAATCACTCGTTTAGATTATATGACTCTGCCGCGGGTTTTTAAATTACAATTTGTGTACCACATGTTGAAAGAAGTTGAAAAACGCTGAACTAGGTAATTAAACAGCTATCCCCTGAACTATAGAATGATAAAATTCCAGTAAAAATGTTTTCAAATAAAAATCGTTTTAGCCTTCACATCTTAATGGTGACTAACTGTGATTTTGGCGCAGTTGTTGATTGTGGCTATTTTGGGGATAATAATTTTATGGGGATGTTGATACTGATAGTGGCAGAATTTGTTATTTAATATCAAATAATCGCTTTCGCACACAGTCTTGGATGTTAAAAGCATCGACTCGCTATTTCGAGGGAAAGCAGACCATATAGCCTATTCTGGTAAGAGGTCAACCTGGTAACGTGAAACTTGTTATTCGATCTAAAATCGATGTGGATGTGTCGCAACAATCACGCGGGCGCGGTAGTTTTTACTGTGACGGAACACACACCAACGCAACGAAAGCGACTGCCACTATTCGTACATTTAATTCTGTGAGAGATGCATTAGCGACACACAATCAGTTGCCGTGGTACCAGCCGACGGGCACAAGACGTCATGCTGCATCAGTAACGAATAATTTGTAAATGATCCATGTCATTAGGAACTTTCGGAGTCTTCCAGTCCGGAAGCAGTTGATTCATCACTTCAGCTATGGGAGTTGCGGGTGTCCTTTTTTTGGGACTGGCTTTCTGTGCAAAGGAGCATTCCAAAACTCATTATGTAGTTCCACAACCAAAACCAGACTTACTCATTTGAAGGGGAGAGGAAAGGCATAAGGCCAAATTCTTATGCACAATAATTGACGACGGACGAATTTTGCAGTGTTAAGATTTATTCAGGTATTCAATTTTCTCTTTGTAATTCCATCAATTTTTATTTATTTATTTTTTTATTTTTTTATTGGGTTATTTTACGACGCTGTATCAACATCTAGGTTATTTAGCGTCTGAATGATATGAAGGTGATAATGCCGGTGAAATGAGTCCGGGGTCCAACACCGAAAGTTACCCAGCATTTGCTCGTATTGGGTTGAGGGAAAACCCCGGAAAAAACCTCAACCAGGTAACTTGCCCCGACCGGGATTCGAACCCGGGCCACCTGGTTTCGCGGCCAGACGCTCTGACCGTTACTCCACAGGTGTGGACATCAATTTTTATTACTTTCACTAGTAAGCACAGTGATATTTGTGTGGTTTAAGGGAAGATTTCGACATGAAGTCATTAACAGTTCCATAGTAGGAACACATCAGGACAGAAATTACTTTGGTTTGGTTGTTCAAGTGTATCCAGACTTTCAACAAGAGCCTACTAAGATTTCCCTAGTGAGAACATATGGAGAAAGAAATTAGTGTGGTTTGCTTAACTACTCGTATATTCAAAGTTCTGCGAGGTTCCCCTACAACGGAAACGAGTACGCCTGGAATTCGAAGTGATCTGAATCACATACTTCTGGATTGGAAGAATCAAAAGCTCATGACAAATGCGACCTTTAAAATGTTGTTTGATAATTCAAACCGGTACGAATCAACCAATAGTCCTAATCTAGGTTTAGGGAAATGGTAGTGATAAGGGTGGACTATTATGATGATGAAAATCTCATGACACGAGTAACTTATTGTTATTATTATTATTATTATTATTATTATTATTATTATTATTATTATTATTATTATTATCTATCCGGTTCAACAAAATGTTTGATACAATCTTCCGCTTGTCAAATATTATTATTATTATTATTATTATTATTATTATTATTATTATTAATTTTATTATTATTGCATTATCATTATCATTATCTATCCGGTTTAACAAATGTGTGATACAATCTTCCGTTTGTCAAATATTATTATTATTATTATTGTATTATCATTAGCATTATCTATCCGGTTGGTTTAACAAATGTTTGATACATTCTTCTGGTTGTCAAATATTATTATTATTATTATTATTATTATTATTATTATTATTATCGTTATTATTATTATTATTATTATTATTATTATTATTATTATTATTATTATTATTATTATTATTATTGCAACTAACGTATCCTATAAGAGGATAAGGTTTCCCTGCTGTTTGCCGTGATTTTATAATCGTAACATGCTTTGGACATAGACCTGTACATTTTAGAATGAATTACGCAAAAACCGTTAGGTGTCTCGTGGATCAAGAGATGTCACGTCACAGAGGCACTGCGACTTCAACTCTGTAAATCCCACACGCATTGTCCATGTCCAGGTCTATTGACGAGACAACAGCACACTGAACTACGGTTGGTTACTTCTCACTTAATTCTTCGCGTTGGCTATTGTCTCTGTCAAGATCGGAGCGTGAGATTTTTTCTCGGGGTTCTTCCGTTTACATCCCAATCTCTCTTCCTCCAGCACTCTACATTGTAATCTGTCTGTCCCCTAATATCATAAGTATGGCACAAGGTGGCTGTAAGCTCCAGGGACACCAGATGACGTTTAGCGAAATGTAGTACTCACTGCAATGGACTTGTGAATAAATTCAAGGACGCCGAGGGGAGAACTGATTCTTCCTTCAGGTCTGGTTTGTAGGCTGATACCCTTTTTGGAGAACTGCCTGAGCCATCTTTATCTTGAGGCCTGCAAATCAAATCGTTGAATCTCTCTTAAACATTTCTTCGAGAGGAATCACTATGCCCATTACATTTGGCCACAGTGGTTTATTCTGTGATCAAAGAACACAAGCGATTCTTCTCTGTGATGACAAGTGTTTGCCTTGCGCGTTGTTTTTGGCGTGGTATATGCGGTGCATTGCTGCAGTAGGCGGAAGGTGTGAACGAACCAAAAATAATTCTCACTGGCACTGCAGCGATATTTGTACCACGGCCAAGCCTGCATGTGTGTGCAGTTGATGCTGCAAGGTCGTGGACAAGTTAACGCTTGTGACTGCACTATTAATTTGTCGACGATGCCACGGGCTAATTTGTACACAGACGCGGGTGAAAGAAATGACTACGTGGGACCCACATTTTCCAAGTAACAGTTTTCCAGAAAGAAAGATTGGATTGCTAAGGTAAGGGAAGTTTTCAAAACCATCACCGCCACTATCTGCCAAATGACCTCTTTTGATTTAACTTAATTGTTCAGAAACTTTATAATTTGTTTTCAGATTTAACTTATTTGTTTAGACCTACAATAACTTGATCTTTACACACGAAATTTAACTTAATTGTTAAGACCTACAGACGTGGACAAATTATTAACAAAATTGACGATTTTTATGATAATTCTGTTTACAAAATTTGACTTTTCAATTTAGACTACAGTTGACAATTTTGCATATTTCTATCATTACAGTAGATAGAAATAGGCCTATGCAAAAATGTCAACTGTATTCTAAATTGAAGAGTCCAATTTTGAAAAAATATATAATAAAAATATTCAATGTTGCTAATAATTTGTAAATGTGCAAAAATGTCAACTGCAGTCTAAATTGAAGAATCGAATTTTGTAAAAATATATAATAAAAATCTTCAATTTTGCTAATAACTTGTAAATATGCAAAAATGTCAGTGCAGTCTGAACTGAAGAGTCAAATTTAGTAAAAATATATTATAAAAATCTTCAGTTTCGCTAATAATTTGGAAACATCCGAAATATCAACTGTAGTCCAAATTGAAGAGTCAAATTTTGAAAATATACAATACAAATCTTCATTTTTTTAATGTGTAAATACGCAAAAATGTCAACTGTATTCTGAATTGAAGAGTCATGTTTTGTAAAAATATATATTAATAAAAATCTTCAATTTTGCTAATAATTTGTCCACGTCTGTATATTAAATTTATCTTTACACACTCCAATTTTATAATCTGTTTTGAGATTTAACTTAATTGTTCAGAAACTTTATAATTTGTTCTCGGATTTAACTTATTTGTTCAGACCTAGAGTAAATTGATCTTTACACACGAGATTTAACTTAATTGTTCAGACCTATATTAAATTTATCTTTACACACTCCAATTTTATAATCTGTTCTGAGTTTTAACTTAATTGTTCAGACCTGTATTAAATTTATCTTTACACACTCCAATTGTTTAATCTTTTTTTGAAATTTGACATAATTAAGACCTCTAGAGCCTAATACATTTATCTTTACATACTCCAGTGTTATTGTTTGTTTTCAGATTGAACTTAATTGTTCAGATTCATAATCAATTTGTCTTTACAGTTCAGTTTAATAATCTGTTATGAGATTAAACTTATTGTTCAAACCTATACCAAATTTATCTTTACACACTTCAGTTTTATAATTTGTTTTTAGTTTTAACTTAATTGTTCAGACCTCCTAAATGTATCTTTACACACTTCAGTTTTATAATTTGTTTTGAGATTTAACTTAATTGTTCAGACCTCCTAAATGTATCTTTACACACTTCAGTTTTATAATTTGTTTTGAGGTTTAACTTAATTGTTCAAACCTATATTAAATTTATCTTTACACACTTCAGTTTTATAATTTGTTTTGAGATTTAACTTAATTGTTCAGATCTGTAATAAATGCATGTTTACACACTTCAGTTTTATAATTCGTTTTGAGATTTAATTTAATTATTCAAATCTATAATAAATTTATTTTTACACACTTCAACTTTGTAGTCTCTTTTGAGATTTAAATTAACTGTTCAGACCTGGTATAATAAATTTATCTTTACACACTGAACAGTTTTGTAATTTGTTTTGAGATTTAATTGTTGAGACATATAATAAATTTATTTTCATTTTTTATTTGATATTTTTCTAGATTTAACTTAATTCTTCAAACCTGATTTTTTTGGCAGATTTAACTTAATTGTTCAGACCTGTAATAAATTTGTCTTTATATACTTCAATGTTATAATTCGTGTTTCATATTTAACTTAATTGTTCAAACTGCAATAAATTTGTCTTTACTCACTTCAATTTTATAATTCGTTTTGAGTTTCTACTAGTATTCATTCTTGACACTGGTGCAGTTTAAAGACAGCGAATTTTACTATCCTAGGGTGTAGGTTCGAATCCCGTTTGAACAGCTTACTTTTTCCTCTTTTATTTATTTTTATTTCTTTTTTGAGGTCTTCTCCAACAATAAATCGATTGTCAGATAATTCCATGGTTAATTATCGGAATCATCTCGTTATTGTATATCCCATCGATTATATTCACTTTCAGTTGATACAACGAAGTTTAGTTAAATAAAACATTAATTCTTTTAATTTTTTCTCTTCAATAAGAATAGACATTTAAGCTACATCTTTGTAGTTCATTCAGATTCCAGTTTGTAAATATTCATTCTTCTTTCAAGGGGTCTTAAGTTGTAATTTTGTTTCTAATGTCTTCCTCGACGCCTTAGACTAGCGTAGGGAATTGAAAAAGGATGGACTTTTAATATTCTTCATTAAACACAAAATGTGTACAACTTTTTTTTTTTTTTAGATCAAATTTTTCTAGTTGGTGCTACAGTTACAATAAATTTTATAATTGATACAACCATTTATTTATAGTGAGGATCACGTAAGAGTAGTTCCTAATTTGGCCGTCTCTTCAGTGTTGCCAACTAATACCAGATATCACCAAAGAGGATAGTATTAACAATAACGATGTCTTGCTAATTTACTTGTTTACCACATCTCATCTTCATGTCAGTAGGTGTTTTCTAAATGGTTTGTGAAACAGTATGCCTATATTTTCCTCCTGGACCTCTCGCACATTGTTGGTAATTAGTAATTAATATGAAATATTAAAATGCATTTTGTGTCACAACATGAAATTCATTGCTTTGACTAAACAGTTTACGATTCACGAGACCTAACCTAAAAATCTATTCTGTTTGATCACGTGAAATGATTAGTACGAATTACGAAAAGAAAATACCACTTTGAAATGTATTCCCTACTTAAAATACACACTCCTAAGTCGCTACCATGCTGTTTTAATAAAAATATTAACACAAAAAATATATTTCTGTCCATTAGCCACGTGCGTGTTTCATACAATGTAGATCTATGAGTTATATCTTATTTAATTACACTTACCTGAATATAGTGTTGAATTGGAATGCAACGTAACGCAACTGAATTATATATTGTTATTAATATTAATATCAGTATTACTAATTAATTTTTAATTATGTTCATATTTCACAAGTTTGGTTAGGTACTTCCCATTTCATCACATTCCTTCTACTGCAAATCAAAATTATTGCTGCCAATTTAATAGTTAGAAAATAACTGCCAGTTGTCGTATTTGTCAGTACTCGAAGTTCGAAACGAAGTTGGTAAAATAAAATTCAACCTGACATTTAGAAAATCACTATAATCAACTAGCATATGTAGTAATAGGGGAAAAATAGGTTTCACCCTTAGGGTATTAAGTAAGCTCATCTGGACTATATTAATTGTATGTCATATCCTCGTACTTGTTAAATGTTTCCTGTGATACTTCTGTCGCCTCTTTTTGTGAAAGATTCTTATTAAGCTGATTCGAGACTCTTCTGTTACTTATAGGCTTGTTTGTCTTTTATAATTTAATTTAACAGTCTGCTTAATATTCAAGCGCCGCATTTGTTTAAAGTGCTGATGTAGTCAAAAGCCTGTTGAAGTGAATACCAATGAAGTAACAAAGAAAAAGATAAGCGTAAAAATAAAAGAATTATATTCCGCAGATTTTACGATTAAACAAAAGAATACATTAAATGCCATAAAGCTAAAAATGTTAGAAACCCTTTCTTTAATAGAAGGAAGTATAAACCGCAATATACTGTAACCGTGAACATGCCTGCATATATCACTAGCGAATAAAAGACTGACGATCCTGCATTACGACACAGTAGTTTGTCTATGCACATAGCTGGCGAAGATGTAACATTTCCATACAGTATTCACGTCGACGAGACGAGAGGAGACGTTGCATTTGCGACGAAACGTTCCTCTTCACTTCTCTGCATAAAGATATCGCAGATGCGGTTAAGTTGTGGAAATGGTTACACCGTCGGTATGAAAAGCGGTTTGCAAGCATGGGAACATCACGTAAAGACGGGTTCAGGAATCAATCTAAATCCATCTCCCCGTGTGCGCTGTAGGCAGTCGGGCGTAACAAAGGAAAACCATAAACTTTCATCTCTCGGGTTTGGCTTCTACGTGCTTCAAATTCCAGATGCTGACAGGACTTACGACTTCTGAACAGGGGATTCGCCACAATCTTCTGTCACTGAATTGTCTGCAGTTGGATACAGCAATTAACCCATCATACAACAGTCCTATCTTCGCAATATCCGTTAGATGTTTCCGTTTTAGATTAGATTGCCCAGGAACCAAAGGCAATGTATGTTCTACGTTCGTGGAAGTATTGTCCTATTTTATTGCTTGTCAAGTACAGACAATAATAATAATAATAATAATAATAATAATAATAATAATAATGACTCGGAAGATGATGACCTAAAAATAACAGAAAAATCACCATAAATTCCCGAAAATATGACATCAAAATTAAAATATTAATTTTTTATTTTAGTTTGTTATTTTACGACACTTTATCAACAGCTTATGTTATTTAGCGTCTGAATGGGATGAAGGTGATAATGCCGGTGAAATGAATCTGGGGTCCAACACCGAAAGTTACCCAGCATTTGCTCATATTGGGTTGAGGGAAAACCCCGGAAAAAACCTCAACCAGGTAACTTTCTCCTACCGGGAATCGAACCCGGGCCATCTGGTTTCGCGGCCAGAGGCGCTAACCGTAACTCCACAGGTGTGGACAAAATTGAAATAATATGACCAAGATTTTAATAATAATAATAATAATAATAATAATAATAGTAATAAAAATAATAATAATATTGAATGTCTCCGAAATCACGCCAATGCACATTTAAATATTAGAGACAACTGTAATTCCCAGACATAGGCTATCTCTTATTCAGCATTGTAGTAAAGAGCCATCGCCATTCGTAGGGTGTCGGGTTTGAAGGATCGCCGGTTACTTTACTTTCGAAATTTTTGCGTCTTCATTTGTAAGATACGGTATACTTACTGCGGGCACAGTGGCTGCAGTATTTCTGTTGCGTTGAATTAGGAGAAGCAAGAAACACACGTGACCAGGAGTCAAGGTTGAAGATTCCGTAAGGCCTGTATGACGCCATAGGTTCTCGAATATAGGCCTAGACTAAGACTATACTGTGAAAAAAAGTTCGTTAAAAAGCAGAAAAGGGCAATAATGCAATAAAAACTAGAACGTTTCCTAAAAAGTTATCAATAGATAATGAAAGATCGGAAAATGCAAAATAAAAGTACGATATATTGGTTCGTGTTGAAGTGAAACGAGTTTATATTGCATCCTGATGTCTCAGAAAAAAGATGATATTTCATCAACTTCCGAGTCCTAATAATAGACTATTAGATCAGGATTCTTAAGAATAAGGTGTTCGTGTTTAGTCAACAGTTCGAAGACGGGTATGAACCAAACAAATGATATCAACTAGGCACCACTTATGAGGCAACTAGGCCAGGCGATAATGGGTAGAGTGGACAAGTCCTTCCTGCCTCCATTTCATACATCGCTGCCTAGTAACATATTACACTAATCAGACTTCAGATGTGTACAAACAATTGTTCTTCCTGTGACACATATCAAGTGAAATGTACTGCCTGATAATCGATGTACAGTCTTAGAGAAAAGTTTTGTCGCACAGATAGCTACTTTGTAAGTCCCAGAAAGGAGGTAGTGCGGATGATCAGAGGATGAGCGACCTGGTTCACAAGAGGAGGAGTAGTTGAGGTCATAAAATTAGTTTTGTTTCGTTGTATGTCTGATCATGCGCACTGCCTCCTTTCTGGGACTTCCGTGCGACAAAACTTTTTTCCAAGACTGTACATATCAACCAGAACCTCAAACGGAGGGAAAAAATAGGATATGCATTATTATTATTATTATTATTATTATTATTATTATTATTATTATTATTATTATTATAAAAATGAGGAAATTATATTTGACAAAGGTGATGCACTTTCTCTGTGCAATGCAGACGAAGGGAAAAATCCCGTCAGATTACATAATTTGTCCGTGATGCAACGACAGACCTTGATGCAGTTCACATCTCGAAATAGCCGGGCCCCAGCGGCTCGTGTCCGACATCAGAAAGTCAGCTGGCGGAAGTGAAGTCGATTGAGCGGTCCATTCCGCTCGAGATGGCGGGCAACAATGACACTCGCATGCCGCGAGTGATGTGGTGGAGACTGGCGGGTGCGTCGCAATTCCAGGAGAAAATTGTGAGGAGTTTCTAGCTCTGTTAAATAACAAGACTAGATAACCTCTGAGGTTGAAACCATTGTTAAATAAAATATTACTACTACTACTACTACTACTACTACTACTACTACTAATACTACTACTACTACCACCACCAATACTACTACTAATACTACTACTATAATACTACTACCACCACTAACTCTACTACTACTACTAGTACCACCAACACTACTGCTGCTACTACTACTACTACTACCACCATCAATACTACTACTAATACTACTACTATAATACTACCACCACTAACACACTACTACTACTACCACCACCAATACTACTACTAATACTACTACTATAATACTACTACCACCACTAACACTACTACTACTACCACCAACACTACTGCTACTACTACTACTATTACTACTACCACCACCACCAATACTACTACTATAATACTGCTACCACCACTAACTCTACTACTACTACTACTACTACTACTACCACCAACACTACTGCTACTACTACTACTACTACTACTACTACTACTACCACCACCAATACTACTACTAATACTACTACCACCACTAACACTACTACTACTACTACTACTACCACCAACACTACTACTACTACTACTACTACCACCACCACCAATACTACTACTAATACTACTACTATAATACTACTACCACCACTAACACTCTACTACTACTACTACTACCACCAACACTACTGCTACTACTACTACCACCACCAACACTACTGCTACTACTACTACTACTACTAGTCTACTGTTACTACCAATACTACTACTATTACTATTGCTACTACTACTACTAATACTGCTACTGCTATTACTACTACCACCAATACTACTACTGCTGCTGCTACTACTACTACGATTACCAATACTACTACTACTACTACTACTACGATTACCAATACTACTACTACTATTACTATTACTACTACAAATACTACTAATATTACAATTCTGCTACTACTACTACTACCACCACCAATACTGCTACTACTACTACTACTACCAATACTACTATTACTGCTGCTACTACTACTACCACCACTACTACTAACAATACTGCTACTGCTATTACTTCTACCACCAACACTACTGCTACTACTACTACTACTACTACTACGATTACAAATACTACTACCAATACTACTACTGTTACTATTACTACTACCAATACTACTACTACTACTATTGCTGCTACTACTACTACTACTACTACCACCACCAATACTGCTACTACTACCAATATTACTACTACTGCTGCTACTACTACCACTACTACTACTACTACCAATACTACTGCTACTACTACTACTACTACCAATTCTACTATTCCTGCTACTACTACTACCACCACCAATACTGCTACTACTACTACCAATATTACTACTACTGCTGCTACTACTACCACTACTACTACTACTGCTACTACTACTACTACTACTACTAATTCTACTATTCCTGCTACTACTACCAATACTACTACTACTACTACCAATACTGCTGCTGCTACTACTACCATCAATACTACTATACTACTACCACCAATACTACTACTACCAATACTGCTGCTACTACTATTACCAATACTGCTACCTCCAATCCTACTACTACTACTACTACTACTACTACCAATAGTGCTGCTACTACTACTATTACCAATAGTACTACTACTACCACCACTACTACTATTACTACCAATACTACTACCACTAATACTGCTACTACTACCAATACTACTACTACCGCCAATCCTACTACTACTACTACCAATACTGCTGCTGTTACTACTACTACTACTACCACCAATACTACCACCACTAGTACTACTACCAATACTGCTGCTACTACTACTATTACCAATACTACTACTACCACTACTATTACTACCAATGCTACTACTACAAGCAATACTGCTACTGCTGCTGCTTAGTAGTAGTAGTAATACATTTGGGATATAGAAATCTGAATATCTGCTCAAATTTGGAAATACATTTCTTTTTCTCATGCAGTGGAAGCATGTAATGCTGTAAACAGTCGATATGCACATGTTATACCGAAGAAATGGATTTTGGGCATACGATGTATCTGTCTGTATGTCTGTGCACAGCTATTTGTACTAAACTATTGGACGGATTTTATTCTTATTCAGTATTAGTGCCTTGTTACTGCTCAAAATATTGTTCTGTGACAGGCGTACAGGTTTCACGTAGTGCACCAGTACAGAATGAGGTAGATTGATTGCTGTTATAGTTTTGACGGAGATATAAATGTGTTAATTTGATGCATATTTTGTATCATTTCAAACGTTCTACATATCTCATTCGTGGTAAGTCGACATATGTTTTATTTTGTAGTTGTGACAACTCTTTCCGTGCGATGTGAATACCTGAAGGCACGTGCATTCAATGTCATCATGCCTACACCGTGTTCGGTTTCAACATTGCCTTGTGATAGGTGCAGTGTAATGTGGACAGTAAAAATATAAACGTTACACGAGATATTGTGCTTTTCCGCCTCTGGTATAAGCGAAATGATTAATTATTTCTAACAACGAGTGTTTTGTTCAGAACAACATTGCAATTGCAACAATGTAATCAATCTTGTCATGTCAACCCGGTAATCTTACTACCACCTAGGTAGTACTGTACGATAATGACAGACAATATCGCATGTTGGTTCACATGCTTATAACGTCACCTTAACATATAGGCCTATAATAATAATTTTTTATCGTCGGCAGTCTTGAGTATTACCTAGCCGGACTTTGGCTTAGAGCTTCTCGAGTTGAAACCCTGCCGAGGACGATAAAATTCTAAGCATGGCTTCCTCCGGGAGGGAAGTAAAACTGTGGGTCCGCTATGGTAGATTTACGGCATATGAAATGGTCCTGATAGAGGGCTACAGGCAAAATGTATCGGTAATTTCTAGCTCGCGTTGAATTTAGAGCTGAATAACCTACCTACTTACTTACTGGCTTTTAAGGAACCCGGAGGTTCATTGCCGCCCTAACATAAGCCCGCCAGCGGTCCCTATCCTGAGCAAGATTAATCCATTCTGTATCATCATATCCCACCTCCCTCAAATCCATTTTAATATTATCTTCCCATCTACGCCTCGGCCTCCCTAAAGGTCTTTTTCCCCCCGGCTTCCCAACTAACACTCTATATGCATTTCTGGATTCGCCCATACGTGCTACATGCCCTGCCCATCTCAAACGTCGGGATTTGATGTTCCTAATTATGTCAGGTGAAGAATACAATGCGTGCAGTTTTGTGTTGTGTAACTTTCTCCATTCTCCTGTAACTTCATCCCTCTTAGCTCCAAATATTTTCCTAAGCACCGTATTCTCAAACACCCTTAACATATGTTCCTCTCTCAAAGTGAGAGTCCAAGTTTCACAACCATACAGAACAACCGGTAATATAACTGTTTTATAAATTCTAACTTTCAGATTTTTTGACAGCAGACTGGATGATAAAAGTTTCTCAACCGAATAATAACAGGCATTTCCCATATTTATTCTGTGTTTAATTTCCTCCCGAATATCATTTATATTTGTTACTGTTGCTCCCAGATATTTGAACTTCTCCACCTCTTCAAAAGATAAATTTCCAATTTTTATATTTCCATTTCGTACAATATTCCCATCACGAGACATAATCATATACTTTGTCTTTTCGGGATTTACTTCCAAACCTATCTCTTTACTTACTTCCAGTAAAATTCCGGTGTTTTCCCTAATCGTTTGTGGATTTTCTCCTAACATATTCACGTCATCCGCATAGACAAGAAGCTGATGTAACCCGTTCAATTCCAAACCTCTCTGTTATCCTCGACTTTCCTAATGGCATACTCTAGAGCAAAGTTAAAAAGTAAAGGTGATAGTGCATCTCCTTGCTTTAGCCCACAGTGAATTGGACAGAAACTGACCTATACGAACTCTGCTGTACGTTTCACTGAGGCACATTTTAATTAATCGAACTTGGGAATACCAAATTCAATAAGAATATCATATAAAACTTCTCTCTTAATCGAGTCATATACCTTTTTGAAATCTATGAATAACTGATGCACTGTAGCTGAATAACCTACAGTTGAAAAATCGTTAAATAAAATACTAGGGCTCTACTACTACCAGTAGACTACTGCTACTGCTCCTATATGGTGGGCCGTGGGAAATAGTATATTTAATATTTGTAGTAATGCAGTTAGGCTCTAACAATACCTGTTGGCGACATTTGTCTTTTCCAGACCAAACACACATTATTGCCCTTCAGTTCGCCATGAATCTTTGGTCGGCTGAGATCAGAATCCGGGCTGTGGAAGCCTTTATTCGTGGTAATAGCGTTCTTGCCGTTCAGAGAAACTTGCGTTATGGGGAGAACTTTCATTGCTGTGTTCCAGAGAGGAAAACGATATCCGCTTAAGTCAGTCTGTGGCAATGTTTTTTTTTAGTGTTATGTTATACATATTTTTGCAGTCATAAAACAAATTTTGTGCAATAATAAAGTAGTTATTTATGATACAACTTCGTAAAGGCTTTCTTTCTGGCAAGAATGGAAAATTTGTGAAACGAGGCTTCTTCCACGAGGGTCAAAAAGATAATTTTATGAATGTGTATCATAATTTTTTTTCTACGATATGACAGATTTACATTAGATAAATATTTCAAGTTGGAGAGGGTATAAGATCACGATTTCACGGCCATCTGAATTCAGAACCATAAAGGATTAAGTATCCATGGAATTACAGTTTGTTTTGTTCATAATCACGATTTCATGGCCGTCTAAACCGACTGAATAATCAACAAAGCGGTTAGGAATAGTTCAATGATAAATAATCTTGTTGCAACTACAGATATAACTTCAGATTAATAAGGGCTAAAATGTAGATATGAATGTTAAATTTGTTACTTATTTGTGTTACGTGTAACATTTAAGTAATGAAGGATCGAGGTAATGCATTAATTTCTTACTGAATGAAGTTTGTACATTGCATATTGCATTTTCTTTGGCTGTGAACAAAGTGATTACATTGGTTACTCACTTATTTACGCACTAGTGTTTTAAAGGCTCGCTTTACGCACTGATAACAGTGGGGAAAATGCAACTTTAAATATGCACTGTCACAGAAAAAATACAGTACAATACCTGAAAGCAGTAATTAAATATTCATGAAGATTTACATTGTGTCGATCAGTCCGCTGGGTTAGCTCTGTGATAGCGTATCTTTATTTTATTCATTTTATTGGGTTATTTTACGACGCTGTATCAACATCTAGGTTATTTAGCGTCTGAATGAAATGAAGGAGATAATGCCGATGAAATGAGTCCGGGGTCCAGCACCGAAAGTTATCCAGCATTTGCTCGTATTGGGTTGAGGGAAAACCCCGGAAAAAACCTCAACCAGGTAACTTACCCCGACCGGGATTCGAACCCGGGCCGTCTGGTTTCGCGGCCAGACGTGCTGACCGTTACTGCACAGATGTGGACGGTAGCGTATCTGCCTCCAGACTAGCCGACCCGATTTCGATCCCCGGCAGAGTCACAAATTCATGTAAAATATCTACCTCGGGAAGGTGGCGGTGCACAACTTCTAATCAAGAGATTGTGCACCAATATGCCTGGGTTAAATCCAAAATCTCTCCGCAGTGCATATGAAGAGAAGACATGTCACTGTTGATAGTGATTCGTCCGTCGGACGGGGACGTTAAGCCTGGCGGCCCCCTTGGTGCTATTCCACAGAAATAGGCTATGTGTCTTCCTCATCTTCATCATCATCACTCATTCTAAACACTACAGTAACACGAACACTTACACATATACTCACCCTAGTATACGACATAACTCTCCACAAATACTGGGTGTTCATTTCAAAGTGTGTCATGATGTCACTGTTGATGAGTCAGCGATTTGAAGCGAGTTTCAGCTTTTGTGTCAGAGAAGTTGCCTATTAATCAAGGCGTTCAATCTGAACTTGAGAACGTGTATGGTATAACTTGAACGTCGTAGCAACAGATGGCGGTCTGTACGGTCTGTGTGCTACCATAACCTCTTTCGAACTGTGTTTTGCGCGGGCAAGTCTTACGCAGGGTATTTATCATCGGTTGTTTACGGCAACATTCCACAATACAAATCAAATGCTCCGTGTCCATGTTGACCGTCGTCAACAAATACGTAAGCAATCGTCTTAACCCACTCCCCATATCCCGACAGTAAGAAAAAACTCACCTTAGTACATGTTTCGAAACAGTTCACATGCCTGCCACTACCGGCGTTACCGTACGTATCGGTAAGTACTCTTCAGAATGAACCCCGTACTTGCTAGGCAACTTCTCTGGCAGATAAGTAATACACCTCTGCGGAAGTGTAGGAAGATTGAATTCTCTAGGCTCATCGACTAGCCACGTGACGGCATACAGCGAGCCATGACACACTTTGAACTGAACACCCAGTACACATCATGCACAGCGTAGCCCGCCGAAGTGGTTTGGAACTAGAAAATGGGTCATAGTCCTGCCATCTATCCGCAAAATACGGAACCCGAATCACATAAAGTGAAGGGGGTAAGTATTAGATACATACATACATACATACATACACGCAAGCACGCACATACATACATACATACATACATACATACATACATACATACATACATACATACATACATACATACATACATACATACATACATACATACATACATACATACATACATACATACATTGTTTATGTCTTAAGTTACAGTTAGAAAGTAAAAGTACAGTATTACAATCAAGTAATATAGCAGAATTATGTAGAAGCAATGTGAAAATTATCTTGTAAAAGTCGTCAGGATCTTAAAACTTATTCTTTGTTGTTGTGGCGTTATCATCCTGCCAGCTGTCTTCTGGACATTTCTCGGCATGGCTGAATATGTCAGTGAAGAACTCATTCAGAATCCTGAGACTTCCAAGAATTAAAACTATCTGTAGATACTAACTCATCACTAATATTTGAATAATTTGTATATGTTACCACATCATACTTTGACTTTAAATGCAGTAGCCTATCTTCTCTAGTTGCATGATCATATGCAGCCATTATACGAAGTAGCTAGCTTGTTCATCTGCCCTAGAGGCATACCCACTAGAAATTCGTGATTTTGCTTGAAGTTATTCTTTGGTTTTCTGCAGATAATACGAAGATATCAGCTGGATATTTTCTTTATAATCTATCTTCAGGATCCTCCAGAGATTACTATACATCTGAAAAGTGTAAGACTTTTATAATTAATAACAATTTGTAATTAATGACAAACATCATTTAAATAGTATATTACGATACAAGGTTGTGAAGTGCTTTTTACGAAATCGAGGAAAAGTTTGAAAAACGAGCATTGTAGCATACATAGAAGGCAGTGGTTTTCATTAGAACACTAGAACAGTTATTTGTAATATTTCAACATGCTTATCTAGGTTGCCAACTCTGAATTCGGTCAAATCAACTTTCAATCCTGGCGGCCGTTTGCTGTAACGACGATAAAACACACTATCGTGCAAAAAAAAAAAAAAAAAAAAAAAAAAGGATTTCATTCATTCTTGTTTCGGCTTTCCTATTTCTTTGTCGGACGTCAAAGCTCTCTTCTGCCCTTTGACTGTCGGTTCAAGTTCCTTACGACAATCTTCTATTTTGTATATTCTGTAGATTTTATTTTAAATTTTCTTTGTGTTAATTCATTTCCTCTTCAAGCTGTTGCATGATCAATATACTCCAAATACTTTTAAGCTTCATACATATTCAAAATTACATTTCTGTAGCTTAGGTTTCATTTTTCTTCTTCTTGGAGTTCAGCATACCTCTGACACTAAAACGAAGTGTACAGGTAAACCGTAAGGCAGAGATCCCTGTAGCTGTGAAGGCAGTGTCTACTGCGAAAGACGATCCTCAAGTCCATTAGTTCGATCCTCCGTGCTAGAGGTTGTGAGTGAGGCCTGTAACACCACAAATATAAATTTGTAACTCAGCAGCATGGGCAATCACTCAAATGGATATGAAACCGACGAAGCAATTAAAATTATAGCTAATTAAACATAGGGTCTGAAGGAGACTTATCGAAAGTGTCCAAAATTCGAGGCTTTTAACCTCAAGGCCAGACTGTAAGTTTTGGCACGGCAAAGCATCGCACTGGCCAGGACCTTGATCTATGGTGCAGCCAAGTTCAGACCGCTCATTTGACATTAGCAAGGCTCAAACGCAGGTATCAAAACGCACTCTCAACTGTCTGTGTACAGACAGACGATAATGCAACATTTACGTTTACTTGGAAACGTCGTTTCCTCGTAACCATTACTCGTAACAGTGTCATGTAAACGTAAAAATATTCCACAAGCTTCTCTAATTATAAAATAAGTAATAAAACAAGAAAAGTAATTTAAATTAAAAGAGAAAATTAAAAACATACCGAATGTTTTATTTCATTCAATTCGCCGTGAATAACTTATCATAAGTCATACCATGAGAGGCTTTGAGATTACCGATAAATTTACGAGCAATCTTAGTATGTTGCAGTTAGCCTACTTTATAATCGGAACATTTTTCAATATATGACACAGTCAAATTAATAAAACTCTGTTAGAGTCGACGGCAATTCGGAAGGCGGTAGTCTGCTAGCGTTTGCGTCGAGAGAGACAGATAGAGAGAGCAAGGCAGCGTACAACATTGCCACATCGTACTTCACGAGCACGTGCTATACAAATAGCGCAGGAGAGAATTTAAATTATCAAAAGACAATAATGACCTTAGCCGTTGATTATTGTAAGCATGACACCAAAAAACGCTCTTTCCTTCACTAACAATATTCTTTGCACGGTTCTCAATCCCACGCCACATGCTTCTGCAATCGTTTCTTGCGCGCTGGCAACGTTGCTGCCAGCATCAAGATGGTCGGCAGCGTTCTGCTCGTCAACGTTTTTAAAATGTACAACTTAAAAAAACTATTTTCCGCACCTGCATGTTCAATACTTGTCTTTTTACAGTCTCTTCTTCCATTTATTTATCTTACAGACACACAGAAAATGTTAGTTTTACTTATTCAGTGTATTGAAACAATCACACGTGAAGAAACGAACTCGGGAAGTACTTGTTATAGACTGATTCCGATTGGTTCTACTGTACAAGCTTGTGACGTCACATACCAGAAATGCTACGGCGCATATAGCAGCTGACCGCCTTCCGAAATGCCGTCTAGTCTAAGAGAATAAAATTCAATTCTAAAAAAACTTACTGCCTGAATAATTCTTAGTAGGCCTACCGGTACTCATTAATATTGTGAAAAATAAATAATTAATTAATAAGTGTTTTGACAGTTAATAGTAGCGTTATTTAGTAAAAAGAGCCTCAATTTTCCCTACCATACAACAAACATTGCATGATATATCATATGACTGTTAAAATTTTTAATTTCCTAAATAAAGGATTACAACGAGTTTTAGTTTTCATATTGCACATTAATCTTGTAACTCTTTTCTGTGGTATTAAAGTTTGACATTCGGGTCATTACTCCAAACAAGAATTCTATTCTATGTTATTTGTTTAAATTTTAAAAAATGTTTTCTGTAATTCAGGATCCCTGTGTTCACTGATATTCTTCTGCTGATGTCATTGTTTACTGTTTATTGGTCTGACCTATAACAACTATTGTAAGCAAAATAAACCATTTTCAGCATCTGTAGATTAATTTGATATTTGCAGATTTCTTATGTTTTTTTGTAATGAAGTTCAAAAACAGTTATCTATCACGGCAAACTAAATACTATTGCCACTACTCAGAGCGGAAATACGAAACAACAATACTCAACCTCAAAAGTAAGATAAGCTGAAACGTTACATTAACAGAATAAAAACACGAAAGGTTTTTACAGGCATTTATTTATTACTTGAAGTTACTGTTATTGAAAGCGCAATTTTCGAAGTTAAATTTTGTTGGCATTTCTTGATTTTCTATGATTGACACTGAAGTGGGCTGGACTGAGCTGGAGATAGAGAGAGTAGCAGTGGCATGGCTAGGATTTCGTAATTTCTCTACCATCGATGAATGATGCTGTTTACCCATCTGCAGATAGGGTTTCAGTGATGCTGCATTGGCGTGGCTTGTCATTTGTATTAATTCTTTTTCCTATAAAATCAACCCGGACCATATTTGATCCCACTCTTCATACCTGTCCAGTATTGTATGAGGCGTCTTACGAAGAAACACAACTGTGATTGGTTGATTTAAGGCGGTTCAGAAATTTTATTGACCAATATCGCAAATTCATCCTATACGTTGAATATCTTTGTCCCATTTGCTGTGGACACCTTCGGTCCTTGGAGTCATGACGCTAAAGTTTTGGTATCTCAAATCGGCCAAATTTTGATCTCCATTACTGGTGATCGCCGTTGCACTACTTATTTGCGTCAACGCATGAGTATTGCTATTCAACGCGGAAATGCAATGAGCGTTTTGGGTACTCTTCCAGAGTCCAGCCCTTTGGACGAACTTTTTCTCCTGTAAAATTTGTTATCTCTATGTAAATATTTATATTTAGTTTTTATATATGTGTAATTGTAACGGTGAAAATATCGTTAATCAAATAATTTTTTATTTATTTTTTTTTTCATACGTGTATATTATTTTTGGGAGCGTTTTTTGTAAGTAATTTTATGAGGTTGTTATTGATATGTTAATTTCATTAAGATAAATCTCTAAATATAGTCAACTGAGTGGGCAAACGATCCATTTTATTGTCAAGAAATAAGGAAATTAAAGGTTTACTTGCACTTGTATTACTGTAATTATAATTACAATAAAATTATAGGGCATATATTTAACTTCATTACTGCTGTTGTTACTTTTGGTATATATTTTTTAAATAAAAATCTATATTATGTATTTTTCCATTTCAAGTCTGATGAGTATATGCCCAGAAATTTGGCATTATCACTGTTAGGTCACACGCTGTGGAGTAACGGTTAGCATGCTTGACTGTGAAACGAGGGGCCCCGGGTTCAAGTCCTAGCTGGGACAAGTTGCCTGATTGAAGATTTTTCCGGGGTTTTCCCTCAACCCATTAAGAGCAAATGCTGGGTAACTTTCGGAGTTGGACCCTGGACTCATTTCGCGAGCATGATCACCTTCATCTCACTCCTACGTTAGATAAATCATAGCAATTGATAAAGCGTCGTAAAATAACATATTTAAAAAAGTTGTTAGAATTTAAGGAAATGATTTTAAGTCACCAGTTCTTGGCAAAATTTAAGGATATGTCTAGGGAAATTAAAAACTTCGAAGGCGTTTATTAGGGGTAGTTCAGGAATAAAAAGAAAGAAATTATAAATGCCCATAAATGCGGTAATAAAATATAAATGTTTATTACTTACAGTCGTCCAGTTAAAACCGTGGTCTCTGCAACTAGATAATATCATTGTCGTGTGCCATATCCTGCCCTATCAGTTTTATTTGCTCAAACAACATACACGTATATTAACAGTAGAAAAAAGGACTTTATAATCAAAGTAGGAACTATAAATTGAACTTCATTTAAATGCCTACAATATATTTTTAATAAAAAAAATTGAGAATGAATTTCGTTGCTGTAAACTAACACAATCGAGCACATATTTATATTTTCAATACATATCAAACCTATCGTGTAATCAGGAACTAGGTGGTAATACGAGTATATAGATAAGTACTGAAAAATAATCACGGCTGTGATTAGTTTTCATCAAACTTTTTCTTAAACGTTATTGGGCGACATTAAATGAGTGAAGTAGTCTATATAAATTAATATAAAGTCTGTGTGCAGACGTTTTTATTGATCTATTTATTTATTTACAGTATAACCTCTATTATCCATTGTAATGAAGGGGATGGAATTAACGGTTAATCGAAAAAGTCGGATAATCCGTACCATGGAAGATTTTGTAATTTCCTTCGTGGTATTGTATTTAACTCGCTATTTAGTGGATCAGAAGTTCACTAATTTAAGACTGGTTGTCAACTACGGGTTTTTAGGAGACAAGAAAGCCCTTTGTATTGACTGTCTCAGGAAAGATAGGAATAAAGGAGGTCTCATTTTGTAGATTCACATACTTTTTTACACTTTATTCTTTTAAATCGCGCAGTTGTAACTCCAATCTCGTATTCTGATGAGAGATGAGCCACAGTTTCTCTTTCTCAAACCATTCAATTATTTCCATTTTTTCGATACTTAGCACAACACGTTTTCTGTTAGCGCCCGTGGAAGACATTTTATATGCAAGTTATATTATAGAACGTCAATTCGAACAGTAGACAATGCTGTGTAACGATAAGGCTTGTAATGACGGTCTCTAGCAAAAACATATGTAGAATCTACTAATATGATGTACAAAACAGTACTTCATATAAGTTATTTATTTCTGAAGAAAATAAAGAGCGAGAAATAGGCAGTCGGATAATCCGCCAATCGGTTTATAGGGTGACGGATAATTGGGGTTCTACTGTATCTTCAGATTTATTTATTTACGTATTTACTTACTTATTTAGATAATTAATTAATTAATTTATTTATTTATTTATTTGTTGGTTTGTCTATTTATTTATTTATTTATTTATTCATTCATTCATTCATTCACTCATTCATCAACTTAGGCTACCTACTTATGTATGCATGTATGTATTTACTTATTTATTTACATATTTGCTTATTTATTTACTTTATTTATTTATTTATTTATTTATTTATTTATTTATTTATTTGTTTATTTATTTAGTTATGTATTTACTTATTTCATTTATTTATTTATTTGTTTATTTATTTATTATTTACTTATTTATTTATTTATTTATTTATTTATTTATTTATTTATTTATTTATTTATTTATATTCTGAATATTTTCGAACGTGAATAGTAGGGCCTATCATATAATTTTCATTCTTCATAGTTTTCTGCCCAAGCGCAGGTCTTTCACTGAAAATCCAGCATTTTCCAATCTTATATATCATTAAGTAGTATTTAAAACTAATAAATTAATTTTCATTAACATGGCTCCTTGAGCAACAGTGTTAGCTCATCCTAGCTATTTCACCGATTAAGCAAGATTTCGTAATATCTCTGATGTGGCAATCTAGCATTGTTCATAACCTTAGCCACGTTCTCGAACGCTTCAATTGCCCGAAGCGCTATCCCATTACTAGATAGAAATGTCAGCTGACACATTTGGCAGAATGGGCGGGAATACAGATCTATGCAGATGTTACGGTTGTTTTATTTTGACAATGTTCCGGGGGTTTTTTGTTCTCCTAGTTTTTTTTTTCCGTTAATACATGTATTCATGTTTGCTTTATTAGTGTTTGCAACAAACTGGTGATCTGCTTACAGTAATTCTTTTATTTTGGGAAAATAGTATCTTGAATGGGTGAAGTATTAACCAACTCTACTCTTGGGGTTGCGTGGTTACCTATTGACTTAGAATGAAACAAACCTCAAAGCTCTTGAAAAATTAATTTACTCTATATTTGCAGTGCAAAAAGTATAGTAGAAATTATACAGTAGTTGCAATAATTTTAGATATAGAATCGTGCAAAAATTGTATGCAATACACAGCTATTAAGTACGTAGTAGAATCTCGGAAGTAGAAAAGAATCGACTTCGTTTCGTATTTTCTAACTTTTCGTCGATTCTGTTATAATGTACTTACCACACTTGTACCGCAAAAAAATTATTAAATTCAATATATTATTTTTTATTTTTACATAGTAACGATTTCTTTGTTTCTGTATTAAATAGCCTATTTCTTGTATCAATGGCAACGTGAACTTCTATGTAAGGTACCTGCATTTAGAAGTGTGAAACTCACAATGATTTGCTTTTCTTTTTTAGGAAGAAGTGAATTCTGTTGAACTCGTGCCAGGAATCCCAAGGCACTATGACAACAGAAATGGTCCCATGGCGGAAGTAGTTCTCAGCTGACATCTGCCGGAATCTTTGGACCATGCGCAAGGTGAGTAATGCGATGGTTGGACCTTTGTTGAAGCTTTTGGAAGTGGCCACAAATTTGAGTCGATATTGCAGCTTTAGTTTAGACACACCTGAAACTACTTTCAAAACTTTATGTAACTAACGAATTCTAAAATAACAACGTATTAATTAATGTTTCTCTTAATATACCTAAAAATTAAACTTTACCTGTCAACCTGAATTGCAATGGAAATGCAGTAAATGGTCCTAAGATGTAGTTTGCAGGAACGGTGACGCTTTTCTGGTCGGTAATACAGATATAGTCAGCCAATGTATACCACATTTATTAAATGCAGTTATATTAGAAATTAAAATAAACTTATGAAATAACATGTAAATATAAAATAACACTTTTAATTGTAATGAAAATCACAACACAAATTATGCCATAGATGACATTTTGGGCAAACGTTGGAAGGTGATCACAAATTTCAAGTCGATAAAACAGCTGTTACATCTTCATTTACATTAATTTTAATAATATCATAAATTAAATTTTTAGAAACAGAAGCACACGAATGACAACGAATACATTGATCTCAATTGAATCAAATAAATTCATAATTTTTTCATGTCGTTGATATTAATACGAAATTAACTCGTATTTTTATTTGTCTAAATAAATCTAAGGTCAAATTTTTAAAGAATATTGCTTACACGCTCTTGTTCATTTAATATTAAATAGCGACTTCGAAATAACTAATTTAATGCACAAACATAACCCCTGAAATGTAATCCGAGACGGGAAACTAGCGACAACGGTTTTAGCTTACAGTAAACTGTTGAATTTATCTTTTACAAAATTTTCGCTAGTATCTTCTGTAACAGTTACTAAGAATCTCCAATAGATGTCCGTTCTATTCATCTGAAGCTAAGAGTAGATGCACACCAAAGAGCGTCGGCAACAGTATTTCATTTGATAATGTGGATTTATCTTTTTGTTTGTTTTTTATAATTTTTATTTTCTGCTTAATTTTCAGTTCAAAATGATACATTAAATCTTTATCAATATGAACTAACACCACATTCGTTGGAGGCATATTACTTTAACGAAGAACTATAAATATTCACTTATTAATTTTCATATGACTGGATTATTTTTGACGTTTTGCAAAAGAAACTTAGATATAGCAAACGAGTGCAACTTTTCAGTCCTCTGCAGTATAATGAAGCGAGTCCTCTGGGATCATAACTTACAATATCAAAAAAAAAATATATATATATATATATATATATATATATATATATATATCTATATATATTCTTTAATAATTCATGACCTTATATGAAATAACTATTTTACTTAAAACATTCATTAATATTCAGAATTATAATAGATAGCATATTTGAAATTATTCTGCCAAATGGTAATTAGTGAGATGTAAGTTTTTAATTACCAAAAAATAAGTTTTTGGATATTGTGAGTTGTTATTCTAGAGGACTCAACATTAATTTGAAAGAAAACTACTTGTTTTGACCTATAGCTATCGGATAAAAAGTATGGCATAGTAATTTCTTAGGTAAATTATTTTTAAGACAAGTAATTACATTGAATTGTGGTGCTATAATTTTATATGACTCAATATAAAGACTTGAAATAAAGAGGTCTTATGCGACCCTAGTGGCGGGATACTGAACTAAGCGACCTGTTTGCACGAAAATTAAATTCCCTTCCATAATATACTAACGTAGGCTCCGACCTAAATTATGACAATACAAAGAATCAATGCCAATGAAATAATGAAATAAAAGGTGTGCTTAAATTCCCACAAGATCTCTCTGCATTCTTCATTCGAACTCAGTTACGTAACAGTCAGGAAGATATTTTTTTCACCGAGTTTGGCACTGCATATAAATATTGCTATATACCCAGTTTTCTAGAGAAACCTTAATAAATTATACAAAAACCCATTCTTATTACATAGCATGAACAAGGCAGTACATAAAGTTAATGAAATGGTTACGAATCACACATAACTATTACTGTTGGTGGAGGGATAATTGCATGTTTCCTGCACTGAAATCGGCCTTCTACAGTTTCTACCATCTTTGGAAACCATGGTACAAGTACAAAATGTTGCCAGAAGGTGTCGGGAACATGTAGTCACCGTTGAAACTTTGATTTTATGTGGGAAATTCAAAACTAATGAAACCGTAGTCTAGGTCGCAATTAATTCTTTCAATTGTAACAGATCTAACGTTAATCATAAGGTATTTGAAACGAAATTTTAAAGTCATGTGGCATGAGTATATTGGAAAACACGTGAACCATGTATTTATGTATGAAGGACATGATATGGCGACTTTAGAATGCAATGGCGAATATTGATTGTTACAAGAAACTATCAATGTAAAATTAAGACTCAGAAATAATCAATATAAATGTGATTGTGTGACAGTTAAGACATAAAATTTAGAACTCTTTACTGTAATGTAGAAACAGATCAGCAAAATTATGATGATGCAGTAATATCTCCAAAACTTCGATAAATCACTCATAGTTCAAAGTAATGGTTAAAAAATTTCACAACATGATCCATGCACGTTTCCGCTCTGTTGACTACAGTACACAGTATTGTTGCTTTTCTGAGGTCGTCTTGTTATTTTCCCCGAACGGTGGATCGGGTGTGCTGGTCACGAGTATTGGCCACCAAGATCCCCAGATTTTACTCCTATCGATTTTTGTCTGTGGGGGTGAATAGGAGACGAAGTGTACAAAAGAAGTTAACACATGAGATGAATTGATTGCTTGCATTGTATTTAATGCTGTCCTCATAAAAAACGAAAAGATGATCTCAGAAAAGCAACACTTACTGTTGTCAATAGAGAGGAAAAGTGCACTGAAGTCGGTGTTGGAATTTTTTAATCATTGCTTTGAACTATTGAAATATATGGATGCAATATAAATAAAGAAAAAGTGTAATAATTAAGTTGTCCTTCATTCTTACCACTTACACTTGTTGTGCGCAATAGCCAAACAGCTCTATCTCCACTTATTTACAAATGGCTTTTGTAGGTTCATTGCCGCCCTCACATAAGCCCGCCATCGGTCCGTATCCTGAGCAACATTAATTCAATCTCTATAATCATATCCCACCTCCTTCAAATCCATTTAAAAATTACCCTCCCATCTACGCCTCGGTCTCCCCAAAGGTCTTTTTCCCTCTGGCCTCCCAATTAACTCTCTATATGCATTTCAGGTTTCGCCCATACGTGCTACATGCCCTGCCCATCTCATATGTCTGGATTTAATGTTCCTAATTCTGTCAGGTGTAGAGTTCAATGCGTACAGTTCTGTGTTGTGTAACTTTCTCCATTCTCCTGTAACTTCATCCCTCTTAGACCCAAATATTTTCCTAAGCACCTTATTCTCAAACGCCCTTAATCTCTGTTCATCTCTCAAAGTAAGAGTCCAAGTTTCACAACCATAAAGAACAACCGGTAATATACTGTTTTATAAATTCTAACTTTCAGTTTTTTTGACAGCAGACTGGATGATAAAAGCTTCTGCCGAATGATAACAGCCATTTCCGATATTTATTCTGCGTTTAATTTCCTCTCGAGTATCATTTATATTTGTTACTGTTGCTACAAGATATTTTAATTTCTCCACCTCTTCGAAGGATAAATTTCCATTTGTTTAAATATATTTCCATTTCTTACATTTCTAGTCACGAGTCATAATCATATACTTTGTTTTTGGGGATTTACCTACTTCCAAACGTATCTCTTAAAATTCCGGCATTTTCCCTAATCGTTTATGAATTTTCTCGTAACATATTCGCGTCATCCGCATAGACAAGCAGCTAATGTAACACGTTCATATCCAAACCGTCTCTGTTATCTTAGACTTTCCTAATGGCATATTCTAGAGCGAAGTTAAAAAAGTACTGTATCTTCACACCATTGAAAATTGAACACATGTTTATGTGAACTTATTTATTTAGGATAATTCATTCTACCTCTACCTAAAATATTTACTATTCCTCCTGAATCAGCCTCTATATTCTTTTGCCCTCTTTTATGGATAAATCTAACAGTCGAAATATTTTAAAGGTTTTTAGGTACAACGAATGGAAAAATGTCAGTCAAAAAATTGTTCTGAATAATTTGGCAATGCTTTTTGCATCGTCTGTAACTGTCCAGTCTGTCCATTTGTTGAAGTTTCCATTTAATTAAAGTACTTTAAATTCATACTAAATGTCTGTTCTATTGTCTATTTTTCTGTGTCGTGTCAGAATAGTTAAGGACTTAATTCCATTTGCTTGCATCCTGTTCCTATCCCTTCCATGCGTTATAATCAAAATGGAGGAATAAACGAAATACAAGTCAGTCAGAAAATTACACGGATGTAGTGTTGACCCAGACATTTATAACAGTATCGTATTTGGTTAATTATCGTGTACAGCAGCAATGAGAGTTTTTTTTTACTGTTTACATACAGGTAATGCTGCAATTATGTCAGTTTTTAGTGATATCTGGGAAGTTTACTGTCTGTCTATATGCGTGTTACCAGAAGGAAATACTAACTTAATATAAACCGCTATTGATGCAATCTTATTTCCTTTTCTTTGCAGTGATTAATGTAGACGCGTGTTGTTACGTATGTGTGTAATTAACAGTCATATTTGTATATGATTATATTTTTTTGCATCATGATCTTTCTCTTTACTTTGAGTTTCACGTAGAAAAACTGACTGACTTCACGTGTAATGTATTAGTTTAGGTTAGGTATGAATACCGTTACAGAACAGGGTACAAAAAGAGAGGAATAAGACATCAGATAAAAGATGAAGTATGAAAGGGAAAAAAAGAAAGAATACTGAGGGAGAGACGCAAATGGCGCAAGGAAGAAGTAAGAATGGAGAGTAATTGAAGTAGCTAGTAACACAGTCTACTATATACAGTCACGAAGCTTGAGTTTTGAGGGTGCTAGAAACAATAGACTGTGACGGTACTATTTTGCATTGCCTGTAATGAGGCGATATTAGCGATCCTAGTGGTGAGCAACTATCTAGTGTTTGCATATTTACTACGTATTGAGCTTCGCGACTGTATATACTAGACTGTGCTAGTAAGGTAAAGGAAATTGAATCGGTTTTTTTTTTAGAAACTCCATAAGTCAAATTTTAACAAAATTGAGTTTACTACTAATTCTTGTTCTACGGAAATAGCCTATATGAGGGGTTCACAACCAGAGTGGACCAAGTCCATCTGGAATAGTTCTGAGACATTGAGTCTTAAAGTTCCTGGGTCATGTTTAGCAACCTTCACCTTTCATAGGAAATGCTGCCCTCTGTGGAGTAACAAATGAGTTATGGATCTTGTTTGTTATGGCAATGAATAAATCTAAGTTTTCTTCATCCGAGATTGTATTAATCCACAAACTGATCACTGGTGGACTTGGTCCACTCTGGTTGTATAAAAATACCACAAGTCAAACTGTATTTCTATTGTGACATGTGCGCTTGAAAATTATGTTTCGTGGAGAAGGCCCACAAGTCAGTGACAAGGCTGACCCAGGATGAACAAAACTATAGCCTAAGCTGTTGTGTTTGGTAAATTAATTATTTTGTATCTGAATTTTGGATTTGTTAAGAATAATGTTGTTGTCTTTTCTGTAATATATTATTATAATAGGTTAATTCATGCGGAACTTTATTCTTTGTGTCATTAATGCCATTTCATAAAGGTTATAGTAAAATTTGTTCACATGAAGCAAAAATTATGAAGTCAGTTTCTAAACACTGGTTTTGATAATCAAATTCGTATTATTTTTAACCAAATTTTCAATTATTTCATGAAATAATGAGATTGTTTTGTTAAATATTTACGAGATTTTTTTTTAGAAACCCCATGTCAAACTTTTCAAAGATGAATATTGTGCCACACTCTATTTAAAAAGTATTCTTTCCATACAGAAATATTCGTTATGTTTTTACCAATATTTCTTCTTAATTCAGCTATCCACTTTTCAGCGGTTGCTGTTAACATTTCCCATTTCAAATATTTCAATTCTTAACTAATGCAGTTCTTTTAAGGGGACACTCAACTATATTTTGGAACTTTTTTCCTATTTGACCAATCTTTTTCAAATTTGGAGAAAAAGTTTAATATACACATGGAAAGTAACATGCAAAATCTCAGCTCATTAGATCCAATAGTTTTCAAAATAAAAAAATATTTCAATTTTTAATCAATCATTAATTGAAATATCACTTTTAATTATCATTTTTTATTTTTTGGCTTTGTGCATTTGACTGTGACTTCTGAATGAATAGGGGAAGAATTCTGCGTATTGATTTAGTTCTGTCACGTAAATTAGTGTAGAAATTTAATTTTTCATTTCTATGACACTTTTTCTCCAATTTTTAAGTTGAGTGTCCACTTAAACAGTTTTTGTGTTTCCCCAAAACTTTGTATTTCGTGACTTAAGGGATTTCTCAAAAAACGGATTCATTTATGGAACAGAAGATATAAACGGCGAGAAAGAGACGAAAAGAAGGAACTGAGTAAGGAAACTGCAAAGAAAAGAAAGTCGAAGTGGTAGGAAGAAAACGAGAAAGCAGGTTTAAAGAAGAGGAAAGAGAGAATAAATGAAGAATAAAAAACGAAAAAGGAATTAACAAAGGAAACAGGTAAACAAATAAAGAATAAAGTACAGAAATACAGCAATAGTGAAACAGAGAAAGAAAGGGAAAAATAAGCGGAGGAGGAATTTAAAAAGTGATAGGCAATACATTTAATCCCTGTAATTGCGTGAAATGTTTATGTTGTTTGCGATTGTTATTGTGAGCATGGTTGGGATTGTAAGGATGTTTGGGATTTGAAATAAAAGTTTGATATTTCTTTTAATTTCTATCTTCATATTCCCCGCATTTAGATTTAACAAGGCGGAGCCTTCTCGTTAACTACTTCACAATCGCTTCCTCATTCATGAGGCCTAGTCTCCAGACAACAATGCAATTGATAGTCGAAACGATTCACACATCAATATGACGCCAATGAGTTGTTTGAAATTGTAATGAATAATGTGTCATTACAGAGAATGGAATTAATTTGAGAATTAATACCACAGTTAAGTACTTTAGAATTAGACTATGTTAAAATAACTATTTTTGTCTATATACTGCCCGCATTTATTAATCACGCCTATTTGTATACGAATAATAATGTTTTATTAAATTAAAAATAATTTCAATATTTCGTTAAGCTTTTACACGTTAAAAGATTTCACGTTAATCTTTTGCTACCACTTAAATGAAAGACGTATCGAAATACGCGTTCACTTGTTAGGGTAATTAATACGTCATAGCTATTGTTGGAATTCCTATATAAAGAGGAGGCATCTCGGATGGCTGGGTGGTTTCTTTCAGGAAATGCAGCGCTGCACATAACCCAGAGAACAACAAAATAATAGAAGTGCACGGCGCATATTACGACTGGGAAGCAGAGAACAAATGGTGCGCTCCTGGTGGCTGTGAAGCTTAATATTTGACAATTTGAGCGCGATATTAATGAATGTTATTATTTTTGTGCGAGATCGTGCGTATTTGCTTGGTTTCCGCACAAAACCAATCCGCGGAAAGTATAAAATTCCACATTCAGTATTCCCAACCTAACACACATAACAATTTCCCTCTTCTTACCGCTTAAGTGACATATTCATTTTACTGCTTTAGGCTTTTAACATATTATTTTTAGAGACGTTCAATATAGTAATAATTATAAATTGGAAACTTACCACTGCAATTTCACCTAAATTGCACTGTTAATTATTCTTTTTAAATATTTGCAAAAAATTAAGTAAACTCTACAACTCCACTAAAGTTACTGCATTCGTGATGCAAGTAACATTAAGGAAGCCGTGAAAAAATCAACAAGTTACATAACCTTACCGTCTGTTTTAAGTTCGCATTTATAGACTGGGGGGGGGGGAAAGACAGACGTATATCACGGCCTGCTGGAGTATAGTAAATACAGAAAACATTTTAAAGCAACAATGTTAAAGATAGGTATTTTTGTTTTCCAAAATTGCCGTCATTGAACAGAAACCAAGATGGAGATTTCATTGCAACTAAATAAAAATTCCTCTTTCAGATATGTAATAAACGATCTTCGCACAAAATAATGTACGATACACGAGCGGTATGTCTTCTTTCAATTCTCGGAAATTAAAAAAGCTCAACTACGTTTCGCTTTTTCAAACTTTTCCTCGAACATGAAAACTTCAACATACCGCTCTTGTAATGCATATTACTATTGTGTGTTTATGTTATTTAATTAAGATAATAAGTAAAAAATTTCAACAAAGAATATAAAAGTATTAATAAAATAGTTGTTCTGATGAAATTTTCACTTATTTTCTTAATTAAATAACATAAACATACAAAAGACTCACAAAAGTCATCAGGCTCTCGTCTCAAAATAAATATGGCGGCTATTTTGTTGTTCTGTGTGGCTTTCTGTTGCCTGCGGGATATATCTCGTATACAACGGTGCTTCCCACTAGCATCCGATCAGAAAATTCCATTGAAACGTTTAGCGCTTCTGGTGATCGGGCAACAAAACAACGGCTTGCACAGTCTTGCTACCGGAAACTCCTCTCTCAGTTTCACCCCCTGACATAACCTCTTAAAATATAAAAACAAATGAGGATGGATCCCCTAACACAATAAGTAGGTCAATAGGTTGCGCATTTAATTTGATCAATGTTCTAGTAAAAACGTAATTTGGGCCATAAGTGAACAAATGAAGTTATTTAATTACTGGATGTATATTCAGGGTGGAAACAACGGAACTCCCTTGTGGGAGTTCCGTTGTTTCCACTTGAAAAATATTTCAAGTTAAAAAGAACATATATAGTCCGCCACTATGGAGTAATGGTTAAGGTACTCATCTACGCTTTCCCCTTCAAAATTTTATTTTTTTATTTTATTTTTATGTCATCTAAAAACTTGAGCTTTCTAGTTTTCAAAATTATGTCAGTTTTGTCTCTATGATGTTTGGTTAATTAATTACCTGAGTTTTTATTGACCGGAAACACCCTTTCTTTAAACCGGAAATGCAGGTCTACAGGTGTGAATCCGTCACATTCTGTCAATTTTACTTTTTTTTCCTATAATAATTCGAATTTGGCGGTAGAGTTTGACTGTATTATTTTTCATACAGTATGGAAGCTGTGTGTTTGGTTGTTCTACAATTTTTCATACCCTCAAGATGTAGATGATTTTTCTCCATGTTCAGTTTTACAGCATTTTACGACACTAATGTTCACTTAGAATTGAGATATTTTCATCGTTCTTGCACCAAAATGAAGCTGATTAACGTAACTAAGAGTCAATGTACAAACAGTGTCCTACTGCTTAAGAAAGTTAATTTAAAACTCCAAGATGTTAAATTTTTATTTTTATGTTTGAAATTAAAAAAAATAAAATAAAATGATATTTTTCCTTAATGGAATAAGATAGAGAAAAGCTGCTTGCACAGTTTATTCTGTGTTCTTTTAGGAGTAAAACACTGAAAGAAATTTTATTCTAACATAAAAACTGTAGGCCAAGGACTAAAATAAACAAATTTCAGTTTTCGCTTTAAAAAATTGCCCCTCGTCTCTCCCAAAATATTTGAGGGGTTTATTGTGTGTGAAAATTCTTAATTATATCACGTAACCAGGGGAAAGAAGAGTTTTTAGAATTTGGTTAAAAACTGCAAATTTTTCTCCCAATGAATGACCGTGAAACAAGCGAGCTCGGATTCAAATCCTGGTTGAAGTTCATTCCGGGGTGTTTCCTCAACACATTTGGGTGACTTCCGGCGCTGAACCCCGGACTCATTCGCTGACATTGTCACCTTCGTTTCATTCAGACGCTAGATAGCCGTAACAGTTGATAAAGAGTTATAAGGGCAATTGGAAAAACTGCCCTAGAGACGAATACCATGAGAAAAGTAAAGAGAAGTAATGGAGAAAGAAAGGGAGAAACAGAAGGGATGGAAGAAAATAATAAAGTAGAATTTAATATTCTATGAACAAATAAAATTAATGTGGGAGAAAAAAGAGAAGCTCAAGGAAGCAAGTGAAAATGCGATAGCACGTGGCATAGATGGAAATAGGTGGAGGTTGTCTATGACTTCACGTCCCTATCTTGTGACTAAGTTCAAGCTTATATTCCTGATTCGCATACCATAAAATATATATTTTTAGTTTATAATTATTTGTTATTTATCTCCAATCTTCCATTCCATAAGAAATATTCACAAGCCTGTAAAACGTGTTCTTTCTAACGATATGTTAATGATTATGTTCGGCTAAAAATATACTTGAAGATGACATATTACAAATATGCCACAATTTAGTTACAGAATGATTTTGTATCTTCTTTACAGCATTTCATTCTAACAATATTAATGAATTGCCAGTATTAGTTGTATGAAATTTAGACTAAATTGAAGGCATTGGCCGCCATCTATTGACTTTACAGGAAACTTTCTGCAAAATAAATTAAGACATGGTTGCCACAATTCCCAAGCAAAACACTAGAGAGACCCGCCTTGCCTCTTCCTGTAGTTTTTAATTTTTGCCTACATTCGTTGCTAATTTACGGTTTTCATATGAATCACAATTAGATTTTATTATGCATACGTTTCTACTTGAAGTAAAGGGACATAAGTTTATGTTGTTGGTATACAAATTATTGGGTGCGTTCAAATTATTTTATTAATTTCATACGCATGAAGAAATTTCCCTCTAGTTGTCGGGTAGTCTGTGAAAGCACATTTCAGAAGCCTCAATGCACGCATAGCGCTTGTCATTAATACACAGCTAAAGAGCTGAAAGTGTACCGTTCAGAAATTGAGACAGACGATGTTAACTAGGAATTGCCTCAGAACCGTGCGCGGGATTTTTAAAAAGGGGCTTTCTGATTGAGGAAAACATTATTTTCATGAATTATTTTATTGGAATCTTTCTTAATAAAATGTTAATTAATTACAATACAGTGTAACACAAGTTGAGGTAGACTTAGGAGGAACAATATAAGTTGTACACATCACACATTTTCTAATTCACTGACTTTTTCACAAATGGGGTTAAATCTCCAAAATCTCCGCACTGTTTACAATTTAGTATTAAAAAGAAAAATATTTGAGTCGATTATTTGAGAAACCACACAAGTCCACCTTCAGCCATAACGAGTTTGTCATTTTACATATATTTTCACCTCTGTAAGAGAAAGTATGTATGTCCACCGTATTTCAAGTGATACCATGACAATATTTTCCTGAAGAGGATTAAATCAAAAGGTTTAATAAAGAGAGATTTTTCTGGTCCAGTCGTAATCGCAACAGACTTGACGCATCTTTGGAGCTGTAGTGTGGGACTTCGTTAAGATAAGATATCAGTTTAAAACATTTTACTATCCTTCTTTTCATTTTGTAATACGAAAGCTAAAATACATTGTGCAATACATTTATACATTCTTCCCACTAACATATACAAAATAAAGACAAACTATTATAATTGTTTAATGAAAATATTTCGGGTATTTAACAATCAACACATGTCCACGAACTTTATGGAACCCTCGTTATAGTAAAAATATTTCTTTACAGTTATTCATGGAAATACATATTTCAGCATCTCTATTCCAGAAAATAGTTCTGGATGCGCCAGCTGTATGTTTGAGGGCATAGCTACTTCTCCTAAATTCCTGGACGATATTTGTGAGAGAGAGTCTTGTGGAATGATGCACAGGAAACAATATAAGTTAATCATACAATTAAAAGAAATGTGTGGGCTTACATTTGAAATACAAAAACAATGCAGTTATATCAAAGGAAAAATTATTCCCTAAAAGAAATTATTATCTCTAGAATTGTCTGAAAATTTTGTTACGATTTAGTCCGACACAGAACAACGATCACAAAAGGCTACACAGGTAGATAGACACAGTCGCTCTTTGTTATTAGGTCAACATCCACAGTGCCCTCATTATTTAACTAGCAAGAAACATACATGTACTTATTGTAAATCGCATACTGACTGAGGACTACTTCGGAGACCATATTTTGACCCCTCCATAAGGTCCTGTAGGTAGTACAGTCCTAAGTGTAGTGTAGTGTATGATTACAATCACATTGTAGTTCCTGATATTACGGGCATAAGCATATTGACTGAGGCTTAATTCGGAGACCATATTTTGACCCCTCCATAAGGTCCTGTAGGTAGTGCAGTGCAAAGTGTAGTGTAGTGTATGATTACAATCACATTGTAGTTTCTGATATTACGGGCATAAGCATATTGACTGAGGCTTAATTCGGAGACCATATTTTGACCCCTCCATAAGGTCCTGTAGGTAGTGCAGTGCAAAGTGTAGTGTAGTGTATGATTACAATCACATTGTAGTTTCTGATATTACTGGCATAAGCATATTGACTGAGGATTAATTCGGAGACCATATTTTGACCCCTTCATAAGGTCCTGTAGGTAGTGCAGTGCAAAGTGTAGTGTATGATTACAATCACATTGTAGTTCCTGATATTACGGGCATAAGCATATTGACTGAGGCTTAATTCGGAGACCATATTTTGACCCCTCCATAAGGTCCTGTAGGTAGTGCAGTCTTAAGTGTAGTGTAGTGTATGATTACAATCACATTGTAGTTCCTGATATTACGGGCATAAGCATATTGACTGAGGATTACTTCGGAGACCATATTTTGACCCCTTCATAAGGTCCTGTAGGTAGTGCAGTGCAAAGTGTAGTGTAGTGTAGTGTATGATTACAATCACATTGTAGTTCCTGATATTACGGGCATAAGCATATTGACTGAGGATTACTTCGGAGACCATATTTTGACCCCTTCATAAGGTCCTGTAGGTAGTGCAGTGCAAAGTGTAGTGTAGTGTATGATTACAATCACATTGTAGTTCCTGATATTACTGGCATAAGCATATTGACTGAGGATTACTTCGGAGACCAAATTTTGACCCCTTCATGAGGTCCTGTAGGTAGTGCAGTGCAAAGTGTAGTGTAGTGTATGATTACAATCACATTGTAGTTCCTGATATTACGGGCATAAGCATATTGACTGAGGATTATTTCGGAGATCATATTTTGACCCCTTCATAAGGTCCTGTATGTAGTGCAGTGCAAAGTGTAGTGTAGTGTATGATTACAATCATATCGTAGTTCTTGATATTACTGGCATAAGCGTATTGACTGAGGATTATTTCGGAGATCATATTTTGACCCCTTCATAAGGTCCTGTATGTTGTGCAGTGCAAAGTGTAGTGTAGTGTATGTTACAATCACATTGTAGTTCCTGATATTACTGGCATAAGCATATTGACTGAGAATTACTTCGGAGACCATATTTTGACTCCTTCATAAGGTCCTTTAGGTAGTGCAGTGCAAAGTGTAGTGTAGTGTATGATTACAATCACATTGTAGGTCCTGATATTACTGGCATAAGCATATTGACTGAGGCTTATTTCGGAGACCATATTTTGACTCCTTCATAAGGTCCTTTAGGTAGTGCAGTGCAAAGTGTAGTGTAGTGTATGATTACAATCACATTGTAGGTCCTGATATTACTGGCATAAGCATATTGACTGAGGCTTATTTCGGAGACCATATTTTGACCCCTTCATAAGGTCCTGTAGGTAGTGCAGTGCAAAGTGTAGTGTAGTGTATGATTACAATCACATTGTAGTTCCTGATATTACTGGCATAAGCATATTGACTGAGGATTACTTCGGAGACC
The DNA here is from genome assembly GCF_040183065.1 of Periplaneta americana. Lineage (NCBI taxonomy): Eukaryota > Metazoa > Arthropoda > Insecta > Blattodea > Blattidae > Periplaneta > Periplaneta americana. The sequence continues at coordinate 43,513,413 of NC_091124.1, forward strand.
ATATTTTGACCACTTCATAAGGTCCTGTAGGTAGTGCAGTGCAAAGTGTAGTGTAGTGTATGATTACAATCACATTGTAGTTCCTGATATTACGGGCATAAGCATATTGACTGAGGCTTACTTCGGAGACCATATTTTGACCCCTTCATAAGGTCCTGTAGGTAGTGCAGTGCAAAGTGTAGTGTAGTGTATGATTACAATCACATTGTAGTTCCTGATATTACGGGCATAAGCATATTGACTGAGGCTTACTTCGGAGACCATATTTTGACCCCTTCATAAGGTCCTGTAGGTAGTGCAGTGCAAAGTGTAGTGTAGTGTATGATTACAATCACATTGTAGTTCCTGATATTACGGGCATAAGCATATTGACTGAGGATTACTTCGGAGACCATATTTTGACCCCTCCATAAGGTCCTGTAGGTAGTGCAGTGCAAAGTGTAGTGTAGTGTATGATTACAATCACATTGTAGTTCCTGATATTACGGGCATAAGCATATTGACTGAGGATTACTTCGGAGACCATATTTTGACCCCTCCATAAGGTCCTGTAGGTAGTGCAGTGCAAAGTGTAGTGTAGTGTATGATTACAATCACATTGTAGTTCCTGATATTACGGGCATAAGCATATTGACTGAGGATTAATTCGGAGATCATATTTTGACCCCTTCATAAGGTCCTTCAGTTTGAGCACAACTTTCAAATCACCCGTATGTGCAGGACTAGACTGTCCTCTCTTGAAGTCATTGACATTTCGCTACTTAATCACCTCACTCTTTTTTTACGTACAGCCCTAGCTATATGCACGTCTGTGTTTCCTGAATTCTCGCTTGGAAATGGAAATAGCACGCGTCCCTCTTGAAATACCTGCAATGCTGAATTGACATCGCCGCTCTACCAGTATAAATTCAGGACAAAAGAAGATGGGCGACAAAAAAGAATTCAGAGCATTCATGGAATTTTCATCCAGTAAAAAGTACTCGGAAATTCAATAAATGAGGCGAATAGCTTGAAGATGCACAGCGTGGACGAAAGCCTTCTAGCACTGAGGGCAAAAATCAAACGCCGTCTTCGAAATGAGGCCCTTCTTGGTCCTTTGAGGCAATCTGGAGTAGTTGGGTAAGTGAAGGAGCTGCTCGTTTAGCTTTGTACGTACCACATGTAGCTGGCCCACGCCTTGAGTGAGAAAACAACTATCATAGCTTTTTTGTGGTCGTCATAGTAACAAAGCGGAATACAGAAATGAAACTGAACTACTTTATATGCTATTATTTGGGAATCTGTACTTACACATGAACTTTTTCAGCATATATGCTGGAATATTATCGTGGTTATCCTTTGTTCTGGAGGAATAATTATGACTGATGTTTACTCGAAACAGCTCCTAGGTGTGAATTCGGAATTGGCCAGAAACATCCACGCAGACAAATTGGGAGGGAAAAAAACATTCTTTCATTACAATGGTCACTTGGGACAATATTATAAGACTTAATTGGGGAACTTTATTTCACTCACCATACTCAGGGTCCCAAACAAAAGTGCAAGTGTAGCGTCTTCGAATCGAAAGATTGGAAAACACACGAAACTGAAATTATTGCTCATTTGCTGTCCACGTTTCCCTAGCAACGAAGTATTTATTTTGTATAATAGTTTGACATATTGTGAATTCAATATTGTGTTGATTTCTCCAATTATAATTATGGTTGTCACAACAGTGGAGGAGGTGTTTATCTTGGAACATTATTTCCTGTCATACGGAGTAGGACGTCAGAATGGACCAAGTTTGCTTCACGTTAAAGAACAATACGAGGAGCGATTTAATAAGCAGGCACCAAATAACAGAACAATGTTAGCTGTCGTAGAGAAGTTCCGTCATATGGGATCAGTCTTATGTCAACGAAAGGGCGCCCTAGAACCGTAACCATAAACGAGAATCATGGACGACTTCTTCAATGATTAGCAGATGGTTCTGTCTACAGACATTTCAACGATTAATTTTGCCTGATTGTGAAATTCGTCATCAAGATGCGTTAGACAACAGAGGAACTCAACAAGGAGAATATCGACAAGAGATATTTCGTCAACGAAATATTTTGACTATTTGTGAAATTCGTCAACAAAATCTTTTGACTATTTGTCAGATTCGTCAATTAAAAAATTTGACGAGTATAAATGGAAATAATAAGTGTAAAATCGTAAATTTTATTTGTACTATTTATACATATCTACGTTATCTATGGAAATAATGAAGTGTGAAACGTAAATTTTATTTGTACCCGTACTATTTATACATCATCTACGTTGTCTATGGAAATAATGAAGTGTGAAACGTAAATTTTATTTGTACCGGTACTATTTGTACATCATCTACGTTGTCTATGGAAATAAGTGTGAAACGTAAATTGTATTTGTACCGGTACTATTTATACATCATCTACGTTGTCTATGGAAATAATGAAGTGTGAAACGTAAATTTCATTTGTACCGGTACTATTTATACATCATCTACGTTTCTATGAAAATAATGAAGTGTGAAACGTAAATTTTATTTGTACCGGTACTATTCATACACCATCTACGTTGTCTTCTGCATATAATTTCAAATTATAGTTAATTGAACGTAAATAACGGGGTATGCCATTGTTTATTTCATATTCATCATATTTCCGTACAATATTTTCAACTCTGGTCTGATTTAGAATATACTGTATTTCTTTTAATAAGTCCCTTAACATTGTGGTGTCCTCCCAGTAGTAGTTTGTTAAAATTATGTTGTTTTCACGCTGTTCCTTACGAATGTTGTCTAGAAACTTCCAGATATTAGGTCTATCAAGGTGAGTAACAACCATTTTCTGGAATTTCGTCCTCTAACATAGGCCGGCCCCTGTTGGATTGTACTAGTCTTGGGATAGGCCTATCGAAAGTTCTGGTTAGAATCTGCAATAAAAATTAGTACATATTCATACTCTCTATTAAAAATTTTGATTACTATTTCATGTCAAAAAACCATGGAAACGATAATTTCATGTTCAAAACAATGGAAACGATAATTGTGTTGACGAAAAATCCTTGGGTGAATTTTCCTCTTGACTAAAATAAATGTAGGTGAAAAGACTGTTGACGAAATAACTGTAGCCATACTGTCCGTTGACCAAAAATATGTTGACGAATTTTCTGTAGACGTATTGCTGTTGGCGAAACGCCCTGGAAGCTCTCCAATAGGTGTTACAGTCTTCAAAGCGTAGTCTACAACGCTGAAACTTGGTTTGAGTGATAGGTCTGCTCGGCGGATGTTTAAAGAGCTGGGTGGATTTGCATACCGCATTCAAGTTGCTCAGCGACTAACAGAAAGGAATGAGTGAGCCCGATTACAGTATTGCAGCCGAGTGTTGTCCGTGATGTATAAGGATCCAGACTTCTTCTGCAACATATGGTTTTCAGATGAAAGCCATATTCACCTTGATGGCTACATGAACCGACAAACAACTCGTTTTTAGGGTTTGAACGACCCGATGTCGTTGTACAGAAACCACTGCACAGTGCGCGGGTTACGATTTGGTGCGCCGTGTCCGGTCATGGAATATTGGGTCCTTGTCTCGTCGAGGATTCTGCACAGAATCCAAAAACAGTAAACCAGGTACTCTATAGAGACCTTATTATTACCCCATTCGTGTCGGATTTGCAACGTTTTTATCGCGCCAGAAACTCAACCCTCCAACGATAATGAGTGCAGCAAGATGGAGCTACAGCCCACACCGTGGGGAAGTCACTTGTCCTTCTACAACGACATTTTGGAGATCGCCTAATTTCTCGTGGAACTCATTTCCGTATCCTTCCTGCTCCCCGGGTCTCACGCCCCCAGATACTTACATATGGGGCATGTTGGAAGAATCAGTTTTCAAGACATATGAAAACACCTACAAATTCTCGAATTACGCGAGAAGAAAACGTCATTTTTGTATCTTTACAACAACCTTTGTTCATCAACTTGTTCAATAATCTTCAGAAACGTTATGAACAATGTGTGGCACGTGATGGTACACATTTTGAATATATACTGTACTAACGTAATTAAATAACATAACATGTCGTTTGTTTTGCCACATATTGTATATCTTGTCATTAGTACTTAACGTTATGTTTGAAGTTTATATGTTACGTTAAGTTACGTTATATTTATGTTGTTACTATACGTTATATTATATATTATATTATATTATATTATATTATATTATATTATATTATATTATATTATATTATATTATATTATATTATATTATATTATATTATATCATGTCCCGCGCCGTGGCGTCGTGGTCTAAGGCATCCCGCCTAGGACTCGCGGTACGGAATGCGCGCTGGTTCGAGTCTTCATGGGGGAAGATATTTTCTTATGAAATTTCGACCAGTGTATGGGACCAATGGCCACCCAGCATCGTCATGCACTTGGGAAGCTACGATAGGTAGCGAAATCCGGTTGCGAAAGCTAGCTATAACGGCTGGGAGGATTATCGTGCTAACCACACAGTACCTCCATTCTGGTTGGATGATCGTCCACCTCTGCTTTGGCATGTGAGAATGAGCCCAGTAGCCGGCTGGTCGGTCTAGGCCCTTCACGGGCTGTAGCGCCACGGATTGTTATTATTATTATTATTATTATTATTACTATCATTATTATTATTATTATTATTATTATTACTGTACCAACGTAATTAAATAACATTGCAGTGTCGTTTGTTTTGCCACATATTGTATATCTTGTCATAAATAGTACTTAACGTTACGTTTTAAGTTTATATGTTACGTTAAGTTACGTTACATTTTATGTTGTTACTGTACGTTATATTATATTATATTATATTATATTATATTATATTATATTATATTATATTATATTATATTATATTATATTATATTATAAAAATTGGAGATTTATCCTTCGAAGAGGTGGAAAAATTCAAATATCTTCGAGCAACAGTAACAAACATAAATGACAATCGGGAGGAAATTAAACGCAGAATAAATATGGGAAATGCCTGTTATTATTCGGTTGAGAAGCTTTTGTCATCTGGTCTTCTGTCAAAAAATCTGAAAGTTAGAATTTATAAAACAGTTGCATTACCGGTTGTTCTGTATGGTTGTGAAACTTGGACTCTCACTTTGAGAGAGGAACAGAGATTAAGGGTGTTTGAGAATAAGGTTCTTAGGAAAATATTTGAGGCTAAGAGGGATGAAGTTACAGGAGAATAGAGAAAGTTACACAACACAGAACTGCACGCATTGTATTCTTCACCTGACATAATTAGGACCATAAAATCCAGACGTTTGAGATGGGCAGGACATGTAGCACGTATGGGCGAATCCAGAAATGCATATAGAGTGTTAGTGGGGAGGCCGGAGGGCAATAGACCTTTGGGGAGGCCGAGACGTAGATCGGTTGATAATATTAAAATGGATTTGAGGGAGGTGGGATGTGATGGTAGAGACTGGATTAATCTTGCTCAGGATAGGGACCGCTGGCGGGCTTATGTGAGGGCGGCAATGAACCTCCGGGTTCGTTAAAAGCCAGTAAGTAAGTATTATATTATATTATATTATATTATATTATATTATATTATATTATATTATATCCCCTCCACTGATCCGTTGCTGTATGCTAATACATCGCATTGTAATTAGGCGAGTCTTCCTGGACAGCAGTGTACCTGCTCGACGCATTCAAAGCACCTGCTACAACACAGATCTGTCCGCCATCACATTAACACCGCCGTTCATATTACGTCATGGCTAAAACACGACATTAGGGCCTACTGAAAACAAGTGACGGACGAGCGATTGCCGCTGCTTACGAGGCGAAATGGCCGCTTGTGGCTGAATTGCTCTCATCAAAATGTTGATGTGTCGTTTACACAAAGTTCGATTATGGAGTCCTCTATTGTCATTTGCATGACAGGTTATAAACGTTCAAATGTTTTCAATTTTAGTGCTCTTTGAATGAATTTATTGGCTTTCATCACACATGGAATATTTTATTCCCTGCTAATAACCCGTGCAGGTTTCCTAGCAACGGATTCTTATCTGTTTTAACCGATATTTTCCATGTAATGTTATGTTACGTTGTCATTCGAACCAGCATAAATGCGGTATAGACATCGGGAAGCTTTTTCGGTTTGGATCAATAAAAAAAATAAATTAGAAGAGCTATTTAAATATCGCATGACGCCATGTATATTACACGATCAGGTTGTTTCAGTGACCTTGTCCCAGGCTTCCACAGCTAGCAGACAATGAACAGGAAGCGATTTTAGAGCGAAGGCGTATATTCGAAAACCTTTCGATTATTGGTTACATTGTGTAATAACTGCCAAATTATTTAAATCCCTGAAAGGCGCTAGTCAGGCGATATACGAGTATATTCATAACTTCAAAATTCAATACCGAAACAGGTGTAAGGCGTAGCTGAAATTTGGCCTCTGTGGTCGGGAGGAAAAAGGTCTTAAGTCAATTTTTTGTGAAAATGAGACTTTTATAACATAAAAAGGAATAAAGTATTAAAATAAATATTCTTAAGTCCTTTATTCGATTCAAAAAGTACTTAGGACATTTGGCAACGCTCTATAAATCCAGTCAGGAGTCTTATTTGACTTTAACCGTTTTACCAGATTGTAGAGAATTGTTTCTGCTTTCAGAATATATAAAATTCTCCTTTTCATAAAAAATTGACTTAAGACCTTTTTCCTCCCGGCCACAGGTATAATTTTATTAGGCCTAAGTGAAATTCGGATTTCAAATTATAGACCAACGTAAATTAAATCGCATCTGCAAGGCAATTCCTACAATGACCTCATTTATTTTGGTTATGTATTATGTGTTCATTTTACTTATGAATCATTTATTTATTTATTTATTTTCCACTAATTCATTCATTTATTCATTAATTCCTTCATTCATTCATTTATTCGTTCATTTTCACGTGTTAGAAAGTAACGTTTTAGCTTGCAGTACGCCTTACGTTTCCGGCAACTTCACCGACAACTGTGTTTCACTGCTTGCCTCATCAACGAAGTGTAGTACAAATTTTCATTTCTGAAGCAGAAAATTCTTCACTAATTTTATTTTTGACGGCTGCAGATTTTTCTGGCCTTAGGTATAATATTATTATTATTATTATTATTATTATTATTATTATTATTATTATTATTATTATTGTAGTTGTTGTTTTTATTATTATTATTATTATTATTATTATTATTATTATTATTATTATTATTATTATTATTGGTAGTGGTGTTTTACAAATCCTGTGGTTCCTAATCCTAATTACATTGACCTGGTCTCTCTGTTCTGTGTTGTCCTGCAATAGGTATGCGCGATGCTGACAGTCTGAATTTGAATATTAAATGTTGCTATTCACATTGCATTTGAAATGTGGGTATGGAGAAGGATGGACCGTGTGAAATGGACAGACATAATAAGAAACGAAGCTGTTGGAAAGAGTGGATGAAGAAAGAATAATGCTGAAACTGATCAGAAAGAGGAAAAGCAATTGGTTGGGTCACTGGCAGAGGAGAAACTGCCTGCTGAAGGATGTACAGGAAGGAATGGTGAACGGGAGAATAGTTCGGGACAGAAGAAGATATCAGATGATAGACGACATTAAGATATATGGATATGAGGAGACAAAGAGGAAGGCAGAAAATAGGAAAGATTGGAGAATTTTGAGTTTGCAGTGAAAGACCTGTCCTTGGGCAGAACACTATGAATGAATAGATGAATTCACATTAGTTTGCATTTTTGTGTGTATATGTACTTTTTCAATGTATTACCTTAAATATACATTTAAAGTTGTTTGTTAGGTAAAAAAAATTGTCCTTTTCGTTCCTCACCTAAAAATTAATTTTTAAAAATAAAACCATTAATAGCCGTGAAATGGCCTTTATTGATCTATCAAAAGCTTTTGACAGAGTGAATAGAGCTAAATTAATAAATATAACTTACTACAAAGTAAAGGATACTCACAACATATAACCAACCTTATTCAATAATTATATTATAGATACCGGAAGAAATCTAACAAATGAGGTCCAGACAAACAAAGAATTGAGACAAGGGTGTCGTGAAGCTTTCAAAGTCGTCTAGTTTTCATATCCAGTGCGCCCGGCCCGCCAAGTTAATTACTGTGTTGCTGGAACGGTGGCATAAAGGTCAAAGCTAATCCGCAGTTGAAGCCTAGATTATCATGTGGTTTCAGAATTTTATTGTAAGAGCGTTTAATATCGATGGACCTGTGTGCCGTGTTAGCGTGTTCGTGTGCCTCCCACAATTAAATTGCTCATTAGCCAACTTTACAGCCCTGCCCCAGCCATCAAGCTCGAGAAGCAGTCATTTCCTCCCAATAAACTCTTTACTGTAGACAATAAGTTTATGATTACGTAGACTTTCTACACGAAATGTACTTAAACTTTATATGAGACTATTCGTTGAATAGCTGAATGCGTTATTTTAGCTCCTCGTTGAATAATCATGCAAGAAGCCGAGTCCAGGCACGTCAAAACGTTCAGCGTATGGATTCAGTTGAATTAGACTACTGGCGAAAATGGTAAGGTGCAGTAGTTTCCAGTTGATGCCCAATCGGTGGCAAAGATGATTCTGAATGGTATAAAAATTATCAAAGTTTTATTTATTTATTTACTTACTTTTTTATTTATTTACAGTGAAATCTCTCATTTACGGACATCGAAGGGACGTAACAATCTGTCCGCACCTGGGAAGTGTCCTTTATTGGGAGGGAGGCTGCCCAATCCAACAGTAAATTTATAATATGCGTTAATAATAATAATAATAATAATAATAATAATAATAATGATAATAATAATAATGTTTTATTTTCGCTGGCAGAGTTAAGGCCATAAGGCCTTCTCTTCCACTCAACCAGCCTTAATCAATACAATACATATTTAAATTACAAATATTTACACTACACTTAAAACGTTCTCCAGCTATATTCTTCAGTTAAGTTTTAAAGTTTTAAAGACTAGTAGACTACATATTTATTTAAATTTAGATGAACTTATAAGGTAAAGTAGTAACTTAATTTATGAACTAATTTAATTTAATATAGGGGAGAGTCGGGTAGTATCGGACGTCGGGTAATATCGGACAGTGAGTTTCTTTCATCTACCACACGATGATAGTACCTAATTGACATGGTTACGTTTCTGTGATGTCGCATAGAGAAACGTAACCATGTCATTCAGGTACTACCACAAGGTAGTAAATGAAAGACACGCACTGTCCGATATTACCCGACGTTCGATACTACTACGTCCCCTAAGCTTACTAGGACTATGTTACAGAGAGAAAGAAAAAAAATATATATATATATATAAATCTAAAATATATTTATATAATGAGAATATTAATGTAATTGCCATTAGAGGTTTTGTAAATTTATTTAGAGAAATTAATGATAATAATAAGAATGGACAGATGTTAGTTTCATTATAGGTAACAAATATTAATCAGAAATTAATCTGTTAAGTAAGAATTTATGTAATTTTGACCTACTGTAAATGAAGTTATTGTCCAACAACCCCTTACATCTGTATCCCTTCACGTTTTAAATTAAATATATTACTGTAGTATAATTCTAAATACAGTCTACTACAGTAAATTCTTTGCAACTGTCAACTACAGTAGATAAGACCTAAAAAAGAGAATACAGTACTGTGTCAGGCGATTTTATTCTAGGTCTACGGTTATGTAGTACTGTAATTTACAGTTTCCAACTTAACTTTTACGTTCAGGTGCCATGTCTCTCGAAACAGAACAACTGATTGAAGTGAAGAGAATAATCCTACTAACCCTATCACGTGTTAAATACAAATTCACGATTGCGGACCTTATTGTCTTCTTTCATTTTAAGGAATTTCTGTACTAAATTTCCCATTTTTGTAACATATTAGATCTTGAAATCCAGTTTGCATAATTATAAACAACAGTTTTTTTAGTATTTTCCGAGACACACTCAAAACAATACGACGGTCACAGATGGATACTAAATCACTTTTAGACAGTTGCGTTCAAGTGGCTTAAATTATAAGCGTGCTTACTGATGGAATGTTCAAATTAGACTTTTTCGCAGAGTGTAGATCAAAAGAATGCACGAATATCTCCAGCTTGCAACGAAAGCTCTTAAATTTTTTATAACGTTTGCAACCTCATATTTATGCAAAATAAGCTTCTCGTGCATGATTGCCATCCTAACAAAGACAAAAAATCTCATTGTACTGAAAGTAATGTCACTATGACGGGTATTGGTTACAGAGTCCAGATTTGAGACTACTTTCTGAAAAACAGACGCATTTATCGCAGTAACAAAGATATTTTTTACTTCAGTGTATAATTACTGAAACTTTTCTGTATTTTTATGTTAACTGTTGTTTATGTTTCTCAACACACCAGTACGTGCATATTAATAAGGCGTTTTTTGTTTTATTTTGTAAATCATCTTCAGCTCTTTATACGACCCCCAGTTTGGGAATCACTGCTCAAGTGAAACCAGGCATCACGTAACTACCCTTATAAATTAAATCAGTCTTTAAGCAAATCATATACATTTATATATATATATATATTATTTGAACTGGTAATGGAAATTACGGGAAAACGGCTGAACGGATTTTAATGAGTGACCCCTCATTTTCATGCCTGGCATCCAAAGTTTTTCGGAAAAATAGTAGTTTTCAGTGAAATGTCGATTTTCCTACATAATTTTCCTATTTTCCAAAATCCATCTGTTGTCAGTTTTGAGAACTAATTTTATTCAATCACGGCCGACTTGATTGAATTTCAGAACAAAACACACACAGCAATAAACAATAGGCTATTACACGAAGGCCATGACATGCAGGATTGCCGACATATTTAGAGCTCAATTCAATTTTTTATTAAAAACTGATTCTGCAGTGTATAATTTTCTGAGTACAGCTGTGTATTGGATATTCAAATCTACGAAACTTGAGGTGGTTTGATGACATTATTACCATTAGAAATTAAATATTATTATAGTTAGTATCATGATGCGTCTATTCTTCATTAATTGTACATAATATTGATGCTGTATTGATGACATGAAAGTGAAACGTTTTGAGGTTATGTAAGTAAATGTAGAGAATATCTTAATTTAGATCTTCATTTCTATAATTTACTGAGTGACTGCTATATATAACTACAAAACTTAAGTAAGATAATAATATTGTTATTAAAAATCAAATATTTTTATACTTATTAAACCAGTGGGGTTGGGTCTTTTTCATATACATAATGGCGGTGTAGTGTAGATATTGATATGTGTCATTGTCTTCAGTATTGGCTCGAGAGAGCGCAAAAATTACAGTTTCTAAGGAAAGATCAAAAGGTATTACTTACTGATAAAATAAGAGGCCTAGAAAATTTTGTAGTCTCCAGATCATTTCAGCAAGATTTCTTAGTAGGATAAAATGATTTTACGCTCTACATTTCAAGTTCTACATGCAGCAGCTATACGAAAATGCTATTATTCGAAAGCTTAGCAAACCTGACATTTTTTTAACTTTCGCCTACAATCCACAATGACCTGAAATAACTACTGCTATCGTCCTGACATTGATACTTGCGTTTTCGCGTTGAAACTCAAAAACTGAAGATGGATAGGTTCAAGAAAAAGTATTTGGCTTAAAAAAATCCATTCAGAGGGAGTATGTTTCATTATTATGGAAGCAAATAACTATCAAAAAGACAAGTATTCTTCATTGAAAATAAATCTGAAAAATTTTTATTTGAACGTCTAACGAACTTAGTTTGCAGCAGCATTTGCTGCACAAGCCACTAGTATATATATATATACTTATGCCGCCCTCACATAAGCCCGTCATCGGTCTCTATCCTGAGCAAGATTAATCCATCTACTACGTCTTGGCCTCACCCAATGGTCTTTTTCCCTCCGGTCTCGCAACTAACACTCTGTATGCATTTCCGGATTTGTCCATACGTGCTACACGCCCTGCCCATCTCAAACGTCTAGATTTAATTTTCCTAATTATGTTACGCTAAGAATACAATGCGTGCATTTCTGCGTTGTGTAACTTTCTGCATTCTCCTGTAACTTCATCCCTCTTAGCCCCTCTTAGCACCTTATTCTCAAACATCCTTAACCTCTGTTCTTCTCTCAAAGTAAGAATCCAAGTTTCACAACCATGCAGAAACCCGTGATATAACTGTTTTTTTTTTTAAATAAATTTTAACTTTCAGCTTTTCTAAAGCAGACTGGATGACAAAATCTTCTCAACCGAATAATAACTGGCATTTTCCATATTTATTCTGCGTTTAATTCACTTCTGAGTGTAATTTATATTTGTTACTGTTGCTCCAAAATATTTGAATTTTTCCACCTCTTCAAGGGATCAATTTCCAGTTTTTATATTTCCATTTCGTATTATGTTCTGGTCACGAGACGTAATCATATACTTTGTCTTTAAATAAATGTAAATCATAATTATTGCAATATGAACAACGATTAAAACAAACCAGATTATACAAGTAGTTCAACTTCTGCAGCATTATATTATTACATTATATTTTATTTTATTATCTGTTATCCCAACAAACATGTATTTGATCTCGGCTATATATGAACCAGGATGAAACCCAGCTTCATCTCTTTCTCTGTTACCCTTTGGCAACGATTGTGATGTTGTAGTTTTTAGCTAGTTGCATTTTCTAAATTACTAGAATAATCAATAATTATGTAAAATACACGTTCATACATAACTACATGAAAGCTTTTCCAACAGATGTGGTGGATAATATATTTTGTTTCTAAACAACATAAAGTGAGACAGCAGTAAATGCCAAGCGTAGATATATAGACTAATGATTCAGAAACGATGTTTTTCCAATGTCATGAAACAGGAATAGTTTAAACATACAACGTTTGATCTGCAAAAGATTGGCCTGTACCGGTGACCCATAGCAATCAGGAGCCCGCAGCCATTCTAATTCGAATGCCTGCAAGTTCTGGTGGCACTCTTGCTTTCTCAGAGTATTGCAGTTTCGCCACCATTCCGCGGATTCCCTCACGAACGGGAAAGCATCACCTTTCTGACGGATCTAATGCATGGGATTCATGCCGAGGAGATTTTACAGAGCAAACAACCACAGGAATACTTGAAGTTGACAACTGCGTGGATATAACTTCATGGTAGAAAAGTTTGTGGAGGTTGCGAATAAAAGCGGTCATTTTCATCGAAAACAAAAAATGAGTTTTCGGTATGTTTAGATATGCATCTTTCTGAATATGTTGCTGCTCTTATCCTAACTCGATCATTTCTATGAGAAACAGTATGGTAAAATCAGTATTTTCAATCAAACTTGATAATGCCATGTCACACTAATGCCAGTATTTTCATTGTCTTTTTTGTATCAAAAAACGGACACTTCTATTCTATGTGCAAAAGTGTTAATATCTTACTGCTAATTGAAATTATTGTAAAGTGTTATAATTAGAGCCCGAATGTTAGGCAAAATGTCTTTTTTTTTTAACTAAGTGTATGTATGAAAGACCTATTAGAGATAAACACGTTTCCACACATTTGGGGACGATAGGGCCAATTTTTATTTTGCCTTTTTTTCCTATTTTAGCCCCCGTTGCCTATTTTAAGATTAAATTCCTTTTTTAGCCCTTTTACATCGTTACTGTACATTTTCTACATTTTTAATGCATTTAAAATAAACCGTACATAAATTATACCAAAAAAGAAAAAAGAACGATTGTACAAATTAAAAATATAATCGTCTTCTGATAATGAAAACAGCGACAGTCTTCAAAATGTTGTGATTTCCCTTTTCATTTATCAAACAATGGAAAAAGTAGAACTGCACCTTTTTAAATACTGTACCTAGCTTTTTTATCAGTCATGCTAAGTTTCCTGGGTAACATTGGAATACACGGAATGCAGGCTTCACTTTTTATCTTCCAAAGTTGCCACCTTACTAACGAAGCTTACATTAATTCTTAGACGACCAACATCACACTAAAATTTTTAAGGACTTTCCAGGAAAACACTTGTGCTAATGGCCGTCCTTGCAATACTATTTTAGTGCTTGCAGGACCATTTAAAAGCATTGTTGAAGTCCAGCATGAAGTTGACTTCTACTTACTCGGTTTTCTTGGGGATATCGGGAGAATCTTATTCTCCAGCAATACATATGTTTCCCAGAAGTCGTAAACTTTTCTCCCCTATCGATTCCATCTTTTATGTCACTCAACAAAGATATTTGAACAGTATAACCCAAAATGCTCAGGTCACGTCGGGGTTTACCAGCGAAAGAAAGGGGATGAGGGAAGTATTAAAAGTAAGTCTCCAGATCCCGTTACTGTTATTGGCTGCACGCACAAGTCACGCTTACTTTAAAGTCTCTAATTCCTTCTCACACCCCTCTTTTTGAGACACTACTCAGTCGGGTTTTTCCCGATCTCTGAAAGAAAGTAGAGACAGTCCTTCTGAAATAAGTTGTTTTAAGTTTGTTCCAATCACTTCAGTAGAAGTAGAAAGATCTTTTTCCACCATGAAAAACGTTCTCTCTGACAGGCGGCTCACTATGACAGTTGACAACTTAAAAAAGAATCTTGTTGTGACATGTAACCAAGGAAAGTGAGTACCGTATGGGATAGTTCATTAAGTATTTATCTATTTTTTATCTGTTACCATGAATAATAAATGCATATTGCACTGCCTAGTTCTACTATTTTAGTGCCTATTTGCCTGCCTATTTTAACCAAAATAAGTGCCTAAACATCGGGGCTGTAGTTATAATACTGTATATTCATTTTTCCATGATACAGCAGGATGAAAGTGAAGGACATCTAGGGAGATAAGCTATTCAATTCATATTTTTATTTCTATGCAATGTGCATTCATAGAGTTGAGCTAAATGTTTAATTGAAATTATTTATTGTAAAAGTGTCACGGTATAGGTTATTATATAGTTAGCACCGGCCAGGCCGCCATCTTCCCACAATAGAGGTCCTGGGCACATATCCTCGAGTTAGAGTTTAAAGGGATTCATAACATGCTATTCCTAAAAAAAATTCAAAATGCAGTTAAAGTTTGATAATGTAAGCCTATGTACTCTGGACCCCTATTGCTGGAAGATTGCCTGGCCGGTGCTTACTACATAATTACCATGTAATGTTATATTCGTTACTCCATGATACAGTTGCTGTGACGTTTTACTGTTATAAATGTGAAAGTCCACGCCTGTGGAGTAACGGTTAGCACGTCTAGCCGCGAAACCAGGTGGCCCGGGTTCGATTCCCGGTCGGGGCAAGTTACGTGGTTGAGGTTTTTTCCGGGGTTTTCCCTCAACCCAATACGAGCAAATGCTAGGTAACTTACGGTGTTGGACCCCGGACTCATTTCACCGGCGTTATCACCTTCATCTCATTCAGACGCTAAATAACCAAAGCTGTTGATAAAGCGTCGTAAAATAACCTAATAAAAAAATAAAAATAAATGTGAAATAGCTTTTTTTCGAATAAAAGTTATTTCCCTCATATTTCGAAACAAAACCGGACATTTCCAATATGTTTTTGTCTATAAAATGCACAGAAAATTACTAAAATCATGATTATTGGCACCATTACAACAACGGACGTAACATGTATGACACATAAAATTATCGTTCACTTTGGAGTAAAGTGAAGGCTCTATACAGTTTTTTTCTACTTCCTGAAAAAAAAATACTATTTTGGAAATGACTGGTTTTGTTAGCAACCTCCACCTTTATAAGTTTGTGAAGAATTTCCAATACAGTGAAATTTATAAATAGATCAATTATTTAGGCTATTGCAAGACACCCTCGTGGAATTGAACTAACATACTCAGGACAGCAACCAATACTTTAAGATCTCAGGAAATTGAATTACGTAACTTCTTTGTGGGAGGCCGTAATGCTACTTCGCCGCTTATTTCTTCCATAGTTCATTGTTTAGAGTGATTCAGTTAACATTACATTTTTTTTTAGTGTATTAAGGTTAATAAATGTTGCTAGTAGGCCTATAAAGACAGGATTAGTTAATTTAACGTAGCATGATTGCCTGATACGAAAATATGTTCAAAGTTCTAAAAAAAAACAAAGTGATTGCTATGTTGGTCATGTTATGATTAAGAATGTATCGTCGCGTCGTAGCGTGTCTTTCTCGTAAGCCACGTCCCTGTTACATTATAAAACATGCCATTTTTCCGCATTTGCATCTCCAAAAAAGCTGTAGTTACGTCAAAAATTATGTCTCCAGGCAACGGAAATGACATTTTTAACTAATACAGCTATATGAAACCTTGAAGACAGAAAGAACTCAACTACATACTGTAATATGCAATAACGAGTAAAAAATGTCATTAAAGTTTCGACAGAGTAGAAGATCAATGAAAAAGGGTTTACAACTTCAGCCCGCTATGCAGAAGAAATGTGGGACAAACAAATAGATATGCATACACGAAATAGATATCGAAGATACCATGCCAGAAGGACGTATCAACAAATCCAGAGTTACTGAAATATTTTAATGGAACCGATTTGTGTTTGAAAACAATCGTTTGAGAGTTACAATGGGCATGGGGAAGAATCAAAGACGGTAGCCCATTAAGTAGACAAGGATAGGAAAAAGTATTCTATATTTAAATGGCTTCAATGTAAACTTGCAGTTTTTTGATACGCTCTTCTGGCATGATGCCCACGATATGTAAGCTCTCCAGAAAATTTGTTGCCGTTCTTGAGGATGATGATGATGATGACGATGATGATGGCAATTGCCTTAGCTTCAAATCGAACATCAGTGACTGCACTGTATCCACTCTGCTTATAAATGAATAGGCATACAATCAAGGTTGCTATTAGTGTTCTCTTCTAAACACCGCTCAGCAGTGACTTTCTCCCGTATTCCCCTCTAAGTACTCTGTTTTGTCTCACACGTAAAGTACTTGCCGTGACCCCTACGGAATCTGGTTAATCTATAATTTCCTAAATTTAGAAAACATGCAATTCAGCAATCAATACGCCACGTGCATTCCGTTGCTGGAGTATTCATTAAGATCACTCTCAATTCTATGCACGAAAACTGTAAATAATTTCCTTGGCTAAGAATTCAGAACAAACACCGTTTTCTTCGTGGCAGTTACCACCTACTATTTAGTATTCACATTTATCCCAATTTTCTTCATGTACAGTCCACACCTGTGGAGTAACTGTCAGCGCTTCTGGCTGCGAAACCAGGTGGCCCGGGTTCGAATCCTGGTCGGGGCAAGGTACCTGGTTGAGGTTTTTTCCGGGGTTTTCCCTCAACCCAATACAAGCAAATGCTGGGTAACTTTCGGTGCCGGACCCCGGACTCATTTCACCGGCATTATCACCTTCATATCATTCAGACGCTAAATAACCTAGATGTTGATACAGCGTCGTAAAATAACCCATTGATATCTTCATGTATAGTAGTGGCAAAAAAAAACCGGACCGACCCTTGTAGCTGATTTCAGCAGAGCACGATAGACTGGTAACTAAGACTTTCGTGGTTCGAATCCTGCCTGGGAAAGAAACTTTTTTTTGTTCCTTATTCAAATTTATTTCCAATACTTTTCGATTGCAGCGATATTTTGCTACTTAATTAACTTATTATTCCCAGAACATGAATTTTACCAGGAGTCGAAAAGTATTTGGAAATAAATTTGAATAAGGAGCAAAAAAAATTCCTTCCCAGGCAGGATTCGAACCATGAAAGTCTTAGTTACCAGTCTATCGTGCTCTGGAGTGAACAAGGCTCTGAAATCAGCTACAAGGGACGGTTCGGTTTTTTTATCACTACTGTACATTGTCACCTTCTCATAGTCTGCATCCCATCTCCCTCTTCATGTCAGACAACTTCTACTTCATTTTCTGTCATTGACGGAATCTTCATTATAGTTCAATCATTATACAGGGTGTAACGGAAAATCTGAGCGAAACTTCAGGTATGGATTCTGAAGATAAATGGTTATATCAAATTGGGTTCTGAAATGCATGGTTTCTGAGTGGGGCTCGCTCGTATGATCACAGTACACTCCAGTACTTTTATTTGTTGGAATGATGCATCCTGTTTACATTTCCTTAGATAAACTCTTCAAAATGTCCAGCTCCTGCCTGAATACAAGTCGCAGCTAGTTGTCTCATCTCTGATGTCTGTATTCTCTGTTTTTTGTTGTATCAGGGCCAAATACTCCGCTCTATAGAGGTTGTAGGGACTGCCATCATTTTATAAGACCTTAAAATTATTTAAATATATCCTTTGCTGTATTAGGTTCTTTTAATTGTGCCACACAAACATTGGAATCTTTGGATTTTAAAATCAATACGTTTACAATTATTCAAATTTAAAATATAACCACAGTCTAGTATATACAGTCACGAAGCTCAATACGTAGTAAATATGAAAACATTAGATAGTTGCTCACCACTAGGATCGCCAATATCGCCTCATTACAGACAATGCGAAATAGTACCGGCACAGTCTATTGTTTCTAGCATCCTCAAAACTCTAGCTTCGTGACTGTATATAGTAGACTGTGATATAACTAAGGTATTTCAATCACTAAATTATTCTACAGGAGTGCCCGCTGTTACAATTTTCGCTCGTCTCTATTATTTTCCTGTGGATGCTTGTGTTTTAGTTTTGTCTACTGATGTCACAAGATTGTAATTTTTTGCTGTTAAATATGATTCGTGAAAAAAATTGATCTCTGTATATCATCTTCTTCTCTGGTCGTCGATAAAAATCAGATTGATAATTGCTAGGTGTTTATTATATTTTACAAAGAAGTTTTCTTTTCATTTTAAAATAACTTCGTCAATGTAACAATTAAATATTGCTGAAGATAGTGGGCACCCTTGTCTAACTTCTAGGTTAACGGTTAGTATATATTTTTTTTTCACTTCAGTATCGGTCATTTTCTATTTTGTATATTTATTTCTCTATATAGGATTTTTATGGCATATAAAAGATGTCGTGGGATTTCTTTTCCCTCAGGGGATATCTTGCTACAGAATATGCCAGTAGCTAGCTCTATTTCTATGAAAAGTGGAGTTACATCATTTCGAGGGCTTATTGTAAAACTAACTACAAAAATTGACATTTTTAGGTATTTACACCAATCGACAGTAAATTCATTCTTCTACTTGGCGACAAAAAATCGTAACTCAATTCCGAACAGTATACAACCTATACCATATTTGCTTTC
The DNA here is from genome assembly GCF_040183065.1 of Periplaneta americana. Classification (NCBI taxonomy): domain Eukaryota; kingdom Metazoa; phylum Arthropoda; class Insecta; order Blattodea; family Blattidae; genus Periplaneta; species Periplaneta americana. The sequence continues at coordinate 43,532,720 of NC_091124.1, forward strand.
ATTCATAAACGGAATATCAACAATTTTGTATTTAAGAAGTGTTATTTTGTCTCTCCTAAAAATTTAAGATTTGTAGTTACGTCAATTTCACACTAAGCCCTCGATTTGTTCTCTGAGCCCTTCAAATTATTTCACGTGTGAAGCAATGAGCTATTTCTGACAGTTTGATGAATAGTAATTTAATAACAATACGTATTAAGTACAGTATTGTGTGAGTCTTTGTTAGTGACCGATTTAGTGCGACTTTATTAACATTCTTACAGTGTCGACATCTATGACAATCTCAGTTCATACGGACACCTATATCCGGTCCCTGTGGGAAAGTGGTAAATATTCACCTCTTACACGAGAATCGAACCTAGTGCGCTGGATTAATAGCTCTGTGCACGAGACGCTCTTTCTGATTGTCGCTTGTTAATTGCTTTGTATCTATCCGGTTTTATTCAACGATTTGGAAGGCTCGGTAGAATCGTTTTTAAATGCTTTTAATGTGGAGTTAGCATGATCGGCGTACCTTTGAGAATTCCATGCGTCATTTGTCTTGTGACGTCTCGTCGTCGAGTGGGTGTGCTGCCATAGTAACAACGAGGAATGCAGCATGCGCCTGAGTGTTAATCTAGGAATTTCATGGAATCATGGAACCGGTAATATTCCACAGCCCTCTAATGTATTGGACGTAGCCTTCGTATTTTAGTGACTTCGTTTTTTCTTTATTGGATCACCTCTATTTGAAGGTCATTTTCATTAGCAGTCGCGCGTGTACTTGTTCCTAGAACAATGTTTGTCAAATTGGATACTCGCATGGTTAGGGATACATCGTGAGGTAATTGCTGAATTGGACTCTAATTCAAATAAAAGTAAGAATTTATCTGTGCTACTATTTTGGCATTTTGTACAGTTTTACATGCTTAAGCCTGTTGATCATTTCAAAAGTTTTCATGAGCTTGTAGAAATGTTAAAATATTCGAACCGGTACTAGGACCTTTGTTTCTCTTGTTTTAATGTCGCCTAATTTGACCATCAGAGGCCTATACACTTTGTAATCTCACATACTTATGAAAATATTTATCCGTTAAGAAAGAACCTTCATCGGTAAAACATGACCATTTAATTTTGTCTAAGGCTCTCTCGTAAACGGAAAAGTCAATTTAATTTGCCGAAAATGTATGACACAGCCATCTGGATTTACCTACCTCCTGAAGGAGGCTGCGATACTAATATTATATTAAAATTAGTAATGTTTAGAGTTTTTATTTGAGGTAAGTACATTTAACACTGTGAGATATAACAGGATGATGAAATCTTCATTGAACGAAAACCAAAGTGCTAGAAGAAAGTTTGCTCTTTCATAAACGCTTGATCATCGCTAGCATATTCCCTATGATCTATTCAGTAAGAAGTTATTATCTGGCTGAGGTATGGATAGATTACGGTATTGAATGTTGGAAATGTTTAAATTCTATTTGGTCTGCATGTGATAAAACATGAACACTTTAATATAAAATATCTCAATTATGTGGGAACAGGGCGTTATTGAAGACTGACCAGCGTGTTTTAGGAAAGAATACTGATTTTCACAAAGATACAAAATTTTGAAAGTAGGCTATGTAAGATAGCCTATATAGAATTTCAAAACCAAATTAGTAATGATATGTAAACTTTTAAAATTGTGCTAGAAGAATTAGAATTTTTAAAAACTGCTTCTGAAAAATAAACTACAAGATTCTGACTTTCAAAACAATACAAACTATACAGACTATGTAAGTGATACAAGGTTAATAAAAAATAGACTTTTTACAATATTATCAGAATATGCATAGGGCTACCTTTAAAAGTATATTTGAAAAATTCCATTTTTAAACAACATAACAATTCAGATCTTAATATAATATAATATAAAATAGAAGCACTTTTCAAGTAAAATAAATAAAATAAACAGACTTTTAAAATACTATCAGAAAAATATAAAGTACAAAATTGTTAAATTTTTTTAAAATTAAATTATATCAGATTAATGAATAGCCGATTTGTCCCTGAAGAGCTAAGACCTCCTCTTGCGAGGGGTTGCTGGGTAAGACTCATGCAGGGAGTAGTCCGCGTAAGATCAGATTAAATACAGAATTTTAAAATGTTAAAATAAATACAATTCGGAAAATTTTAGGCTTTTAAAATAATATTAGACAAACACAAACTTTTAAATAATATTATACAAGAGTATACAGACTTTCAAAATCCCATCAGAAAGATAATCGATTTTAAAACCTCATACAAGAGTACAGACTTTGTCAGAAAAATATGGTACAGACTTTTAAAATAACCAGAATAATACAGACCTTTAAATATCACACAAGAATACAGACTTTGTCAGAAAAATACAGTACAGACTTTTAAAGTAACATTAGAATAATACAAACCTTTAAGATATCATACAACAATGCAGACTTTGTCAGAAAAATACAGACTTTTAAAGTAACATTAGAATAATACAAACCTTTAAGATATCATACAATAGCACAGACTTTGTCAGAGAAATATGGTACAGACTTTTAAAATAATATTAGAATAATACAGACTTTTAAGATATCATACAAAACTACAGAATATGTCAGAAAAATATGGTACAGACTTTTGAAATAACATTAGGATAATACAAACCTTTAAATGTCTAACAAGAATACAGACTTTGTCAAAAAGTACAGACTTTTAAAGTAACATTAGAATAATACAAACCTTTAAGATATCATACAACAATACAGACTTTGTCAGAAAAATACAGACTTTTAAAGTAACATTAGAATAATACAAACCTTTAAGATATCATACAACAATACAGACTTTGTCAGAAAAATACAGACTTTTAAAGTAACATTAGAATAATACAAACCTTTAAGATATATACAACAATACAGACTTTGTCAGAAAAATACAGACTTTTAAAGTAACATTAGAATAATACAAACCTTTAAGATATCATACAACAATACAGACTTTGTCAGAAAAATACAGGCTTTTAAAGTAACATTAGAATAATACAAACCTTTAAGATATCATACAACAATACAGACTTTGTCAGAAAAATACAGGCTTTTAAAGTAACATTAGAATAATGCAAACCTTTAAGATATCATACAACAATACAGACTTTGTCAGAAAAATACAGGCTTTTAAAGTAACATTAGAATAATACAAACCTTTAAGATATCATACAACAACGCAGACTTTGTCAGAAAAATACAGACTTTTATTAAAGTAACATTAGAATAATACAAACCTTTAAGATATCATATAAGAGTACAGACTTTGTCAGAAAAATACAGACTTTTAAAATAACATTAGGATAATACAAACCTTTACATGTCATACAAGAATACAGATTTTGTCAGAAAATACAGACTTTTAAAGTAACATTAGAATAATACAAACCTTTAAGATATCATACAAGAGCACAGACTTTGTCAGAGAAATATGGTACAGACTTTTAAAATAATATTAGAATAATACAGACTTTTAAGATATCATATAAATATGAGCTGCACACTTTGTGAGAAAAATATAAAATTTTAAAGCGATATTAAAAGTTCAGAAATATTAAAAAATTTAATGAAAACAGAGACTTGTCTCGATAAAATGTACATACTTTTAAAAGAAGATCAAAAAATTTCAGTTTTCATTTTACGTCTGTAAATGCTGCAATTTTAATGGACACAAATTTTTTTCGATGACAAGATGGCATTATGAGTGTCACTCTGTGAAACACGAAATGGCGGAGGACTTGCTAAAGTTTGGATTGTGTGTGTGTTATATACGGGCCTTGTTTATGCATTAGTCTGAGACTTTGTTACGAGATGGAGGGCACCAAAATGGCGACGAGACAGTTCTGAGATTATGCTAGTCGCTATTCACCGCAAGAACTTAAAGCCTGGAGTTTAGTGTAATGATAGACTTCCTTACTATTTGAAAGGAAAGTAGTTCAACTCTGCTAGTCTCTTGTGTACACCATATAGCATATTCTTAGGAGGTTGTTACGGTGGCATTACATTAATAATGCTTCATTGCAAATGAGTTTGCTAGTCCACAAAGCAAGCAAGTTGCAGCAAGTAGCCCTGATTAAAGGTATCAAAATTACAGGACACGGCACGTGTGTGGTCTGCAGTTCCTTCGTGTTCTAATTCCTTGTATCAGCTGCTAATTACCCTGTTAACATAATCAGCTTTAACTCAATGAGGTAGTGAACAAAACAAGCTTACTCACGTAAATAAGAATTTTCAGGAGAGATGAACAATTGTTATCTTTAATATTAGCCCTGGTCCACACCTCTGGAGTAACGGTCAGCGTGTCTGGTCGCGAAACCAGGTGGCCCGGGTTCGAATCTCGGTCGGGGCAAGTTACCTGGTTGAGGTTTTTTCCGGGGTTTTCCCTCAACCCAATAGAAGCAAGTGCTGGGTAACTTTCGGTGCTGGACCCCGGATTCATTTGACTGGCATTATCACCTTCATTTCACTCAGACGCTAAATAACCTGAGATGTTGATGCAGCGTCGTAAAATAACCCATATATATATATATATATATATATATATATATATAAGCTCTGTGGCACCGTGTCTGCCTCCAGAGTAGCCGCCTCGAGTTCGATTCCCGGCGGGGTCAGAAATTTTCTTGTAAAATTTCTATCTCGGGACTAGGTGGGATGGCGATGCACAACTTCTGATCACTAAGGGCCGTATTCATAGACATTCTTAGCACGGGCTTCCGGTGGATGATCAGCGAACTAACGTTTTTGGTATTCATAAATCAGTGTTAGCGATATGATAATGATATTATATGAATCCTGTACAAGTAATCAGTCGATAGCCGGGGCTAGTTTAGCACGCTCGTAGCGCGGGCTAGCAAAATGTCTATGCATAGCACCCTGTATTGTGCACCAATATTCATGGGTTAAATCCCAAATCTCTCCGCAGTGCATATGAAGAAAAGGCATATAACACTGTTGATAATGATTCGTCCGTCGGATGGGGACGTTCAGCTTGGGGGCCCCCTTGGTGCTATTCGATAGGAGTAGGCTACGTGCCGGCACCGGGTTTCCCCTTCTCCCTTCCTCACCTTCATCATCATCATCCTCACCCATTCTCTACTCTACACTTACACGAATACTTAACATACAATCATCCTAGTACACGACATAACTCTTCACAGATACACATCATGCATAACGTGGTCCGCCGAAGTGGTGTGCAATTTGAACATGGGTCATAGTTCTGCCATCTATCCGCAAAGTAAAGTGGGTAAGGATTAGACACACACACACACATACATATACTTTTGCAAACACTAAATATTTACATTATCCCAGTTTCTTATGACACTTTGGATAGTATTTCACACACATTTTAAAATCAAAACTGTGTTATTTATATTTTTAACACATTTAAATATTGGACTAAATCTTCTTTGATCAACCTAGGGTGGACATAATCTTTTTTGAATGATCACTAGAGGGACTTAGTCTTACAAGGGAAGTACCCCAGCTTGATCGGCTAAAACCGACTGGAAACACGTTTAAAATATAATGTTGTACCTATTCGAATAGCTATCAATGCCATTCATCTGTAAAACTACGTGTGCGGCCGCTATCGCCATCTGAAAGTTAGCGTACTAGCTTCACTACGTCGTAGCTGTACAGAGAGTACGAGCGAGACCATTGCGGTGTTCAATAGTGAAGTGCACGTACTAACGGCAGACATGAGTAGGCTGAAGTCTATTAATCCTGTGAACATTGTTTACCTGCTGCGCGAAAAGTACGTCGAACTTACATACCGGATAATGAAGATGTAATTGGAGTGAGGATGAGCCGTTTGCATGCATGTTACGTGACGTTATAATGCAAAGCTACTACGGAGAATTATCAGAAGTAGATACCGACATATTGGATAGGAATAGTGATTGTGAGTCTTATGGCGGAGAAGAAACAGCACGTGGGTATGAGAGTTCCAACAATTCTGGAACGTCTTCTCCAGCAAATAAAGCAACTGCAAGTTAAAGTGAATACTTACCTTCACTCCAACAATGTGACCTCCGCGATCTCCAGGTTTCAATCCGACCGACTTTTGGTTGTGGGGTTACCTTAAGGAACGAGTTTTCCTGACACTTCCAACAACCCTACTGCAATTGAAAGACGCAATCTCGCAAGAAATTTCCAATATTCCAAGACATTATCTCCAAAATGCTGTACATAGTGTCACAGAAAGAAAGCTGTACGTTGAACAAGAGAACGGCGAACATCTTAACCAATGTTTTGTAAACCCCGTTGTTTGTCCAACACTGTGATGTTTTTGTTTTTTCCCTATCTCATATTGTAATATTTATAGCGGTTTAATGTTTGAACTGACTTTTGAAATACCCTATACTCGTATATTATTTAAAGCAAATGTCGTGCAGCTTCTTGCCACATAATACTTCATTTATGTATTTTGTGGATCTCCTTGTCATAACTGTCTGTTACACGGCGTTGTTTCTTAAGCGATTTCTGCTTCTCTAGTCATTAGATTCGTTATTATTCAATCATTGATTGTACACGACTGCGGAGTTTTACAGATAAATAACCTTGATGGGTGGTAGAACAAGCACAGCTCTATATTTTAAACGCATTTACACTCTGTTTTAGCCGTTCGAGCTGGGGTACTTCCCTTGTTAGTCCTAGGATTTACAGTTCTTTTTCTTGAGCCTTCTTTGGCTTCAGCAACACTCACAACACTGTCTTCAATATCATTCATTGTTTCAAAATTGATAAAATAATATACAACTTTTAAAACAAGATGTAAAATGGCCAGCACTAAAAATTAGCAGTACAGATTAAGAAGAACACAAACTATATGCAAAGCATGATGGGATCATGGTTGTTGTGGTTACGGCTCCATGATTGGTTGATTGTGACTTGTTCTTTTCTATTGACTATATGTTGTGGACTAAATTCATGTTTAATAATCTTGTAATCTTTACAAAAGAAATTGAATGGATAAAATTTCTTTTGATAAATTTTAATCTGAACACATCGTAGGAAATACTAACCTAACGAAAAAGTATCCTTAACTCTTTTTTTTTTTTGACTAAACTCGTTTTGTTCGCCACCTCCTCTCTTTCTTTGCCCGGTGCTGTGGCTCTGTGAATAGCGTACGTGTTGCCCAACCTAGTGCTCGGTGATTCGATTCCCTTATTTTTTTAATTTCCTTTCGTTGGTTTCAGGTTGAACACGTTTCTTTTATTCTAATAGTCAACTATTTCTTCCTTCGTTGTCACTGTATCCTGTATATTCTTACGATTCTAATATAATTCCCTAACAATTTCTTTTGCCCTCTATCAGGGATAGGATTTTTCTGTATGGGTATTGTCATAACCTCTAAGCCTGTATCCCACCTTCTCTTGTCAGGCAAATTCAACTTCATTTTCAATCATTAACGGAATCTTCATTACAGTTCAATCATTATAAGGGTGTAACGGAAAAACTGGGCAAAACTTCAGTGGATTTCTCATATATCTAGGAGATAAAATTGTCAAAATGGGTCCAGAAATGCTTTGTTTCAGAGTTGGGCTTGCAGGTGTAATTATAGTCCGCTCCAGTTCGTTTGTTTACTGGGATTATTATGATGCATTCTGTTTACATTTCCTTAGATGAACTGTTCAAAATGTCAGCCTTTTGCCTCAATACAGGTAGCAAATCGTTGTCTCGTCTAGCTCCGAACATGCTTGGCCTCCACGTTCACCAGATCTCACACAATTGCACTTCTTTCTGTGAGGGCACTTAAAGCAATTGGTGTATTCGACACACTTTAAAGTCCTACTTAGAAACCAAACATTTCCAGATCTATGTTGTTATAACCGTTTTTTCTTCCTGAATTTTTTTTTCCATTTTTTTTTCGTTATATCCTGTATAACGTAATGACGAGTTATGAATGAAATTGAGAAGATTATGTAATAAGAATAAAAAAATGAACTTGGGTACCCATGAGGGCTATTCGTAAAGTAACTTCTGTTTTATTTTAACAAAAATGACAATGTGGTTACAGGATTTGTTTTACAACATTTTGAAACTACAAACCTTGATTTATTTTTCTGCTAAATTGAGACACTTACCTTAGCGTTTATGAGATTTTGAATATCGCTGCCATGAAAGTTTCCCGCCTGTAACCAAAGCCAACCTACGACGCGGCGTAACTCAGGCTATAGCGCTTTTGTCTGCTGATCCGGAGTTGCGTGGTTTCGATTCCCGCTTGGGCTGATTCCCTGGTTTGTTTTTCCGAGATTTTCCCCAACCATAAAGCAAATGTCAGGTAATCTATGGCGAATCCTCGGCCTCATCTCGCTAAATACCACCTCGCTATCACCAATTCCATCGACACTAAATAATCAAATAGTTGATACAGCGTCGTTAAATAACCAAGTTGTTGTTTATTCAACTGTCCAAAGACAGGTTTTAACCTCAAAGATAACATCAATAATGCACCACTCATAAGGAAACTAGGCCAGGAGATAATGGGGTAGGGTGCCCAGTTTCTTTCCCCCTCCAGTGCATACATCGCCGATTAGCTACATATTCCACTAATCAGTATAACCAACAAAAAAAATAAATCATTAATTTGGATATTTCCCATTATATGACTAGTTTTTCTTTATTTTCGTAAGTTTGCCTGCTCTTCAACTTTCAATGCATTATATACTGGGTGTTCAGTTCAAAGTGTGTCATGGCTCGCTGTATGCCGTCATGTGGCTAGCCGATGAGCCTAGAGAATTCAATCTTCCTACACTTCCGCAGAGGTGTATAACCTATGAGGCAGAGAAGTTGCCTAGCAAGTACGGCGTTCATTCTGAAGAGTACGTACCGATACGTACGGTAACGCCGGTAGTGGCAGGAATGTGAACTGTTTGGAAATACGTACTGTCGGGATATGGGAAGAGGGTTAAGACGATTACTTACGTATTTGTTGACATTAACTTCGATGGTCAACATGGACACGGAGCATTTGATTTGTGTTGTGGAATGTTACCGTACGCAACCGATGATAACAAATACCCTGCGTACGACTTGCCGACGCAAAACACAGTTCGAAAGAGGTTATGGTAGCACACAGACCTTACAGACCGCCATCTGTTGCTACGACGTTCAAGTTATACTGTACACGTTCTCAAGTTCAGATTGAACGCCTTGATTAATAGGCAACTTCTCTAACATATAAGCTGAAACTCGCTTCAGATTGGTGACCCAACAGTGACGTCATGACACACTTTGAAATGAACATCCAGTATAAGTGCACACATATTTTACGGTTTTCAATGTTCTAGTAATAATAGTAGCAATTATAGTAGAGTGGTAGTGTTTGTACATGTGGCATTACTATTACGTGTAGAAGCTGTCACCACGTCAAAACGTCAGACCAGGAAGCTGCCCAGCTCCACTAGCTTGAAATCCATAGAGAATGGACGCCGCTTACTCAGTTCTATTTTTGCTGCTATTACTGAGGCATTCAGTTCTTAAATTGAGTGTTTCATTGAGAGAGAGTGGGCTAATCCACTCCATTAAGTTTTACTAATTCGTACTACACTAAAATACGTCTCTTATTTCCCCCTGCAATATAACAGAAAACAAAATCTGTCTCATTTCATTCGTATGTGACATTTTAATTGTTTCTATGGCAACAGACAATAAAGCATGTCTATCTTTTCTTTCAAAATTATCACATTTGAACGGTCTGCATGGTAACTAAAAATTCGAAGTGGAAATTCATTCATTCATTCATTCATTCATTATATTCCATAGATCTTACATGAGCAATGAAGCTTTAAGATGTGGAACAAGTCAAAATTTTACAATATTACAATTATAATTTTTACAAATTTTTACAATATTTTACAATTTTTACAGTTCTAAAATTTTTTTACAATTTTCTGCAATTTTTTACAATATTTTGGCGAGATGTAGTGAGATGAGGTGAGGTCCGAGGATTCGCCAAAAGATTACCCGCCATTTGCCTTTTGGTTGGGGGAAAACCTCGGAAAAAACCCAACCAGGTAATCAGGTCAAAGGGGTGAAATGAAGTGATGCCGAGGACTCGCCATAGACCATCCGGCTTCAGTCCCACGGCTGGGGAAAACCTCGGAAGAAACCATTCAATGAGACCAAACGGGGATCTAACCCAAGCCCGAACGCAGCTCCGGATCAGCAGCCCAGCGAGTCTGCCGACTGAGCTACATCGATGGCTCTACTAAACATATACAATACATAGCCAATCAGATTATTAAATTTACAAACGCAAACGATCATTCATCAGTTGAGCTATATGTATAATACCAAACAAGTTGATTAAATTTAAGGCATAAACAATTCAATCAGTTGTGATATACAGAAATTGATAATACATATCATGTAAACTACTTCAAATTACAAACAAAATAATCTATCAATAGAGCTATATAGATTACTATTCAATTTAAAACATATACAATTCATCGGCCAAAACTATACAAACATATGCAATACAAAGTAAGCAGAATAATTCAATACAAGCATACTTTCATTAAGCTACTGTGTCTCATGTCCTGTGCCCTTGTTGGTTGCAATACTAAGCGTATGTGTTCATACTCGGTCAACGGAAATAGATTTTTAGAGACGTTACAGTGTCTTAAGAAGTTATTTTCTATTTTGAAGTAAATGCGTCCATGCTGAGGAGAAAGTGTAAGATCGAGCGCTGCGCCAACTTCAACTGTCAATTGCTTAAACACTTTCTTATGTAGCATTCCAGGTGTCCTTTTGTTTTCGACGCGGTCTCACTTCATTCTGTATAATAATGTGCCTCGTGCTTTCCGCGCGGTCCGTTTTCTCGTTTTCTAATTATTATTTGATAGGATGAATTTTGACTATTTCGGTTCAAAATTTGATAGTTAAACATCAGAAAACTATTAATTACTTACAAATAACTTTTGTGCGAGATCGTGCGTATTTGCTTGTTTTCCGCACAGAACCAATACGCGGTAAGTGTGAAATACCACATTCAGTATTCCCAAGGTAACACACATAACAATTTCCCTCTTCTTACCGCTTAAGCGCGACATTCATTTTACTGCTTTAGGCTTTTAACATATTATTTTTAGAGACGTTTAACATAGTAATAATTATAAATTGGACACTTACCACTGCAATTTCACCTAAATTGCACTGTTAATTATTGTTTTTAAATATTTGCAAAAATTAAGTAAACTCTACAACCCCACAAAAGTTACTGCATTTGTAATGCAAGTAACATTAAGGAAGTCGTGAAAAAATCAACAAGATTCCAGATGCCGATGTTATTACTGCAATATGTTATATAAATAATATTGTTAAAATATTGAAATGAAAAATTAATCATTACATAACCTTACCGTTTGTTTTTAAGTTCGCATTTATAGACTGGGGGAAAAAAAAGGCCTGCTGGAGTATAGTAAACACAGAAAACATGTTACAGCAACAATGTTGAAGAAAGATATTTTGGTTTTCCGAAGTTGCCGTCATTAAACAGAAATCAACATGGAGATTTCATTGCAACTAATTAGAAATTCGTCTTTCAGGTATGTAATAAACGATCTTCGCACAAAATAATGTACGATACACGAGCGGTACGTTTGTTTTCATGTTCTCGGAAGTTAATCTTTTCCTCGACCATGAATACGTCAACATACCGACCGCTCTTGTAACGTATATTACTATTAAGAAACCCAGAGGTTTATTGCCGCCCTCACATAAGCCCGCCATTGGTCCCTATCCTGAGCAAGATTAATCCAGTCTCTACCATCATATCCCTCAAATCCATTTTAATAATATTATCATCCCATCTACATCTCGGCCTCCCCAAAGGTCTTTTTCCCTCCGGCCTCCCAACAAACACTCTATATGCATTTCTGGACTCGCCCAAACGTGCTACATGCCCTACCCATCTCAAACGTCTGGATTTAACTTTCTAATTATGTCAGGTGAAGAATACAATGCGTGCAGCTCTGCGTTGTGTAACTTTCTCCATTCTCCTGTAACTTCATCCCTCTTAGCCCCAAATATTTTCCTAAGCACCTCTGATACCGGCATGGCGCATCCTCAGGTTGTGGATAGAGGAGACGGCCTCCAGATATGGAGGGGTAGCTGTGAATATATTGAATAAGCTGTCGTGAACATCCGATAAGGGGTGGTCCTCCAGCTTGTGGGTTGGGCGAAGGGCTAATAACCCATCACCGTAAAAAAAAACAGGTTGTTACGAATCCATACAATAAGCCTCGGAATGGGACTGATTCTCTGGCACGACCACAGCATCAGAAACTATATGTGAGAAATTTTTCACATAAACGCGTCTGTAGTAAATGGTTACTAAACCTAAAAAGTAATTTCAATAGAAGTCGTATTTATACTCTGAGACAAGACTTAATGACTCTGTTTCATATGAGACTAGCATAAGGGAAAAGATCAGAATATACGTCATTTTTCGGAACCAAGGTTCACTGTAATCTTCTTCTCCTTCTATTATTTTTTTTGAAGTGAAGAAAAGTCATGAGCTCCACTGTATTACGTGAGAAGTAAGCTGGAGGGGGAAAACGTGTTACGACGGTTGGCGGAACCAGCTCGCCGGGTGCGCGAAGTTGGCATGCAGCTCATTCAATAGATATGTACAATAAGTTCTTTTGGGCTCCAGACCTTAGAAGATGGTTCCATCCCGCCTAGTACCCGATAGGATAGGGTCGTCATGTACTGTATTCTTCTTCAAGGTCGACCCAGCCGTATGTTTCTATTCTAGTACTATTTTTATTACTTTCCATTCTATAAACAAGCTGCCAGCAATTATTCTGCCTTCCTGTTCTATTTTCTAACATACTTGGCAGTTTAATTGTAGGTTTTAGAGTTTCTCGTTCATTTGTTAACGTACGGATATGAAGAGAAAGTATAATCGAACTATAAAAGATAATACTTTGAGGCTCATAAGTCATCAGTAGAGACTAGAATTCCATGCAAATGCATGTTTTTATAGGAACATAGGACGTAGCTCAAACTTAATACTTACCCATTTCATTACTTTTCGGTTCCAAATATGTGTACTTTTTCCGTGAATATTTATATATTTTGGCCTTTTTGGGGATAAAACATGCATAATCCATATTTAAGCAATTTTTAGCTTAATCATGCATATAATATACATTATATTCAGTTTAAATGTATGTTTTAATGGTTTTGAGTGGACACCTAAGTTTCTCGACTTTCATGTCCCTGATTTTAGCTTAAGGAATCAGGAGTGAAGAAGGAAAAGAAGAAAAAACTAAATAATAGAAAAAGGTTAATTTAAGTTTGCACCCATAACTTCTTGCAATGTAGAGAGGTCATTCTCTGCCTATAAAAACATGTTGATTGACAAGCGCAGAAACCTCACAGAAATGAATTTATGAATGTTGTTAGTTGCTAACTTTGCCATCTGGCGGAAAATTTGTAATGATGAAATGGTACAATAATACATATTTGCAAGATCGTGTTTTTTATTATATTTACAGCTATTGTTGTTAGTCCTTGAAAGAATTCCCACACAGAAACTTGTTGCTAGGGAAACCATTCTTCACAATAAAACTATACTGAAATAGACCCATTACAGTACACTTATTGTTACTTAGTTACCATTATAGTGGAGTTTTGCGAAGGCTTTGGAATAATATTGCTCTAAATTTTCAATGCAAAATATATTGTATTTACAATTTTAAATATATGATCGTGCAAAAAAATGTTGTGCAATACACGTTTGTAAAGTGTATTACAAAATCTCGAAAATTGAAAAACTCGCGCTGCTCGTTTTTAAAACTCTCCTCAATTTTGTAAAAGCACTTCCAACCTTGTATCCTAATATACTATTTCAAGATAGTTTAGTATTTTTGTAAGTCAATTGATATTTTATTGTACTGGAATACTTTATTTCTTGTAATCTTTATATACTTTCTTCTAATCGTATAATAGTCAATTAAATCTCACTCGAATTTTGATTTTCTTTAGATAAATCAAAACCTCTAGTGAGATTACTATAGATAAATGAATCATTACCTGCATATTGTTTTACTCGAAAGCTTCGGGTATCAAATATTTGTATTAAACACTCTGTGAACGTAATGTAATGTGTATAGAGCAATAAAGAGTTTTATTACTGTGCGCGGAATTATGTCTCGAATTGGAAACTTCTTCAGTAAGATAGAATGGGTCAGTTGCATAAAAATCAGTACAATCTTATTCTTGATTACTTGGTGCTGGAAGTTATTACTGATCAGTGAGAGCAAGTAACTGATTTTCAATCGAATAAAGGTTTATTTTAGTGGCAAGTAAAACCTGGAAAATTTTATTTCCTGAATAAACACAGGAACAAATATCTACATTAATGTTTGATGTATAGCAAATATCCTTGCTAAATAACGTAAACATGGTGTACTTAATCCTTCATCTCTTGTTTCATCGGTGTCAGTAGAACATACTCTCTTAAAATGTTGACACTTCCTCTTTCAAATCTCAGAAGCTTCTTTGAATTACTGAGGCTGATATTCCTTCTGTTTTGCACCTCCTTTCCTGACGTATATGTAGAAATCTGTCATTTCCTTTACAACATAACTAACAACAAACATTCAAGTGGATTCTTTAGAATACTTCAAAATATGTAATTATTAATTACTGAAGCAGACAAGTAACGGCTGAACTTTATTCAAAACATCTGAAATGAATTATACTGATTGAGCCGTAAGTAATGTCATTAATTTCAGGGGTTATTCTTTGAAATATTTCGAACAAAAAAGTTTAATACAGTTTTGCTCGTTTTTTGCTTCCTTTTCAAGATATCAACAAAAGAATTTAGTGTCTGGGTGGGGAAGAAAATAACAAAACCTATACCGCAGTCTAATATATACAGTCACGAAGCTCAATACTTAGCAAATATGCATCCATAGATAGTTGCTAACCACTAGGATCGCTAATATCGCCTCATTATAAGCAATGCGAAATAGTACCGGCACAGTCTATTGTTTCTAGCAACCTCACAACTCAAGCTTCGTGACTGTATATTCTAGACTGTGCCTATAATTTGATATAAAGTTTAAAATATACTGTTGTGGTTGAAAAATATGAACAAGTATGAGTTTAAAACTTTCAATTTCCTTTAATACAAGGTCTATGGGCGTATATCCATACTAATAATAAATCTGTAGCCGAAATGTTTCTGGTAATTTTCGATTTTCCAAAAATAATTGGTCCTAACATATATAATTAACCACCCTGAAATCAAAAATCGCATTTTTGAAATTTTTGTTTGTCTGTCTGTATGTTTGTTACCTTTTCACGCGATAATGGCTGAACCGATTTATATGAAAATTGGAATATAAATTAAGTTCGTTGTAACTTAGATTTTAGGCTATATGGCATTCAAAATACTTTATTTAAAAGGGGGGTTATAAGGGGGCCTGAATTAAATAAATCGAAATATCTCGCTTATTATTGATTTTTGTGAAAAAGGTACATAACAAACTTTTCTTTAAAAATGATTTCCGATATGTTTTATTCTTTACAAAATTTTGATAGGACTGGTATTTAATGAGATAAATGAGTTTTAAAATTAAAATAACACCATCTAAGATGGTGCAATGAATTAAGAACAAATGACTTCGTCTATAAGGGGCCTTGGATAACAACAATCGAAACAGGGGCCTTGGACATCAACAATCGAAAGCTATTAAACATAGCCTACAGAGAATGTTTCTGTGTTTGTATGAAGTAATATCAGAAGCTAAATTAACCGATTTGTATAATTAATTATTATTTCACCATTGGAAAGTGTAGTTTCTCTAGATGGACATAATGCTATAAAGTTATTACAGTAACGTCTGAGTAAATCGAGGACAGGTAAGATTAAAATAGCTTCTTATGCACAGAAAATTTGATAGGCTATTTTGTACATTCGTTTTCTGTATTTCTTAAAATAATATTTATGTACACTCATTTTAATCTCAGAGAATTAACGAACAACGAGAGTGTATTGATTTAGTATGCAGTAATAGTACGTTAGCTTAGCAATCCATTATTTTATAATTCAGATTTTAACTTTGCTCAATTGAATCGTGTTAAAATATATAAAATATATATGCAATAAATGCAATGCAAAAGAAATTGGGTAATGAGCGAAGCAGATTATCTTGCGTTGTTGTAAAAGTTGTTGCCTGGATCAAACGTCCTATTCTAATTATGTAATTACTTTATATCTATTTCTAACAGGTGCAGCTGAGCGCACGGGTACGGCTAGTAAGAAAATAAAATACTCTTTCTCTGTTTCTCAATATGTGGAGAAAACAATAACAACTGTGAGGAAAACTAAAACATATGCTTTTCCTGTTTATCTATGACAATAATAGGTTCATGAATCATAAATTTAAACACAAATAATTCTTGCTAGCAACCCTTAAAATACTCTTTCTTTGTTTCTCAATATGTGGGGCAAAACAATAACAATGTCTTTCTTTGAAATGTATAATCTTATTTGAAAACGTGTACTAATGAAACAAATGAAATTATAAATGTATAGACCTCTCTACATTCATATAAATAATCAATGAAACAGCCAAAAACTAACAATTCACTGATCTTAATACATCTATTATTTTTTCCTCACTTTCTGTGGGTCATTTTCTTCCCCACTCAGACCCTGTGTGAAACATTTTTATTAATCTTTTATGTTTGAAATATCTCGAAGAATAACCCCTGAAATTAATGACATTACTTACTGTTCATGCTGTATATTTCTACACGAAGTACTTTGATATAACCACAGTCTACTATATACAGTCACGAAGCTTGAGTTTTGAGGGTGCTAGAAACAATAGACTATGCCGGTACTATTTTGCATTGCCTGTAATGAGCCGATATTAGCGATCCTAGTGGTGAGCAACTACCTAATGTTTGCATATTTACTACGCATTGAGCTTCGTGACTGTATATACTAGACTGTGAAATAAGTAGGGCCTGGACTTATAGACATTTTTGGGGAGGCCGAGACATAGATGGGGGGATATTAAAATAGATTTGAGGGAGGTGGGATATGATGGTAGAGATTGGATTAATCTTGCCCAGAATAGGGACCGAAGTAATATTATTATTATTATTATTATTATTATTATTATTATTATTATTATTATTATTATTCAGTTGTGACCCTCACCTTGTGTTTCTAATAGATCGTCTTTCTTGAAACTTACCTAATAACCTACATACAATCTAGGATTGCCAACTCTCCCATATTTCCCGGGATCTCCTGTATCTGCCCCTAATTTTTGACAGTCTACCGGCTCCCGCATTTTTCTTCTCTTCGAGCATATTTCTCTCTTATTTTTGCATAATGTAAAAATCATTATTCTAAACATTTGATTTTACCGTGTATGATGATTGCTTGTATGATGAATTTTATTGTTCAAGAAATACATTAAAATGTGCAGTCTTTTCAGAAATGGGTTTTAGTGCCACGTGTTTAAAATCAAACAATATCAGTATTATAAATTTAGAAAAAGTGGCTAGTTTTGTTCTAAGCATACCAAGTAGTAAAGCTCATAGAAAGAGGTTGCTTTATCTCATGAACAATAGTTGGAAGATATTCTAATCAAATCAGAATAGCAAACTGCAATCGACTGCAACTATTACGCGAGACAAAATCTGTCTCAAAATATTCTAATTTAAGTCTAGTTGGCGAAGTGTACAAAAAGAATTGTTTTTTAGTAACTGAACGAAATAATCTGTCAACTTTCTATGTGAAATTTTGTCGATTCCTTAATCTTCCGTATTTTCTTTAAAAAAGTTGGCAACCCTAATACAGTCTCACCACTAGTCTGTTTCAGTTCGTAAGCTAGAAGCAGTGAGTGCGGGTTTGAACTAAGGACTGAATAGAAATATTAAAAATATACGATTATGTGTGTTTTAGCCTGAGTTCTGTATTTTATATTATGTGAATTTCTGTTTAAAAGTTACTTTTGAAATGCACAATTGAAATTCAGTGCAATTTGCTTTGCTGAGTTTATTTTGGATTACGCGTGTTGCCATTCGGGACTTCATAAACGCGTTTAATCCATTGTTTTAAGTTTAACTCGGTTAACGCTTGCTTTTGCTAGAAGCTGCCGCGTGCCGTACAGAAAGAGACAGGTGACTGGGGCACCGGCGACAGAGACAGAAAATGGGTCAGTAGTGTCTCCCGTCTAGCCTAGTTATCGATCCCGCCGCGCCGCCAGACAGCGCTGCTATAATGCAAGTCTGCATAAAATGTAAACGGTGCAAGTGATGTCTGCTGATTAATTGTTGCAATCGCTATTGTTGCAGTCCGCTCTCACCTCGGCGACGTCACGTGATCCAGTTTACAGCATTTTCACTCAAACATGTCTGTATAAAGATGACAACATTAGCTTTATGGATGAATCCCTCAGGACTAAGAGATTCATGCAGACGTCATTTGTTTACTGCGGTGTTACGGAATACGACATCTAGATTCCTATGCATGATCATAATGATCATCCCTTACGGTTAACACAAAGTAGCTTCTGACGATCGTTTTCTAGGACTTTCTATCCTGCTTCGCTTTTGCTCTTCTCTTCTAGCGTGCCCCTTGAGAGATGTTCTAGTCCAGTGGTGTTCCTTTATGTTCCATTAATTTCATAATTTCTCAGTTAAATTGCTCCTTTTTTTTTACATTTCTTTTTTTCAGTTCGTCGCATCTGTTTCGCCTTATTTTGTCCCTGAATGCTCTTTTGATACAAAACTACATCAAATAAATAGCTAAACTTCATACCTGAATAGTTTTTGTACTTTAAAAGGGACTTAAAGAACCACAGTTACAATTGCACCGTCTCTAAATACTATCTGTGCCATAGGAGGAATGTTCAATGAAAAATTACAAAGAAACCATCTTATGTATTAACAATAAGTGAAGATGCTCCATTTTGGAGATGCATTACATCCACAGCATACTAATCGATCAATTCAAATGTAATAATAATTTTCATTAAAGAATAAATCAAAGTTATTTACAAAAACTTGCCATATTATTTCAGATTTAAATGGTAGTGTTTATTGTCCACATAAGTGAAAACTTATGATTAATATGCAGTAGATTAAAAGATTTTGCGAATAGAAATGAATACTTCTTCAATTAAAAGATTTTGCGAATAGAAATGAATACTTCTTCAATTAAAAGATTTTGCGAATAGAAATGAATAGTTCTTCAATTAAAAGATTTTGCGAATAGAAATGAATACTTCTTCAATTAAAAGATTTTGCGAATAGAAATGAATACTTCTTCAATTAAAAGATTTTGCGAATAGAAATGAATACTTCTTCAATTAAAAGATTTTGCGAATAGAAATGAATACTTCTTCAATTGAAAGATTTTGCGAATAGAAATGAATACTTCTTCAATTAAAAGATTTTGCGAATAGAAATGAATACTTCTTCATCTAAACCAAAGGCTTTGAAAAACTGAAGTATGGTGTCAGAAAACATCCCTTTTTTTCCTTTTAATTGGTTTATTTTATGACGGTTTATCAACTGCTAGAGTTATCTAGCGTCGAATGAAATCAAGGTGATAATGCCAGCGATCCAAAAAGAAGACCAGTAACTCCGAAACTTCTACTGCCATGTTGATAACAAACTTCAGTACTGTAGTAATTTTCACAATTTCCATGTAAGTTTATATCTCGTTTTCCATATCTTCCCGTCTATGTATAGCCTCTGTTGGTTAAAATGAAAGTTAAATATAGAATTACAATTACAAAATTTTCATCTTTTCGTCTATCGATAGTCTGTTCTTTAAAATGGAAGTTAAATATATATAATTACAATTGCAAAATTATAATTTTATCGTCTGTCAATAGTCTCTTTTGTTTTAAATTAAAATTAAATATAAAATTACAGTTACAATTATAATATTATCGTCTATGAATAGCCTCTGTAGTTTAAATGGGATTTTAAATATAGAATTAAAATTAAAATTATTATCTTATCGTCTATGAATAGCCTCTGTTGTTTAAAATTAAAGTTAAACATAGAATTACAATTACAATTATCTTCTTATCGTCTATGAATACCCTCTGTTGTTTAAAATTAAAGCTAAACATAGAATTACAATTAAAATTATCATCTTATCGTCTACGAATAACCTATGTTGTTTAAAATTAAACTTGAACATACAATTACAATTAAAATTATCATCTTATCGTCTATGAATAGTCTCTGTTTAAAATTAAAGTTAAACATATAATTCCAATTACAATCATCATCTTATCGTCTATGAATAGCCTCTGTTGTTTAAAATTAAAGTTAAACATAGAATTACAATTACAATTATCTTCTTATCGTCTATGAATACCCTCTGTTGTTTACAATTAAAGTTAAACATAGAATTACAATTAAAATTATCATCTTATCGTCTATGAATAGCCTCTGTTGTTTAAATGGAACAATAAATATAGAATTACAATTCTCATCTTATCGTCTATGAATACCCTCTGTTATTTAAAATTAAAGTTAAACATAGAATTACAATTAAAATTATCATCTTGTCGTCCACAAATAGCCTCTGTTGTTTTAAATTAAAGTTAAACGTAGAATTACAATTACAATTATCTTATCGTCCACAAATAGTCTCTGTTGTTTTAAATTAAAGTTAAACATAGAATTACAATTGCAATTATCATCTTATCATCCACAAATAGCCTATGGTGTTTTAAATTGAAGTTAAACATAGAATTACAATTACAATTATCATCTTATCGTCCACAAATAGCCTCTGTTGTTTTAAATTAAAGTTAAACATAGAATTACAATTAAAATTATCATCATATCGTCTGTGAATAGCCTCTGTTGTTTAAAATTAAAGTTAAACATAGAATTACAATTAAAATTATCATCATATCGTCTATGAATAGCCTCTTTTGTTTAAAATTAAAGTTAAACATAGAATTACAATTAAAATTATCATCTTATCGTCTATGAATAGCCCCTGTTTAAAAGGGTCGTTAAATAAATAATTGCATACACTATTTTACTGCCATCTTGGCTTAAGTAACCTCCGTATTTCCCAGTGCTCAACAAGTAAAGAAGTGCCAATTATTGTGCTGTCCCATTTCAACCCACTGATTATATAGTAGTCTGTACATTCTCTGCACAAGTGCAACAAGTTTTTTTATTAAATCTGAGGCACAATCCTTTTTTGCTATATAAACGCGTCATTTCGCGATGTGAATATGGCGGCGGAACTGTTTCAACATTGCAACACTGCGCAGTGCGATTGCATTGAGCCTTCCATAGTCCGGCGTCATAAAATGCAGTTGACTGTTGATCCGACATGTGACGTGCATTATCAACAAAAATCCTTGCTTGCGCCTTTCAGAACCTAGTAATGATATACCCTGTAAGTACACATACTGATTTGTGATGCAATTTTTGTGAGCAAGATCGAGTTGTTATGACAGAAAAGTCGATTGTGCAATGACTCGCTGTAACGCAAGATTGCCTTGTCGATTCTCGAACCAGAGGTCTGGGTTCAAATCTCTCGGTATTTGTGGTTGACATGCACGATGTTTGCAGTTTATTTTCATGTGCACATGTTTTTCTGCAGCCGTCCCACAATTTCCTCACAAATCACACTTTAAATACACTGCTCAAAAGGTAATAGTAGTCACTTCATTAGACCTGCATGTATTTTCTTCATTGGTACAAATCATACTGAAAGTTGGAGTGAAAATAAATATTCTTTTATTTTAATGATAATTCAAATTACCTTAATGTTCTTCTAAGAGAACTCATTGTAATGTTTTTTTTTTTTTTTTTAAGAAAATGTCTTAACTAAAATGTTCCCACATGTTACAAATTAGTGAAATCCATATTAAAACGTTAGTGAAAGCAAGTTAATATCGAGTATTGCCTCCCCTAGTATAGATGACAACATTGCAACGCCTGTTCATGCTCCTGACAAGACGCTGCAGTTCTTCTTGTCGTAGAAGTCTCCATTCTTTCACTAGGGCTTCCTCAAGGGCTCGGAGTGTTCACAGAGTTACATTTCGTCGTCGAATGCTTTGTTCCAGGTTATTCCAGACTAGTTCTATTGGATTCAAGTCTGGACTCCTGGATGGCCACTCCATTACTTGAAAATTGTGCTCCTGCATGAATTCCTGCACATCGTTGACAACATGTGCTCTGGCATTGTCATGAATAAAAAATGCATTTTCCTTGCCTCAGTTGAGGAATAACATGAGGCTCTAAGATCCCATCAATGTAACGTCTCGCAGTTCAGGTTTCATTTCTAACAATGATGAGCTCCGTTCTTGTATCCAAACTTATACCTGCCCAGACCATAACGGACCTACCTCCGTATGCAACAGCAGGTTGCACTGTTTCAGAATGCAATCGCTCTCCTCGTCTCCAGACACGTCAACGACCATCTGACCCATACAAGCTAAACCGAGACTCATCAGAGAATAGAACAGGTGACCAATATCGTAACTGTCAGTGAACATGTTCTGTGGCAAATTGCAGCCTCATTCCAAGGTGTATTCTTTCGAGCAAGGAAACTTTAACGCGTGGTCGAGACCTTAAACCACCCTCTTTGAGCCTGTTTCTGATGGTCTGAACGCTAATTCTCATCCCTGTTGCCTGCTGTAGATCTACCTATAGCTCTCATGCTGTTACTTGGCGGTTCCGTAATACTTGTAGACGCTCAAAACTGTCCTGTTCAGAGGATGTTTTCCTCTGGAGACCAGTTCCACGACGTCTAGATACTGTTCCTTTCTTTTGAAAGCGTTTCCAAATTTTCCATATCGTGCTCTGTACAACCCCTAGCATTCTTGCAACATACATCTGTGAATGGCCCTCTTGCAGAAGTGTAACTGCACGTGTAGCTTCGTTTGATGATAAATTTTTTTCCTCGTTGCCTTTCTTCTCCCTCGCCGTCAGCCATTGTGTTAAAACAATAATTAAATTCCGTTTAAAAGGATTGTGTGCAAGTCATCATCGTAAAATATTCTTAAATCTATATAAATAAATGGAATGAGCTTTGTTTAGTCGTCTAGTCCTTGCCAATAAGTTCTCTGTTATTGCATTTCGTAGTCTTGTGAACCAGGTTCAAAAACCTTCTTAACCGACATCACATCCACTCCTCTACCACTAGGTGTCATTTGTAACTGCTAGTACATATAAATCGCAACTCTAGATCAGAAATGAAGTGAACGTTATTTATAAATTATCTATGAGGATGAAGTTCAGAGATGTCAATCTCTACTATGGTTATAGTTTTCGTACAATAATTTTGTCAACAGTTGTGTGTTCATTGCGAAATAGCTCGCCTCCTTTCAACTAGCCTTTTTAATTTATAAGTTTATTACAGAATGGTGAAATGATTATTACACTCCCTGTATTTTTTGGGTCCCAAACAGAAATTCTTCTAATATCTTCCCAATATGCTCGGTCAGTGTAACAAAGCAGTGTATTATGATAATAAATGATTGAAAGAATTTTAGTTTTGTCCTTTAAATGTGCAGAAATTTGACATGATCAAATGTAACTTTTCGTTCTGAAAAGATTTTTAAAATGTTACATTTGTTAGGATCACATTTCTGCATATTTATTATCATAATATAGTGCTTTCTTAAATTGACTGGGTATATTGGGAATTAAATCAGTGGTTTTCCCGAAACGTGATATGAAATGTTTGATGTAAAGTATTTTTTTTTCCCTCGAAAAGGATGCAAAAAAAGAAAAATTGTATAGAATTATTTTGTTTGAAATATCTCAAAGAATAATTCTCTGAAATTAATAACACTGCTTATGGTTCACTCTATATATTACGGTTTGTTTACCTGAAATACGCAATCCATGGCCTCCATGAAGTTCGGAAAATTGAATTTTGTTAATATCCTACTTCCACCTTAGTGAAAGTGTCCTCAGAGAGCTTCCAGAAGGAGATGTCTTTCAGTTTGTCCCAGATTACAGCAGTTGTTTCTAAAATTATAATGGACATTGTGGAAGTGCAATACGAAATGCGTAAGAGAGAGAACGTAGGAAATGCCCTGCAGTCAAGTACCTGAAAGAGACATAGAACTATTAGGGAAACCGTATTAATCTCAAAGTTTCGCTTAGACGCTCTGCTGGATGCCTCTAGCATTGAATGCTTTTGTATATGAGGGCCAATGATATGCAGGAGATCATCAAATTGCAAAGGTGTCATTCGCATATGGTTATGATATGATTCTGTATCCGTTAAGCTCATATTCGGAATCAGATTATGATAATCTCCATATTGCTGATGCTCCTTGAAGATAAGACGAACTCACTAATAGCGAATACGTCTATTTTGCAATCATCTATGTCGATTCGATTTCCTCTCCAAAAATAGAGAGCTGGTATTATCCGTAAAATTGAAGGCAAACAAATTTTTCATTTTAAGTTTTCTAATTAGCACGAATCAGCGATTCAATTCGCAGAATTTTGAACACTAGTCCTCGACGCGTGTCGCGGATGTTGCGTCATTGTAAATTCAGCATCAGTTTGACAGCTGTCAAAAATCTTCATAATTTCAAGTGTAAGTGTAGTTTCCGCGACGAGCACACTGTATGCTATGGAGAGAGTTTCACCCGTGAATAGAATAAACAAATATTTAAAACGAAATCATGTGTCTCAGATATTCAGAAGAATATTTAATGAAATTGTCGGTGCACTTTGAAACACACATTTTAATTAAAATTTCTTAAGCCTCCACCATTTCAAGCAGAATATTGTATCAGTTCTACTAATGTTAGTCGGTGAAAAAGTAAGTTGTGAAGGTTTCTATGATGCAGTTGTCCCTGAAAACCTGGCTACAAAAATGTTGTGAAATGATACAGACCACCCACCGCTTCCGTCTCTTCAATTATTGAGCACTTCAGTACGACTCTCAAAATTGATTTTCTTTGTATACATTATTAACCTAATAACATCTGGCACAAAAGCCAAGACACGTGCGGGTAACCTGACAAGCATCCTCATTTTTCTGCTCCAATAAAAGCCTTCCAAGTGCCTGCATCAACAAATCATTTTTTAACTATTTTGTATTTTTGATGATTATTTATGATTAAATTGTGAACACTATAAACACACTTGTTGCCTATTTCAAGGTATTACTATCAGATATCTTCATTGTTGTCAGAATTTGCAAAATTCCAAAAGAAGATGAACCTTATAATTTATAATTCTGATCTTACTGCAGCTTCTTTCAATGCTGTGTGTCAGCCATGTTACATTTTTAATTTCTCATTTTTCATTATACAGTCGTTCATTCTAACGAATTTCTAGGGACCCTGTCATTATTTTCGTTATACTGAAAGTTCGTTATACTGGAAAATGTTGTTTCAACGAATTTCTAGAGACCCTGGCATCATACTCAAAAAAATTCAAATTTGCAGACGTGAGTCACACAAGAATTTATAGAAGATATTTCAATTTATGTGCAGATATCTTTATGGTCTGAAGATGCCCAAAATGGGCGAAAACGTTCACAAGTAAAATATTAAAATGTGTTAACAAACATACTTCTAGGTTATCATTAAAATAAGTCAAGACGGAAACAAAACTAAAATTTATATTATTTCTTCATCATACTGAAAGTTTGTTATACTGTAATATTGATCAATGCTACGTTTTACACAGGTGTCATAACTGTATGTTTTACTTTGAGAAAAGATCTGTAATTTTTTTCTGAATTGAACATTTTACAATTTCTCCTTCAAGATAATTTACAGTAACACTTGCACTTTTTGTCACATCTTCTGGTAAATTTTTTTATTCACTATCATTGTCACTACATACAGATTCTTCATCACTTTCACTCACACCACCTTCTTCTTGCATTACACTACTGACAATGTCCCCTTCTGTAACCTCATTTCAACAGTCACTGCACTGTCGATATCAATGAAATCTTCTGGTTTCACGTCTGTGGTATGTTATTCTTCTCGCATATCTGTCTTTATAGTTCTGGGTCCAACTCTTCAATGTCATCGACAGGCTCTTCTTTTTCTTCTTCAACCACTGACAAAATTCCGGACTTCCGCCAGCAAAATTCATTATAACCGTTGAGGGCAACCTTCTCCATGCTGAAGTGAAAATTTCCACGGCTTCTGAAATTAATATATTAGTGTTACTACTTCGTTGTAATGATCATATGTATCATGAAGGGGAAATTTTTATTTTCGTTGTAGTGAAATTTTCGTCCAATTGAAATAATTTAACATGGAACCTTATGCAGGTAAGGAAGGGGAATATATATTTTTTTTTTTCGTTGTACTGACGAATGCGTTGAACTGGCGTCGTGTAAACGACATTTGATTGTACAAAGTAGGTGACTCTTCTGCTCGTTCTAATTTCCCTTATGATGATGTAGCTCAAAAACTTCTGAAATCTTAAGTTTCAGCGCAAGATGGAATACTAGTCTAATTCTAAATTACATAATAGCAATAGAATATAATATGATAGAACTGTCGAATAGCCACTGAATAAAATAACTCTCAAAGCTTTTGTCCTATCACGGTTGCCATGGTTACCTGACTATCGATTGTTATCCATAGTTATGGAAGTAATGGCTCTCAAAGTTTTGTCTCATTATGGTTATCATAATTATATAACTATCGAACTCTCCATGCTTTTGTTCTGCATTGGTTGAAAAGTTGTCTACGGATCGATTGTTGATGTTACAGTCAACATGTCAACAACGTGTGACAATACGAACTCATGAAACTTCACATTCCGTTGTTGAACATGAGCGCAGTACCCCGAAGTTAATATGTAGTGTGTTCTTGTAAGAGGTAAAGTGATTGGTCTCTTCTTCTAGACGTACAGTAACCTTGATATGTTGCTGCTGTTAGCAGTACTTCAAATTCTCCATTCCATTTTAATCATCAGCAAGATGGCGCTTTTCCATACTTTCCTGTCGTAGTTCAAGGATTCCTAAAAGAAATTTTTCCACAGAGGTGGATTGGACGGGTGGACGGAAACCTTGTCCATCATGTTTTCCGGACTTCACTTCGAACTTTCGCTGACGATGCTATATCAAGTAAAGGGTATACAGTGCTCCATAAACATTACCAATTAAAAAAAGACAGCAGAGTAGCTCAATTGGAGTATCTAAAGCTCATTAGTCATCACGAACAGAGAAGCGGATTACTGGACTACTGTAGTAACGGATGTCAACCTTAAGCTTCGAAGTCTTATAATGTTCAATTTTAGAGTATTATATATATTGCGCTATGTTGTAATGTTCAAAATGTAGCAAGTGCTTGTTTACAAAGTGAACCATGAGAACTGACATTTTCATTGTCACCAGATAAATTCTGACACTTCAGAGAATGTTAGTTCTGTCTTTTTTAAAACATTTAATATTTTTATTTGATGTTTTAATCTCTTATCATTTCATAAAGAAAAATTATTGCCTCGCCTAGCGCTGAAGACTTCTGTAATGTGTGATTGTTTTATTTAATCTTGAGCCTTGACCTCTGCAGCAAGGACTCTATTATCCTGATTTCAGGTAGCTAATGGAACTTTACAATATTCATAATATACAAGAAGAAATAAAAACAAGCTTGTTGTGAACGTTGAGTTAATATCAGACACTAAAACTTAGCGTTCGTTTCTCTCTTATTTGTGCTGTCAGTCTCCATGCAACAGCTATGTAAAATATACTACCCTGTTTTTAAGTCAACTAAGCAATATCATTTTTATTCTTCTTATCCACCTCCTCGTGTACCAGTTTTCCCTCTGCAATGTGACATCAAAAACTTTTTCCTTGCATTTTTAACTATGTCCTGATTGTAACTATGCAGTGTAAAATATTACCATGGCAACTAAAACTTGCAAAGCCTGCATGATATAGTCAAAAAACAAGGTACAATAAAAATGTAAGGTAAAAAGTTTTTGATGTCACTGTACATTTGAAGCTGTTTCGATACTAGAATCCTTTAAATCTTCTTTTTTGTTTACTTACTTACTTACTTACAAATGGCTTTTAAGGAACCCGAAGGTTCATTGCCGCCCTCACATAAGCCCGCCTGCGGTCCCTATCCTGTGCAAGATTAATCCAGTCTCTATCATCATATCCCACCTCCCTCAAATCCATTTTAATATTATCCTCCCATCTACGTCTCGGCCTCCCTAAAGGACTTTTCCCCTCCGGTCTCCCAACCAACACTCTATATGCATTTCTGGATTCGCCCATACGTGCTACATGCCCTGCCCATCTCAAACGTCTGGATTTAATGTTCCTAATTATGTCAGGTGAAGAATACAATGCGTGCAGTTCTGTGTTGTGTAACTTTCTCCATTATCCTGTAACTTCATCCCACATAGCCCCAAATATTTTCCTAAGCACCTTATTTTCAAACACCCTTAACCTATGTTCCTCTCTCAGAGTGAGAGTCCAAGTTTCACAACCATACAGAAGAACCGGTAATATAACTGTTTTATAAATTCTAACTTTCAGATTTTTGGACAGCAGACTGGATGATAAGAGCTTCTCAACCGAATAATAACACGCATTTCCCATATTTATTCTGCGTTTAATTTCCTCCCGAGTGTCATTTATATCTGTTACTGTTGCTCCAAGATATTTTAATTTTTCCACCTCTTCGAAGGATAAATCTCCAATTTTTATATTTCCATTTCGCACAATATTCTGGTCACGGGACATAATCATATACTTTGTCTTCTTTTTTGTTTAATATTTTAAAATAAGTTGCGGAACATTTAATATGACCCCAATGTTCTTAAGGAAAAAAAAAAACGGGAAATTTATTTCCCCCTTTAAAGTACTCTTTTATATGTGAAAAATCCATTACATAAAATTTAATGCGCCTTTTTGGTCTTCCCAGCCGCTGTAATAACACCATTTTTTTTTAAATTCTGGTGCTCATGATTTTTAAATGACACCAAACTTTGATTGTAATTTCCAGTACCTTTAACTATTTTTCCAATATATTTTTCCCTTTAAAATAGTTTTTGGTATATGAAAAATACATTACCTAAAATTGTATGTTCTTTTCTTTTTAATTTGTCCCTTCAAAATATTTTTTGATATGTGAGAAATAGGCTACATTACATAAAATTAAACACTTATTTATGGCCCTTTCTCAGCTGCTGTGACGTCATTTTTAAAGCTCTGGTGCACAGGGTTCTTAAATGTACTAAACTTCGATTGCAATTTCGCCTAACTTCAATATTTTGCTTTATTCTATACAAAAAGTTATGTATCTTCTGAACTATTAATGTTACATGCATGATATTTGCTATACACATTTTTTATGCTTTTCCCTTGAATATATATTTCTTATTTTGTTGCATTTAAAAAACATGGCTCCATATTTCTTGCGATATAATTTTAGGGTGGCCGAGACGTATATGGGAGGAAAATATAAAAAATTGATTTGAGAGAGGTGGAATATGATGGTAGAGACTGAATTAATATTGCTCATGATAAGGACCGATGGCGGACTTATGTGAGGGTGGCAATGAACATCCTTAAAAGCCATTTGTAAATAAGTAATAGTTTATTTAAAATTTTTTAAAACCAATATCAGAATTGTGTTTGAGACATTTTAAAGAACATGCTTTTAGGATCAAAATTTCGTAGAAATTTGAATTTACCTTATAAAATTGCTTATATATTATTGATGTTTCCTTTAATGTTTTGTTCAAAATTTGAGCCCCCAACTATTTTTCAAAAACTAATCTCTAATTTAAGTCGTTGCAAAAATAATATTTCAACATACAAAAATTTAAAATTGTGCATCAGTTACAAAAAATTTCAGACGTCAGTATCTTCCCCATTCAAATGTAAGATAATTTTAAAATTAGTTTTCGTCCTTGTTTTTATCATCTATTATCTGTCAAGAATTATGTTGATCTATTTTCTAGTTTCTCTCTTCCTAGGGCATCCATTGTGATTTCTCCTTTGTGCGGAGTGTAATGCAGGACTTCTTTTCGCAGTCTTAAACTTTCATCGTGTGTTTGTTAATTATTGTTATCCGCCATATAATATTCAGTTATTACATTTAATTACTAGCCGTACCCGTGCGCTCCGCTGCACCCGTTAGAAATAAATATAAAGTAATTACATAATTAAAATAGGACATTTAATCCAGGGAACATTCGTGTTTGATAGAAGGATAAATCGTTTAATATGTTACTTAATTTAAATTGCATCCAAATAATTAAAATGCGATCATTTTGGTCCAGAGACCACTCATTGGTGCAATGACAATTCCTTTAACATGTTTCTAATTTTTATTACATGCAACCATAGTTTAATGAACATTGACATCATTTAGATTTAATGTGTATACTTTATTTTACTTGTTATAGGTTTCCATTGAATTATGGTAATAATTTCATTTTAACCCTTGTTTTCTACGTATTCAGTAAATGGCGTTTGGCCACTATGGTTGTGAACCCTTCAAATAACTTAAATTATATTATATAATATTACATATATTATATTATATTATATTATATTATATTATATTATATTATATTATATTATATTATATTATATTATATTATATTATATTATATTATATTATATTATATTATATTATATCAGAAGTTACTGTAATAACATTATAGCATTATGTCCATCTAGAGAAACTACACTTTCCAATGGTGAAATAATAATTAATTATACAAATCGGTTAATTTAGCTTCCGATATTACTTCATACAAACACAGAAACATTCTCTGTAGGCTATCTTTCATAGCTTTCGATTGTTGCTGTCCAAGGCCCCTTATAGACGAAGTCATTTGTTTTTTATTTCATTATACGGCCTTAGATGGCAGTTATTTTAATTTTAAAACTCATTTATCTCATTAAATATCAGTCCTATCAAACTTTTTCAAGGAATAAAACTTATCGCAAATTATTTTTAAAGAAACGTTTGTTACGTAACATTTTTCACATAAATCAATAATAAGCGAGATATTTCGATTTATTTAATTCAGGCCCCCTTATAACCCCCCTTTTAAATAATCTATTTTGAATGCCATATAGCCTAAAATCTAAGTTACAACGAACATAATTTATATTCCAATTTTCATCGAAATCCGTTCATCCATTATCGCGTGAAAAGGTAACAAACATACAGACAGACAGACAGACAGACAAAAATGTCAAAAAAGCGATTTTCGGTTTCAGGGTGGTGAATTATATATGTTAGGACCAATTATTTTTGGAAAATCGAAAATTACCAGAAAAATTTCGGCTACAGATTTATTATTAGTATAGATGTCATAATTTTTTTTACTGTGACGCGACAACGCTTGAAGGGCGAAGACCGACCAATCCCTCACGTCCACACGCCCTGGCACGCGTAAGTGATCATCCAATTAGTACGTAGCTAACGTGTGGTAGCAAAATGTTTTTTCCCATCCGTTACAGCTGGCTTACGAAACCGGATTTTACTCTTCATTGTAGCTCCATAAATTCATCGCAATGCTGAGTGTGTACTGGTCGAAATTCGATAATAAAATTTCTTACCTCTTGAAGACTCGAACTAGCGTTCATTCCGCATCGCTAATCCAAGTTACGTCATCTCCGTCCATGCAGCTATGGCGTGCAACTTTTAATTGATTCAAAATGTTTTAATTTCTTATCGTTATGGATTTTGTACACCTCTCTCCTGCACCAAAAACGCCATTTATGCGGCATCGATTTCATTTCTTGAATTCTTTGTATTCGTATTGACATCGCCAGTGAAAGAAATTAGTTAGCAAAACGTTTAAATGTATTATAAAAGTAAAACTTTCAGTTCACCTGCTACCAGCAGCTTACGATTTGACAAGCTATCCGATCTATAAATTCTGTTTGTGTCGCTAAGAACTTGATTTACTTCATCGATTAACCCATTATTAACTTTTAAAATAAACCAGAAGCTGAAAGCGTTGCGAAAAAAAAATTGCTGTTGGTTCTTTAGGAAACCTTTTCCATTTCATTAAAATTAACCAAGTCATGTACAATTTTAAATGTACACCGCCAGAACTTAGTCTTCCAGAGACTTCAGACCATTCCAACTGAATATGATGAGCATCGTATGAAGTCCATCGCTATGAGACATTCAGTTCGATACATTTTCCTATAGTTTCTACAAATTAAATTCTACTTTAAATTGACCTAATAATATATCCATTCAATTTCAAATTTCTCTCAATATGATTTCAGTCACAATATTATGACCTATTATTTTTAATAAACACGTATTTTGACAATAAATTTCGATTCTATTTAGTTTAATTACTTAACTATATAATTTCTATCCTAGATTGAAGATTATCATCGGTCATAGTGTACGCTCAAGTTCATGTCGTCAATTAACATCAAAACACCACCTAATACAGAAACATTTCATCTGTCGTAAATATCATCAATAACAACTTTGATGAATTAAGGTTTCATGGTATAATCTTAACAAATACATTATGGTGTATAGGCTATACATCTTTCGGACACAGAAAAGTGGTACACTAACTGGGTAATAAGAATATGGATACAAGCAAATTAGATAAATATAGATTAAAGATTGTAAGCATCTCTTCACATAGTATTTTACATAAATTTTTTCAGTTTTAGATTTTTATATAGTGAAGACCTGCAATTTTATATACTTACTTACTTACAAATGGCTTTTAAGGAACCCGAAGGTTCATTGCCGCCCTCACATAAGCCCGCCAGCGGTCCCTATCCTGTGCAAGATTAATCCAGTCTCTATCATCATACCCCACCTCCCTCAAATCCATCTTAATATTATCCTCCCATCTACGTCTCGGCCTCCCTAAAGGTCTTTTTCCCTCCGGTCTCCCAACTAACACATACATATACATATATATAATACTCTTCTTCGTGTTGATGACTCCCATCTCCACAATGTTAGGGACCTTGTAAGTGAAAATGTTTCTGCTCTGTCAAAATTGAATATCACAGCTATTGATGCTATCAACTGGTCAGGTCGTAAAATTCGTAAACACTTAAGAAACGACGCATTCCAAACTTGGACAAACCATATCTTGCGTGGTAAAGGGGTTATTGTTTATAGTGATCTCCCCAAGGCTAACTCATGGGTAAGCAATCGAAAGGGCCTATCTTCCTCAGAATGGACCAATGCTTTAAAAATGTCAAGCAATATTTCGGCGGTTCGCGCAATACCGGGCAGAACTCTAAGCACAACCCGCTGCCGTCATCCAGACTGTAGCGAGCTTGAAACACTTGGACACGTGCTTGGACAATGCCCCAAAGGCGAGCTGCTGATCAATCATCGTGTACGACATGCTTTGGCGATATCGTTAAAAACTTTAAATTGGGAGATTCATGAGGAAGTACATTGTGTATCATCAGATGGTTCTTTTAGACTGGCAGACATTATTGCTATCAACGGACGCTTAAAACGGGCTCTTGTTCTTGACCCTAGTATCCGTTTCGAAAGAAACCTAAATCAGGCCACCGAAGTTGATATTGAGAAGAAGTCCATATATGAACCTTGCCTACCGTATCTTTCTCAAAAGTACAACGTCCCTCTTAAACAATGGTCCGTCATTGGTTTGCTGTTTGGCAGTAGAGGTTCAATCACAAAATTCACGTGGAATTATCTTAAGGAACTTCACATTCCTTTTGATTATGTAATGTCTATTCTTATAAATATTATCAAGGATTCTCTTCAAATATTACATCATCATCATCTCTATTTCAATTAATCAACTTATATTTGCCTTCAACAATTAACTTTTTTTTTTCTTTAATGTATCACATCACATTATTGTACATGTTTATTATATTCAGGACCCTTGTGGTCACTCAAACTTCTTTGAGCTGATGTCTATAATTTAGAAATTTATTATTATTATTTCACGTTTATGTTTTTAGCCAATTGACAATAAGGACATATTAATGTTCCCAAACTATGTAGATTTTAATATGTTTTATGTTTATCAATGTATATTGTATTTTGATCATAGAGGCACATGTATTTATTTAGGGATGACATTGCAACATAAAAAGTTGTAGACTATCTGATGATGTCGGTATGACCGACGAAAACGTTAATACAGTATACTGCATACGGCATACTATCCATACCTACACATAAGACATCATCGTATTCATCATCATACACAATCTCGCTCTCGCGCTTGTGGAATACCCTACCCAGTGACATAAGAGACTGTCGGAATTTAGTAGCGTTCAAAAACAAACTTATTAAGCATTTTCTTACTGCGTAGAGTAGGTTTAATTTTTACTTAATTAATAAAAAAAAGTTTCTCTCTTCGTAACTTTTACAATAAACTGTCTAGCTTTTATTAATCAGTTAATCTTTTAGTACTTTGATTTTTATTGTATTTGTAAATTTAATATTAATTGTAATTATAATTGCAATTGTATCCTTAATATTGTAGTTGTAATCCCCTGGTAGAGGGGAAGAGAAGGCCTGATGGCCTTATCTCTACCAGGTTAAATAAATAAATAAAAATAAATTATGTGAAGTGAACGAAGAGAAAAAGAAAATCTACGAACCCAAGATTCAGTACCTATCGGCGAAATACAACATAGAAAAAATCACAGTTACCGGTCTCTTCTTCGGAGCGAGAGGCACCATCCCGAAAGCCTTTGTAAAGTGGAGGGAAAAATACGAGCTGACGAGAGATCTTCAAGATGCCATCGTCACCACCATAATAAAATTTTCTGTAGCGATATTTCGTCAGCATCTTTATGATGTACATTCAATTTAAATTACACTTGGTTCTATTTTTTTTTTCTTATGTCTTATTCACTTTTGTCTGAAACCTGTTTATATAATTTTTCATTTTAAATTTTATTGTGAGCTATTCTGTGTCGCAGGGCAAACCCAAAATATTGGCTCAGACTATTAAATTAAATTAAATTAAATTAAAGGATTTGTACCTTACACATATATAAAGTAAAGTCATTGGCTGAAAATAAATCTTTGTATTGTAGTATTGCTAGAGTTAAGATCTATGGAATAGAATAAGTGAAATGAAAAATTCATTCACTAACTGAGTCATACAGTATACATTCACTCATATTCATTTGTTTAGTAACGCATTCATTCGTTCCTTAATTCATTCTTCCCTCCCCTTTTGCTAAGAAACTCGCTCTAAGGTTCTCGGCCTTGTCTCAACCTATGTACATGGTCACTGATTGTTGCCGTCATATTAATTACCGTAGAAGCCATTTATGTTTGTCCCTATCTGGAATATGACTCTGCACTTAGCATTTGCATATGAAGAAAGCGGGGCGATCGTATCCCTGCGCGATAAAGCCCCGTCACACGTGTCGTAGCTTGCGCCGCTGTAGCCGGCGGCATCATTAAGATATATTCGACACAAAGGACTGGCGCAGTTATAAAGCGAATCCCCGGAAACTGGGTCAAGAAGGACGCTTGGCAGCGCCGCTCTCTATTGTTGCGGACGATTGCGAAGTCCGACGATCGCTGTCACGGTTCCCAACCTAGCGCCATGTTTATACCGGCCAGCATGAATAGAGGGGACAGAAATGTAGCGAAGGAGAGCTGTCGAACATTTCTGGATTAAAATATCAATAACGTTGTGATGACGAAGATAAATGCATGAATTTTTAAAAGAAGATTATCTATTTATTTGTTTACTGATGATTTATTTATTTATTTATTTACTTACTTATTTATTTACTTGCTTATTTATGTATTTATTTATTCATTCATTTAGTTATTTACTTATTTACTTGCTTATTTATGTATATATTTATTCATTCATTTACTCATTTATTATTTATTTACTTATTCAATTATTTATTTATTTGTTTGTTTACTTACTTATTCATTAAATTATTTATTCATTTACTTATTTATTTACTTGCTTATTTATGTATTTATTTATTCATTCATTTAGTTATTTACTTATTTATTTGCTTGCTTATTTATGTATATATTTATTCATTCATTTAGTTATTTATTTATTTACTTATTTAATTATTTATGTATTTGTTTGTTTACTTATTTATTAAATTATTTATTTATTTATTTATATTTCCTAACAATAGTAGCAAATAGTATTTGCTGACCATAGGTTTTCATTTATTCATAGTTCTCTGCCGAAGAACGAATCTTCCACTGCAAACCCAGCATTCTCCAATCTCTCCTGTAATCTCTTCATATAATCCATAATGTTATCTGTCATCTTTTATCTTCTTGTACCCCAACTTTTCTTCCGTTCACCATTTCTTCCAGTGCATCCTTCAGCAGGCAGTTTCTGCTAAGCCAGTGACCCAGCTAATTTCTTTTTCTGTTCGTGATCAGTTTTAGAATTATTTTTTCTTAGCCCATTCTTTCTAGTACAGTTTTTTTTCTTTTTCTGTCTGTCTGTCTGTCTGTGTCTGCTTTTTCTTGGGAAAGATAAATGCGGTAGCTTCCCGTTTTATGCACATCAACTCTCTTTCTCATCTTAAAAGATTGGAGGGGACCAAGCATGAAGGAAAGAAGAGTGGATTTGACTAATTGCGCCCTACGAATTTCACCGAAAATTCACCACAATGGTTAGATATCAGTTCTATCAGAGTTTTCGACCCTAAGTAATTTACAATGAATATGTACATTCTAAATGTATCAGCAAATTGGATGAAATATATATCGCTACATATATTTTATCAGTTTTAATGCATCTGGAGACCGGGAAAGATATTTATAATTTCTGGTATACATAAGATTGTGAAATCTGATGCCTCTCGATAACGTAGCAAGCTAGAAGGTCGCAGGTTCGATTTCCGATGTTGTCATTATTCCTCCATTTATTCAATCATTCTGATCGCACTATGGCCCTGGGGTGTACTCAGCCTCTCACTGAAATTAGTATCAACGGATTTACTTTCCTTAGAGGAGGAAACAGCGGGCTTGTAGGACTGTTATCCAACCGCGCCATTTCCTACATCCGAAGATAAGTAATCACTTTTCCACAAAGCACTCAGTTGAGACCCTGAGCGTCGTTTAATATCACTCATGCTAGCCATACTGTAACTGACTCACAAAATATGGATAGCCTATATACAATATTACAATGGTACTGGGATCTCATGACAGGAGTGAACTCCAAAAAGCAACCTATGCGCTGGAAAAGTGGGCTGACCAAAATGAGCTGGAGATAAACATGCAGAAAACCGAGCACATGATATTCAGGAAAGGGGGGAAGATATCTCAAGAAGACAAAATCTTCCTGAAACAAGAACCTCTACAAACCGTAAACCAGGTCAAATACCTCGGACTGACACTAGAGACCACAACAAACTCATTCAGGATACACACCAAGCAAAGAGCTACAGCAGCCACAAAAGCCATTCATGACATCAGAGAACTAACCAAGCTATCTCTCAAAACAGCGATGATCATCTTCCACACCAAGATAGTCCCCATACTTACATACGGACTAGGCCTAACGTGGGACAAACTGCGCACGAAAGACCTCCATACCCTAGAGACCGTCAAGGCTCGCTTCTTGAAGGCTACACTAAGAGTCTCAAAACACACTCTATCCAGGCTGGTGTACGTGCTCGCCCACGAGACTTTCTTGATAGAAGAAATCAGAACAAAACTCGATCTGCCCTCCACTTCCAACTGGAAGAAATCACTAGACGAGAGGATAAGGAAGAGGGAAGACATCTGGGAGGATTTCTACATAAGTGAGGTCATGATAAACCGGGCCTGGACAGACACGAACCAGAAGCTCCGCCACTTCGTGACATCGCTGGCGGTTCATGGATACCACCACAAGATATGCAGAAATCAGTCTCTCCACGAACCGGATGACAACTGTGTGTGTGTCTTATGCAACAAGACATGTGATAGATACCTTATCCTAATCTGTGGGAATCGGGAGCTATCAGTGATTAACTTTGTTCAATCGAAGTAACTCTCAATTATGCACAATTTGTGCGCTTTATTATTATTATTATTATTATTATTATTATTATTATGATTATTATTATTATTATTATTATTATTATTATTTCAGTTCGTTTTTTAAATGCTAAAATCAATGTTTGGCGAACATTAACTGCAAGAGCGCCTACAGCTTAGGCAGTCTTCAGAAAAATGTACACGAGTGATAAAAATGCTCTGTGCAAGCTGTGTAAGATCACTACGCCGAATGGTAGACAGTAATCTAACGATAAGTGGGCTTCGGCATTGTTCATCGGAGAATGTGAACTCGTCTTCGTATTGATGCTGTACTGTGTATTGTCCAGGAGTTTGCACAAATATGAACTGTTTTGTTGCGGCTTTTAATTAAAACTTTATATTCTCCGAAAACATAGTAATTGGTTTCGATTTGAATCCGCTTCTGCGAACACATGCAACTTCTGTAGCTTTCATAATAAGCGATTGTCTGTTGTTAACATTGTTAATGGTGGATGAAGGTTCACGGTATATAAAGCTCCAGGTAAAAACTGTCGGTCATTTGTCACCCACGTTAAAGGGAGTGACGGGTGAAATTTTGGACATTTTCAGTAAAAAAAAAATCTCATTTCCGTTTCCTTGTAAAAAATGAATTAGCAACTGACTACCCTACCACATTATCTCCTGGCCTAGTTGCCTCATAAGTGGTGTCTTGTTGGTGTCACTTGTGAAGTTCAGCCCTGTCTTCGGACAGTTGACTAAACAACAACAGCAATCCCCTATTCCAGCCGTGGCGAAAATGTAACTCACGAGCACATTGTGGCTCGCAATGGTTTCTCTTGCTTTCTACCTCCCACAACCCCCACCCTCTCACTCACTGGAATCAAACTCCGTTCCATTATTTTGTATTTGTCTCTGACCTGCGAGTGGCGTATCGTCGCAATGTCTCTCTCGAAACCATGTACCTCTACAAAAACGAAAGTTTCAAGTAGGATGGGAGGATGCATATTTTTGCTGATAATATGATGAGAATATTAAATGTATGATTTGTTCACAAGTATTACGAGGAAACGGTTGTTTAACATAAAACGGCATTACAAGTTACTACATGTTACTGATGAAACATTAAAAGGTTAAGTGTTATTGTTGTTGTTATTATTATTATTATTATTATTATTATTATTATTATTATCATCTCTGTACGTCGATCCTTTTTCAGCAGATGTACGAAAAATGCGGTTATATCTTCAATTTAAACTCACAGATTTACAATGTGATGTTAAATGAAAGCTAGATATAAGGACTTGACAAATGTTCAACCTTTCAAATTTTTGCCAAAAAATAATATCCGAAGCTTCGTTCTTTCGCTTGCTCTGTTGAAGCCATGTTCACTACAACTTACGTTTGCGAAAAATTATTTTCAACAATGAAAATAGTAAAAACCAAATTTAGATCACGACTGACAGACAAATACCTTCGTGATCAACTATAACTGACAGTAAGTGACATAATTCCTGATTTTGAAACTCTGTCGCAGAGACATTCTGAAGACAATTAATTTTAGGTTGTGATAATGTGTCTTATGTTTTCTTGTTCATTTCTTTCTTCGTTACACGTACTAAACATTAGTTTGTAGCCTTGTACTGTATAAAATTTTATGTAAGTGCTAGACGTAAGGAAAATGAAAATCCGTTAATAAATCAGACAGTTGCTTCACTTCCCCTTCGTGTGTTCGCCTCCCTCCATAGGTGCTATGCACGTTGCAGGTTACACAGTGGCTCGGCGCACGATCGCATTTTCGCCACCGCTGCCCTATTCAATCAAATTATATGTTGAGTAAGTTTCAATGTTCTAGGGCGCTCGAGAGCATCAAAATTACGCAATATATAAATGGCTTCACCTTTGAACTTCAATTCCATGCATATTTTAGAAGCTGTTTTCTCAAACTTCTTTTCAGTACATTTCGTCAATTTCGACGTGTAAAGGCTCTTACAATTTTGATGCTAGAAACATGAAATATTTTTAATGCATGTTCTATACACTGTGCCTAACAAAATAGCGCATGGATTATATCATTAAATGAATACCTTTTAAAATAAAAAATGAAATATTTATAGTGGCAATGGAAAATTTATATTTTTAGGTATGCAGTGGTTATAACATTTTTCTCCTTTTTTAGTAAAGATATAGGAAAACTGATGCATTATATATGCCACTGGTTTTGCAAAAAATTGAAACATTTTACTCAAAAATTGAGCGACATATTTCATTTTGAAATTAAATTAAATTTCGAATAACCTCTGCAGTTCAATGCATCATTCCTGGTGCTGCTCCTACTACTACTACTACTACTACTACTACTACTACTACTACTACTACTATCAATACTACTACTGCTGCTACTACTACTAAAGAAAGATAACAGAGGATAATTAGAAACCCCATAATTGCATGGAACGTTTAAGTGGTTGATGATATGTGATTTGAAATAATCGTAGATCATCACTTTTTGAGAATCATCTTAGCATAATCATGAAACAAAGAACTTGAACTTTTGATGAATATCGTAACCAGTGCAAGGAAATAAAATGCAGCATTCGCTAGTCAAGCTACTAGTAATATCTTGAATGTAATATATTATATACGACTAGCCGTACCGTGTGCTCCGCTGCACCCGTTAGAAATAAATATAAAATAATTACATAATTAAAATAGGACATTTCATCCAGAGAACATTAGTGTTTGATAGAAGGATAAATCGTTTAGTATGTTACTTAATTTAAATTGTATTTTAAAAAATTAAAATGCGATCATTTTGATCCAGAGACCATTCATTTGGTGCAATGACAATTCCTTTAACCTGTTTCTTAATTGTTATTACATGCAACCATAGTTTAATGGACATTGACATCATTTAGATTTAATGTGTATATTTTATTTTACTTGTTATAGGTTTCCATTGAATTATGGTAATAACTTAATTTTAACCCTTGTTTTCTACGTATTCAGTAAATGGCGCTTGGCCCACTATGGTTGTGAACCCTTCAAATAACTTAAATTATATTATATAATATTACATTAGATATATTATATTATATTATATTATATTATATTATATTATATTATATTATATTATATTATATTATATTATATTATATTATATTATATTATATTATATTATATTATATTACATTACATTACATTACATTACATTACATTACATTACATTATATTATATCAGAAGTTACTGTAATAACATTATAGCATTATGTGCATCTAGAGAAACTACACTTTCCAATGGTGAAATAATAATTAATTATACAAATCGGTTAATTTAGCTTCCGATATTACTTCATACAAACACAGAAACATTCTCTGTAGGCTATCTTTCATAGCTTTCGATTGTTGCTGTCCAAGGCCCCTTATAGACGAAGTCATTTGTTTTTTAATTCATTACACGGCCTTAGATGGCAGTTATTTTAATTTTAAAACTCATTTATCTCATTAAATATCAGTCCTATCAAAATTTTCCGAGGAATAAAACTTATCGGAAATTATTTTTAAAGAAACTTTTGTTATGTAACATTTTTCACAAAAATCTATAATAAGCGAGATATTTTAATTTATTTAATTCAGGCCCCCTCATAAGCCCCCTTTTGAATAATGTATTTTGAATGCCATATAGCCTAAAATCTAAGTTACAACGAACTTAAATTATATTCCAATTTTCATCGAAATCCGTTCAGCCATTATCGCGTGAAAAGGTAACAAACATACAGACAGACAGACATACAAACAAAATTTTCAAAAAAGCGATTTTCGGTTTCAGGGTGGTTAATTATATATGTTAAGACCAATTATTTTTGGAAAATCGAAAATTACCAGAAAAATTTCGGCTACAGATTTATTATTAGTATAGATGATGTAAGATTAAATCACTCTGTGAATTATTGTTACAATATTGTATTTACATTACCTCTAATTTGTCATGAGAATATCCATTTGATCATAATAGTCTTAGCTTTAGTATAATTATGTTTTATACGATGATGTTCAGACTTCATTTATTTTTCAAATAATATGTTGCTGGTTGCTAAGCAACAAGATGAGTGGAGAATATTACATGAATGATGGGACAACTTCTCCGAATAATTATTATATGCTTACTTTAAATTTCCACGTTAAAAATGTGGTTATGTAATTATTTCCGCTTTCAGAATTTCTAAATTATTTAAAAATAAGAAGAAAGTAACAGTAAATGAGGTCTACGTTAAACCATTAATAGTTAAAATAGTAACATCATATACTAGGTAACTACATAAAACCGGGAAGTAATGAGGTTTTTGTCGACAAAAATAGGTTCGCTTTTTTCTGAGAATCGCCGCTGGGTGTCTCTATCCGACGGTGATTAGAATCCCCTATAGACTGCGTAGCGCCGTATTGACAGGATGAATCTAAAACTAAACATGCTATGTAGACAGGGCTTGTAGGGTTAACCCAGCCCTTTGAACCGCAGCGAATTGTGCTGCACGGTATAACCAGTGTGAAGCTGTTAATGACGTCCTATGCAGCCATGTGACGTAGCATCCAACTAAACAGATTGCTGAGTGCAGCTTTCCGGACGTAGGCGAGTCATAAGACCACAACACATTTGAAGAAAATTAACAGTATTCTTATTCGCCATAAAAATAATAATAATAATAATAATAATAATAATAATAATAATAATAACAACAACAACAACAATAATAACTGATTCGAAACAAATATACTAAACATTGTAGAATTTCACAGGCACAACGTCTCGAATTTCTCATATCTCATGCGGTGGTAAGAATAAACATGAGTATATAGTATATACTGGACTTTTTTTTAGTAAATGCTCTTGTTAGTAAGAATAAAAACATTTGAGTACCTACCCATTTTTGATTACATACTCATAACATGGAAGCATAGTAGAATATACTCAAGTGTCCATCTTGTACAGAATATATACTCATGCTTGATAAGAATAAAAGCTAGTATATTCTCATATTTATAAGTTCGTTCTCATGTTATTCTGAGTATGGTTTGTAGCAGGCTCAATTCTGAGTATTTGTTGATTTGTGTTCAGTTTAAAGTTAAATTAAAAAGAAATGGCATAATTTATGAACGATGTAGTGCCTCATGGAAAAATATAGAAAAAGATGTGAACTTCAGAAGTCTTTAGCGCTTCACAAAAGTGGATGTGAAATTGGTTAAACACGTAATTGTTCTTCATAAAAAAACAACCTATAAGAATATGAATGGCTATCAAATTATAAGGTTAGATTGTATTGTTAAATATAATTAACAATTACAGTTTATTTTGTAAAATTTGAATTGCAAAATGCAATTACTTGTAACTTTAAAATTATATATAACTGCTCCATAATAAAAAATACAATTAGCATAAATGGAATTCTAGAAATGGATTGTAATCTCTATCCAACATCCCGTAATGACGATTTCCCAGTAGTATTTTCTTGTTTCCTGCTTTATTAACGTCACTTATCTGATTCACTCTCTCTTTCATATTTATTTACTTATTTATTTATTCATTTATTTAATTTATTTATTTGTTTTATTTTACTTAATTATTTAAGTAATTTATTTAATTACCTACTTATATAATTATTTATTTTATTTATTTATTTAATACATTTATTTATGTATCTATTTATTTTATTAATTAATTAAATTTATTTAATTAATTTTTTTATTATTTATTTTATTTATTTATTTATTCATTCATTCATTCATTCATTATTAAAATTTACAAAAAGCAAAACATAAACCACTACAACAAGCAGATAGCATGTGACAGTCTATAAAAAACTGAGCATCACGATGCAATGTGGTCAAAGAGGATAGGTAACATGAGTATATACTATAATTAAACGATCAAGAAGGCTGTAGAGAGGAGTATATATTCGCGTTAGGTAGAATGCTTTTATTATTACG
Organism: Periplaneta americana; assembly: GCF_040183065.1. Taxonomy (NCBI): domain Eukaryota; kingdom Metazoa; phylum Arthropoda; class Insecta; order Blattodea; family Blattidae; genus Periplaneta; species Periplaneta americana. The sequence goes on from NC_091124.1 coordinate 43,576,695, forward strand.
AAAATGAGTATGTTCTAGTGGTTACGAGTATATAACCACAGGAAGTGCTCATTCTTATCAGTATAAACCTTGAGAAAGTACTTAAGCTTTATTCTTACTACCCATGGTATCCAGAAATTATTAAAATTAGTTACATCAGCTAATTTGGAGTATTTTTAATAGCAATAAATGACCTTCCAGAATTCATTAAAGCAATAACAATTATGTATGCAGATGACACTACTTTCCTATGTTCTTCCTCTGCTCTAAATCAATTACATGCTCTCAACAACGACACTCTATCACAGATGGCTTTATGATTTGAATCTAATGGTTTCTTGCTTAATCAAGAAAAAACCATCAACTTAACTTTCAGCCTAAACTATCTAATAAGTAAGGACAACAGAGTCAACTACACAAAATTTCTGGGACTTTTTATAGACTCCAGTTTAACATGGGATAAGCACATCGAATACATATGCACAAAGCTATCAAGAGTTTTATATTTGCTAAAGAAATTAACTACTTGCGTTTCTCAAAATTATTTGAGATGTGCCTACTTTTCTATCTTTCAGTCGATAATTCGATATGCCCTAATTTTCTGGGGAAATGGAACCAAAATTGGAAGCGTCTTGATTTTACAAAAGAAGATCATTAGAATTCTATGTAAATCAAACTATCTGGAACATTGTCGGCCACTTTTCAGACAATCACAGATCTTAACAATCATAAATTTGTATATATATGATCTAGTACTTTACACTCGACAAAATATCGACAATTACTCATTAGTGGCCAATATACATGATCATGCAATTAGAAATAGTGAACAAATTATTATTCCATATTGTATATTACACAAGAGCAACACAAACTTTTTAATTATGGGGATGAAATTATATAATAAGCGCCCAAGTAAATATTATAGATTACCAATCAATAGTTTCAAAACTAGATTTTACAATTGGTTATTAAATAATCCTTTTTACTCTGCTGAGTTTTTCAACACAAATTTATACGAAACTGTATTTTAATAAATAACTTTAATTGCAATTTAGTTAGTTTTCTTCAATTTAAAAGTTTCAGATTATTTCATGTTTTCATTGTATTACATAAATTTTACTGTTTCTGTTATTAGTGATTTTTAAAATGTATTTATATGTTTTTTCAATGTATTCTGACGAAGTCTAAAACTGTATGTCAAATGGCCAAATAAATTGAATTGAATGGAATTGAATTGAATGGAATTGAATTGAATTGAATTGAATTGAATTGAATTGAATTGAATTGAATTGACATAACCAAATCGCGAGTGAAAGCAAGAGCGAGTACCCCTCCAGAAAGCAATGCCGAGACCCTGGCTCAACCTTACACGTGGTACTGGAGTGTTGGTTTCGTGATCAATGCGGCGAATCACATATTCCTCAGCTGGCTGCTTATTTATGTTCACGCGATGCTAGAAAGATTACGGTCGATTATGTAAGATATAAATTGACTATCAAGAATGCGACGTACACTTTCTCTCAATGCGTTGTACGATCTCCGTAATAATTCAGGTCCTTCATCACGTTGCAAATGATACCACTGTTTATATTTATATCTCCTTGTCTTGAACTGTATATAAATCACTCACAACTAATACCAAAAGCTAGATATTTGGCTACACGTATTATATTGTAATCATTTCTAATATTTTTTCTATTTACAGAAATGTGCATTAAAATTGATTTGAGTGCCAAAATATAGGGTAAAGGTTGATAATATTTTGATAAGGGTAATATTGTGATAGCTCTTTTTGAGAATTTATTGCGATTTTACTGAGCGAGAAGAAGATAGGTTTTTTGCGTCAACGTATTAAAGAAATGTTCATGGACAAGTTGCTGTACAAAACCTGTCCTTCTCTCGCTCAATAAAATTGTAAAAGATTCTCAAAAAGAACTATCACAATATTACCAACCTTTACCCTGTTAGTAGTTTGTCTTAAGGCTTTGTATGACCGGATTTTCTGTTGTCATGGAATTGTCCGGCGAATTTTTTGTTAAATTTGTTTATACACGATATAACATCTTAGATCATATCACGTGTATAGGAACTTTGGGTATTTATCGTGAACTATTCTTGCTATTCTGTTTCATTTGTTATAAATGGCTTGTATTCATTTTAACCCCTGTAATCGTATTGTTATTATTATTATTATTATTATTATTATTATTATTATTATTATGAACATTAAATCCAGACGTTTGAGATGGGCAGGGAATGTAACACGGATGGGAGAATCCAGAAATGCATATAGAGTGTTAGTTGGGAGGCCGGAGGGAAAAAAGATCTTTGGGGAGGCCGAAACGTAGATGGGAGGATAATATTAAAATGGATTTGAGGGACGTGGAATATAATGATAGAGACTGGATTCATCTTGCACAGAGTAGGGACTGATGGCGGGCTTATGTGAGGGCGGAAATGAACCTGCGGGTTCCTTAAAAGCCAGTTGTAAGTATTATTATTATTATTATTATTATTATTATTATTATTATTATTATTATTATCATTTAAATGATACGTTCTATTTCTTTTTTTTTTCTTTTTTGCTAGACAGATATGGTTTGTCATCCCCTTAAAAATTATGTGTCTGAAGATAGTGGGTGCAATTTAAAATTCAAAATAGGAGAAGTGGGGGTTGAAGGAGTGAAACAGAAAGTTCAATCACAGTTTTTTAAACTCACATCGAAAACAAAATCGACGTGTTTTTTCCTCAAAATCATGTCCTCTGCACACATAAAATTATTAAAGGTGGAAAGTTTTGAAATGAACATATGATATACAGTATAGAGCCATCGCGGACAAACAGGGAATTCTAATGAAAAAGTCTTTTTTTCAGTAATGTCCGTTTATTATTAGTATAAGATATACATACGGCTCTAAAATTAAATATTCTAATGTTTTATTTCCAAAAGGGAAATATTTTACAAGTTTTATGGGCACTTAATCTAAGTGATCTTGGCAGCGTAATAGGTACTCATAGAGAGATCAGCTGTTAATATCTATTTTTAAGGAACCTGCACTGTTAATCATTGAGGTCCAGGATCAAGGAACTTTTTTACTCTGTACTATATTCTGTCATTTATTTTCAGTACTTTGTGTTAATAACAATTAATCTTACAGTTCAAGTGAATATTTTGACTTAGAAATCTCACAGTTGTTTTGAAACTGAAAAAATGAAGGACATTAACTCATTTGTAACATCCGTGACAGCTATAAAATATTTACCGGTTATGTTTTTGTGAACTAATTGGATGCCATGAAATTTGCATAGCTTTCACATGGACACTATGAGAATGAATATATTTTTGCTTGAGCCAGAGACCTGAGTTTTACACTTTTTATTAATAAGATGTGATGTGAGTTCACAAATCTTGTAACATCCGTGACGGAACCTTTTCTTTATTTTCTGAAATAATAATAAATTTTATTCAGCAACTTTTTTTCTGTAAAATGATACTGATTTTCTAAATTGATTCTAATAATAAAAGTTGACAGAAGTCATTTCATTTTCAATATCTCGAGTTTGAAAATAATAAAAAAGTAACATTCGTGACAACTGGAATGACTGTATATTGTAATTTTATTATTTTTATATTTACAGAAATACGCATTAAAATTGATACGAATGCTAAAATATATTATTAGTTCGTAATGAAGCTTAGTAGAGACAATCCTGCATTCTTAACACTTTGCTTAAATCAGTGGTCGGCATTTCTCGACTCGCGAATCAACCCCTTAATACACAAGCAGGGTGGAGGGATAACGCATGATCTCTCCCTCGCCTTAGCCATCACTTGTTCATTTAACGTTAAGTAGTTTGGATGTCTTCCTCTTCCCCTTTCCTGTGTATTGCGGGCTGCATTTTATATGACTTAATCTTTGACGACCACAGCCTTAGATGTTCACTTACAAATAATAATAGTACATTATACAACGAGCCTATAATGATAGTAATTAAGACGCAAGTATGTTTGTTTATGAAACGAGCGCAAGCGAGTTTCATAATTTTCATACGAGCGTCTTAATTACCATTATAGGCAAGTTTCATACGACTTCTTATGCTCGACCATATTTCTAACTTGAAATTATTCAGAAGTATTCATTTTATTTGTATCTGACAGAAGATCGGAAGTGATCTTGTTCATAGCTCGTGAATTGTGAAATGTGCGCAGACGCGAAAGTATTGATTTTTTCCAAGGAACAATAATGTCATTGACCTTGATGTAATGCAGAAAATGTATAACCTGGAAATTGATTTAGAATTGAAAAACGAGATGACAAATTGAATTTATTTGAATATTATTTACAATTAACGCTAATTATTATAGTAACAGAACATAACCTTCTGCGACAGTATTGGATTTCCAGCCTCCGTGACGTTTCCCTCGTTGTCTTTCGATTGCATATCCGAGAATAATCGAAAACCTGAACTTTAATGAATAGGTGTACTTTAATGACATGCATTAAAGGACTGCTACCAGGTGTATAATTACTACATTTCGGCATGTCGAGCATAAAATATGTTACATTATACATTGTGGCTTATACAGTAGGCTCTACTTGTGAAAATGGTACTTTTTAATGTCATCAGTGTAAGTTAACATATTGAAAATATGATTAATTAATAAGAAATTCAATTGTGCAGTTATGTATTGCTTTAGACAAAGTTCCATGGACTTAAAAACTGATATTTCGTATACATAAGTTATTTGCATTTAGCGATAGCTCTGGAAAAATATGCAAGTAGCTGTACTTCCTGGACCTAATAATAACACATGTAGAGCGCCTTGCTCAAGCAGCAACCAGTGGGACAAGGTCGTCAGTGAAGTGGCCGTCGTAGTAAGGCGCATTGCAATTTTCAACTTCCTGACATCGTAAATTAACTTAGAAGTACGCATAAGGCTTTGCAAACTATTGAAGATTTTTGACACAAAATAAATACACGTAACTGAGTTAGCATTACTAGTTTCACGCAGTGCCACAGTCAACAGGCTGCAGAGGAGGGCGGAACTGACAGTTCCGTCAATTAAAGTGTTTCCTTTCCTCTCAACATGTGCGCGGCTCTTTTAAATTATATTACCACCTGTTGACTCCACTGTTCCGGCGAATGTCTCCCTCGGTCGGCAGTTTAATGTGATTAAATTTAATTAATGCCTTCTGGAAGTACACCGTGACGTATTTTCAATGTAAACACAATGTAAACGTCATTGACTCAATTCTACGCGATCAGCCAGCAATTTAAGACCATCCTCTTACGGAATTCTGATGAGTTAATTCTTGATCTTGAACTTTTGTTCATAGAAAACTGTGTCGAAGAGTCCTGTATCATTCTAGACACGGAATTCCATTGTTTAAACTGATCTGGATGCGAATGATGTAACAGGTATAATCTCCGAGACTGCGTTAGGACCTGGGTTCGATCTCGCTTGTTCTGATTACCAGGTTGGGACTTCTTTTTGCGAGAACTGCCAAGTTCTAAGACGACCATGGCAAATCTTCATTCTGTCCTCTCCAAAGCCCAATCTCCGTACCACTGCAGTAATTCTCGCGAGTGATGTATCAGGGACGGAGAGCTCGTATTGTAAGCAGAGCAGAAAGCATGAGTAGTAGTATATGATTATGTCTCGTGACCAGAATATTGTACGAAATGGAAATATAAAAATTGGAGATTTATCCTTCGAAGAGATGGAAAAAATCAAATATCTTGGAGCAACAGTAACAAATATAAATGACACTCGGGAGGAAATTAAACGCAGAATAAATATGGGAAATGCGTGTTATTATTCGGTTGAGAAGTTTTTGTCATCCAGTCTGCTGTCAAAAAATCTGAAAGTTAGAATTTATAAAACAGTTATACACGTATTACCGATTGTTCTGTGTGGTTGTGAAACTTGGACTCTCACTTTGAGAGAGGAACAGAGGTTAAGGGTGTTTGAGAATAAGGTGCTTAAGAAAATATTTGGGGCTAAGAGGGATGAAGTTACAGGAGAATGGAGAAAGTTACACAGCGCAGAACTTCACGCATTCTATTCTTCACCTGACATAATTAGGAACATTAAATCCAGACGTTTGAGATGGGCAGGGCATGTAGCACGTATGGGCGAACCCAGAAATGCCAATAGAGTGTTAGTTGGGAGGCCGGAGGGAAAAAGACCTTTGCGGAGGCCGAGACATAGATGGGAAGATAATATTAAAATGGATTTGAGGGAGGTGGGATATGATGATAGAGACTGGATTAATCTTGCACAGGATAGGGACCAATGGCGAGCCATTTGTAAGTAAGCAAGGCCTACATACATATAATAGCAACACTGTGACGTGTGTTCATGTACAGATACGGAAATAAAGTTTGGAGCTCTCTTATTGTGTTTCGCTTACAACACTCTGCGCATGCGCAGTAAAAAAAGAACCCCTGTATACAAAGTGGAAGTGAAATAATCCTGCAGATTGGAAGGGACGATAGGGTACACTTAAATAAATATAAAACTTATGTTACGTTTTGTGATTAATTGCACAATTGTAGCGGACAAGGTCGCAGTTGGGTTTTCTCGGGGCTCTCCCGTTTCCCTATGTTAGGCACCTACATCATTCCGTCAACATTTCTCCATTTCATCATCATTCCGTAGCATTTTCCGAACCTCGGCTGAGGACGTACGGAAAAGGTTGGCCTAGGGACGAGTGAGGCTGTCTGCTCGAAACCTGGGTACGCAGCGAAACTTAGAGTATTCAGCCGGTTTGGGTTTGGGGATGCGCCTAGCTTGAGGGTTAGCACAATTCATCTTAGAAAGTCGTAGTGTCCTCTACCGAAATTTCATTCCATTCCGAGCTTTACTATCTTCAGAATCATGTTTCTTGGTCCGACTGATTTAAAGATTTGTGGACATTACGTGGCCAGCAAGATCTCCGGATCTAAGTGTATGAGTGAAGAAATGTTGCTATTACTCTTAAACTTTTCAATCTACCAATTAACAATGCACAAGCATACACACAATGTTTGTAGGTAGGTCTATATTTTGGTTCTCAGATTATCTTTATATTTCGTATATTTGACTTTATAAAAAAATTTTACCTGAAAATATTAATTAAATTTAAGTTAAAAGCATGGATATTTTAGGAAAATTTTTCTCAAAAACTACTTGACTAGAAGACTGAAATTTTGCATACTCCCATTTCATACTGTAGTGAAGAATCGTGGCCACTTTCACATAGTTATCAAGATTATTATGGATTTTACAGCCAGAAAAGTATGAAAAATATGAAAAATTTTAAATCAGTTTTTTTCAAGATGGAATTTTTTTTTCTATGTAACAAATATTCGTAATGTTACAACAATGGCGGAAATATAGTCAACTGCATTGAAAATATGTTTGAATTTTTAGGAACCTGTGGTGCAAAGATTTTCTGAGGAAAATGTTCCTAAAATATATGTGCGTATTTTACTTACGTTTAATTAATATTTTTTTCAGATTTAAAAATACTTATAAAATGAAGTATATGACACAAATATCATAATTTGGGACATCTGGCCGACATTTACGGCTGACCACTAAGATCCAGAATACAAAGCATAGGTTAACTTAAAAATACAATATGATTGCGGAGAGAATACGGAACAATGATAAATTTAAAAAATAAAGTACAATTTGATTTCGGAGAAACATGAGATGAAAGTACATTGAAGAATAATGAAATGAAGTAAAAAACAATATTACGTAGTATTATACAAGTGATTGTGTAAAATTGATAATGAATCTCTCCATACCGTTACACAAATTTTGTTAATGTCCTCATTAGAAAATTTAAGAGAAAGGAGAATGGTTTTGGTTAACTTAAATGAAGTTCCCCTAGCGCCAAAAATAAGTCCTTTCACTTCCCATGTATTAATATTCATTTTGTATCTCTCACTGAAGTGAGGAATACATGGGTTGTAAATAGATAAACTAAAAAGCAAAACATACCTGCGAATATTGTATGTATGCTGTAAAAATTGTAAATTGATAAATTCAAAAGTTGAAGAGTAATAGCAAAATATCTTCACTTATACAAACCAGACACACGCTGAGACTGCTCAGTCCCCTTAAGGTCCAAAGTCTTCAAGAATCGTATGTGTACTACAGAAGAGCTTAAGGTATAATATGTACACCCACAAAACGCAAAAAGTGATGAAAAATTAGAATTTTCAAAATATAACTTTTTTAATAGAGAATTTTCTCCCCTTTAATTTGAAATAAGAATTTTCGAATTATGCCTTATGGTTTTTCAGATAAGTCCCATTTTCCAAAATTCTGCGTCATCAGCAACGATCACTTCTACGAAGATCACTCCAAAAATAATGCACAACATTTTTTAAAATGTATTTTTTTAATCTAAACCTTTGCAATTTATGGAGGTCATAGATACATCCTTCCCCATTGTATTCAAATTTAATTTTAAGTCTGAAACTGGACCGACATGAAGCTGCCTAATGGGTGACATATGACGATGGAGTCTTCTAGGCTCTGAAAGTTAGTGACTCATTTCCTGTAAATAGTAATTTTAGAATATTTAAATCATTTAAACATGATATCTCAGTCAAATATGGTGATACCAAGAAGATATTGGTGTCATTTTGAAGCTTGAAATGTCCCCTAGTGCCTGACAATGAGTAAAATAACATTAATATAGTTAATAATTATTTATGGTTTTTTTACATAATATACATATGCAACATAAAATATTAGTATAAGTTACATATATCGCAATATTTAATTAATGTAAATGAAAATAAAAAACAATAGCTCTATGTCAGGTACTAAAGAATAGTTTTAGCTATAAAACAGTGAAAAAACTGTGGCTCTATCTTAAAAACTGCATGATCTATCATGTTTCAAATTGTATGTCAAAATTATAATCAAAATAATTTTTATAAACCATTTATACATAATTTCAAGGGATCTGTTCACTTCATTCTCTTTCTGGTACCATTCTCAATTGTATAAAAATTTTACAGAGCAAAATTATGCAAAACAAAATTGTTTGTATGTAAAGGTGTACATAGGACCTATACCTTAAAAAACGCTTACAAGAAAAAATAAGAAACTCTGATTGTGAGATAATACAGGCTGTAATGTATAACTTACGCGGAGGGTTAGCCTACACAAGTGTTTAAATTGTAATGGAGGACATTTAACCTAAATCGTTTTTAAAAAAGTGAACAAGATGACTAAACTGTACACTCTGAAGTTTGTTTTCCTGAAAGAGTTTACTTTGTTCGTATTACTATGGTACTGTCGAGCCATTTTAAAATCCATCCTGCACCTAGTGTAATGCGACATCGGTTATTTGGATTGAACAGGAATCGAACCATGCACTCGGCTTGTGCCCGTCTTGCACTGTGCGGGGGATGCGACGCCCACATGAGGGGACTACCCCCGCCCCGGTATCGGTTGCCAAATACTAGTTGGTTATTTGAACGAGATGAGCAGACTGCATGTGTGCCAATGGTTTGTAAAAATGACCCAGTTTAGATTGACATTTTATAGTTAATAAAATTTATCTACACAAACGTCTGCATAAGATGCAATCAAAGCAGTGCGGACTTTGTGCCGCCCCAGTTGAGAGAGAATTTTCTCTGCCTTTCCTTCCTTCAAGCAAATTGCTTTTATTCCCAACTTTCGTTGTAATTAATTTTACAGTCAGATGCGCTTTCTGATATAAAATTATTGACAAAATATTGTTGAGTAATATAGTCTACTGAATACTTAGAACCGAGCAGAAAAAGTTGTATTAAGAAAGCATCTCGGCGGAAAGGTAGAAAGGGTAAGTAAATAAAAGAAAGCAAATTTATCTCCAACAAATGAAGCTTGACTTTTTACTGATATTTTAAACTGTTATTAACCCACTTTCTGAGGGAGAAAAACTGTATTACATCCTCCGTGTTATCTTTGTGTGTGTTTCACCAAGAACTTTTGAATCGTTAGCCTGATTTGGCTGAAACTTGGTAGAGATAACACGTCAGTTGCGAACATCTCGAGACAGTGTAGCTTGCAGTGTTGAACAATCCGAGATCTTAATACCTAAATATTTAATCTGTGAAGTTTCTACCAAATACGGACAATTACAATTTGTAGGACATGAACAATGATATATCTTAATTTTGAATGCATTTCCTGGATCCCAGTTATGTTCAAGAAAAGGGAATTAACTTCGATTTCGTGATATTTAAAGAAAATAGATTTGCATCAGCTTGCATATACAGGATGTTCTGAAAAGGTTCCAGTATTTAGAGAGGAGGTAATATGCATCAAAGCAAGAAATAAAAGTCTTACAAACATGGTTCCTAAAATTAATATCTTCTGAGAAATGAGCAAATGTTCACCATTACTGTGAGAGCAGCATATCTTCTACTGTGAGCTGTTGGGAAAGAAACGAAACATGCTTCTATTCAACACATACGAAACTAACACGTAGTGACAAACGGTTGCATTCTGTTTCCTCATTTGTTTCTTGCCAAAGAGATCACAATGGAAGATATGCTGTTCTTACAGTAATGGTAAACACTTGTTCATTTCTCAGAAGATACTAATTTTAGGATCCATGTTACTGCTACAACAAAACATGATTCGATTCTGAAGATACGAAATTAACTTCCCCGATTGGTATAGTAATAATTACTGTAGTGTGGAATTAGTTTATGTACAGTAGTGGCAAAAAAATCGGACCGACGGAATAATCAAACTCCCCGAAATGAGCCACTGCGCATGCCACGCCCGCATTCACAAGATAGCGAGTAATCTATTGAAATTGTTGTAGTTTCGACTGCTGACGTAGCCCATTTCGAAAGCCATTAGAAAATAAGCTGGTAAAATTCATGTTCTGGGAATAATAATTTAATTAAGTAGTAAAATATCGCTGCAATCGAAAAGTATTGGGAATAAATTTGAATAAGGAACAAAAAAAGTTTCTTTCCCAGGCAGGATTTGAACCACGAAAGTCTTAGTTACCAGTCTATCGTGCTCTGGAGTGAACAAGGCTCTGAAATCAGCAACAAGGGTCGGTCGTCGGTCAGGTTTTTTTTTTAGTACGATTACGAACTTCAACGTACTGTCGTCTGCTTGAGCGTCCTCTTTATACAAACAAAAAGGTATGTGTAATACACAGTGACAAATGGCTGCACTCTGTTTTCTCGATTGTTTTTTTTTTTACCAAAGAGCTCACAGTGGAAGATATGCTGCTCTTACAGAGATGGTAAACATTTGCTTATTTCTCAGAAGATATTAATTTTAGGACCCATGTTTATAGAACTCTTATTTCTTGTTTTTATGCATACTATCTCCTCTCTAAATATTGGGAACCTTTTCTCAGAACACCCAATATAGTTATGGCGATATTTCGATCAGTGTGTCCACACTTGTGGAGTAACGGTCAGCGCGTCTGGCCGCGAAACCAGATGGTCCAGATTCGAATCCCGGTCGGGGCAAGTTACTTGGTTGAGGTTTTTTTCCGGGGTTTTCCCTCAACCCAATACGAGCAAATGCTGGGTAACTTTCGGTGCTGGACCCCGGACTTATTTCACCGACATCATCACCTTCATTTCATTCAGACGCTAAATAACCTAGATGTTGATACGGCGTCGTAAAATAACTCAATAAAATAAAAAAATCGATCAATGTATGCTTTTAGTCAAGTGTTGCAAGACCACAAATACGATAACTGTCAGATTTTTTTCTTCTTTTTGCGGTTTGGAGTATAATGAATTCTATCTCATAACTAAAGGAAGGATATTTTATTCTATCTTTTCACTTTCATATGTTGATAGTAAGTCTCATACAACAGAAGTTATTTCATTTACTAATGACGTATCTCCATTTGTATTCATAAGAGGTTCTTTGTGGTAAAATAATACTGGCGCGACATTCAACAGCCAACTGTTCAGGTCCACATGCCTCAGCAGAGGTGAACGACCATGCAACCAGTACGGGGGTAACGTGTGTAATTGCGGGCGAGTAGAGCGGTTTCCCAGCTGTCCCACCTCCACCTTCACCGTTGTCCTGTGCTGCTACATCATTAGGGCCCACGATACTGAAGCGGATTTCACAGTAAGAATCGTGGATGATGAAATGAGGAAGTAAAGATACAGCATAAAAATCTGATTCGATTTCAATTGATTACTCCCTAACTGTGTGCAGTGCGAGGAGAGTGGTCTTGAACCTGCTGTGCATTATGCACGGTTCACACCGGCGCGATAACAGAATTTTATGGCACACGACATTCAATTCAGTCACTGGCAGACAGCCCGTGTTTATTGTCGTGTGATAACTGCCCGTTACATTCTGCTTTTATGCCACCACGAGTGAGTAAATTAGGCCTATCAGAGAAACTGCATCAAAGTATACCACAAACTCGGCAACACGCAAGCGGAGACAATTGAGATTACGAAGGCGTTTGGTGATGTTTCTATGGGAGAAACGCAAAGTAGGGATGGTACTATTGCCTCAAAGGTTATCGAACATCAGTTGAGAGTTCTTTTTTTACCTTCAGAATGCGGTCTCTCAGCAAACACTTCCGGGTAGAAGTTCTGGAGATCGTGGAGGCCACATTGTTGGAAACTGCCTAATGATACTTGATTAATTAAATAAAATAATTATTTTAGTGTAGGCTTAAACGTGTAACATTACTTTCTCATTAGTTAATGTAAACTCCACTGCCGGCCACAAGCTTTTGCTTCATCGGGAGTGCCAACCAAAAGTGTACTATTATTATGTTTCAAATAAAATTATTATTATTATTATTATTATTATTATTATTATTATTATCATCATCATTAAATTAATTGCTCTGGGGGATGTGCATATGGGGCGTTGCGCCATCTCGCGTGAAGATTATATTTTTCAGATAGTGATTCCTCAGTCTATTGCATGTCCAAGTAAAGAACAGTAGGTAGTAGACCAAAACAATATGACGTCACTAACCAATCTGCGATTGGTTGAAAGCCAAAGCCAATGTAGGCTACACTATAAAATATAGTCCCGTAAAAATTTCATTATAACTAAATTACGTAAATTAAGTCAGTGCAGTGTAATTAACCGTCATAGGAAGACTGTCTTCGAGGAGCCTATTGTACAGAGGTATGGTCTTGTACATTACAAGTAAATGCTCTAGTATGTAAGTAGTACAAATACTAGAGTTTATGTTGTACAAAAGGTTTTCTACAGTTGTACTTTACTACTCCATACTTACCAATTACTAGTGAAGTTTCATGATTGTGTTCCACACTAGTATTTGTAACTTAGGTACCAGTCAAGTATTATTTCTGCAGTGCTTGGGAAAAGTGACTTAAGTCAGTTTCCACAAACCTTTTTTGATAATTTATTGACAACTTACACTGGTTTATGTCGATTTGATTTTTTTCTGTATTAATTATTGTAATGGGAGAAATATTCATGTATTTTTTTCCAAGCGAACAGATGTTCTGTAAGTTGTCAATAAATTATCAAAAAAGGTTTGTGGAAACTGACTTATGTCACTTTTCCCAAGCACTGCAGATTTAAAAAATGAAAGAAGAATAATACATGCATGTACTGGTGCTATTTAAATATTTATATCATAATGTTAAATATATTTTGATAAATATGCAGTCTAGAATATATTTTCTTGCTTGTATTTCCTTCAAAAGAAACAGTATCGTTTCCTTTGACACCATTTTAATAATCTATCAGTGTTTACAATTTCGTGACAATTAAGTTTAGCGGGTGAAGATAGTTATTAGCGATATCTGTTGGTTAATACATATGAGAATCTATCCCGGATCACATGCGGGAATCGCAGAAGAACATGACGATAATAATAGGAAAGTAAATTTTCATTATCGAATAAATAATATTGCAGGATTATGAGATTATTTAATATTACAACACTACGAATCTTTGCTGTGTAACCTATCTTAAAATACCGCATTCAATTCAATTCATTTTATTAAGCCATTAAACATACAGTGATAGGCTTCGTCACTATACAGAAGGGAGGAAAGAAAAAACATACATTTGAAAATACACATATAATTGAAAACAGTAAAGTTTAATTAGAATGAAAACACAAAACATTTTGAAACTCTAAAATTAATGAAAACACTTCACTCTTAATGTAATAATTGTAACTAAATGTAAATAACTTTATTTATTAAAAACAATTTCGTATGAATTTATGTTAAGAAACTCGTCTACAGAATAGAAAAGATTAATTAAAAGCCAATTATAAAATCTAGCTTTGAAACTATTGGTTGGTAACTTATAATATTGACTGGGAAGCTTATTATATAATTTCATCCCCATGACAGAAAAATTTGTACTAGTTTTATATAGGCCTAATCTACAGTATGGAATATTAATTTGTTCACTATTTCTAATTTCATGCTCATGTATATTGGCTGTTAATGAGTAATTGTCTATATTTTGTCGAGTGTAAAGGACTAGGTCATTATAAATTTATGACAGTTAATATCTGTGATTGTTTGAAAAGAGATCGACAAGTTCAAGATAGTTTGATTGACATAGAATTCTTTTGCAAAATCAAGACACTCCCAATTTTGCTACCATTTCCTGAGAAAATTAAGACATACCTAATTATCGACTGAAAGAACGAAAAGTAGGCACATCTTAATTAATTTTGAGAAACGCAAGTCACTAATTTCTTTAATAAATATATAACTCTTAATAATTTTGTGCATATATATTCGATATGTTTTTCCCATGTTAAACTGGAGTCTATGAAAAGTCCTAGAAATTTGGTATAGTTTTGTATGTTGTCCTTTTTTATTGCATGATTTAGGTTAAAAGTTATGTTGATAGTCTTTTTTTTTTTTTTTGATTAAACAAAAAACCATTAGATTCAAACCATAAAGCCATCTGTGATAGAATATCATTGGTTAGAGCATGTAATTCATTCAGAGTAGAGCTAGAACATAAGAATGCAGTGTCATCAGCATACATAATTGTTATAGCTTTAATGAATTTAGGAGGGTCATTTATTGCTACTAAGAATAGCAGTGGACCAATT
The DNA here is from genome assembly GCF_040183065.1 of Periplaneta americana. NCBI lineage: Eukaryota > Metazoa > Arthropoda > Insecta > Blattodea > Blattidae > Periplaneta > Periplaneta americana. Next base: position 43,591,749 of record NC_091124.1, read on the forward strand.
ATTGAGCCTTGTGAAACACCATAATGTATACTAGAGAGACTTGACCAATTTTCACCTATTGAGACTAATTGCCTTCTGCCATGAAGATAGGTTCTAAAAATATTTAGTGTATTCCCTCGAATATCATAAAATTCTAATTTTGATAAAATTAAATTGTTATCAACGCAATCGAACGCTTTGGAGTAAGGAGAAGAATTCGATGAACGAAATACGAAGATGAATAGCTGTTTCATGTTATGACGTAGTATGTTTATTGATATGACGTCATTTGCAGCGATTCACTGATAATGTACAAGACACTTTAATTCTTTCGTGGAGCATAAAGATGTAACTTCAAACTTTACAACTTTCACAAGTAACTTGTAATGTACAACATCATATTGTGGAATAGGCACCAGATATCTTCGACTGGAAATTGAGTCTTAATGCAAGAGACAAGTGATGAGAAAGACAGGCGAAGCCTCGAAAGGCTATTACTATGGCGGGAGGTTAAGGCTACCACCTTTAGAGACAGTCGGCATTAATGACAGTAGGATATCAGTCCTATGTGCTGGCAGAATTTTCTTCCAAGGAAATACCCCTGATATTTAATTCTATCACGGTCTCAGTGAACCCCAGGGCCTAGTACGGCCCGAAAATGAGATCAATGGAAATCCCCATAGGGGATCGAAGCCGCAACTTTCCGGCTTGCAACGCAACGCTTAAACAGTGACTCTGCCTTGCACTGCGATAGATGCAAGAGGTATCTGATTTCCTTCTTTGTTTCTAAAAAGAATAATTTTATCAAACATTTTTGGTCACCCGACATATTTGACTTTTTTTTTATTTTATTTTATTTTTTATTTTTTTTTTTTTTTCAGAATTTCATGTCTTAATATTGAACAAATTTACAATTGAGGGGCGTTTTCACAAAACTCGTTATCTACAAAATCTTCTTTTTTTCAAGACAACTCTTTTCTAAAATACACAACTGTAGATACCGAGTTTTGAAAAATCTCTTTTATTTCAAGATCAATTTACTGATATAATTACCAACTTTAGCTTAATTCTGATAGCACCATTGGATTCTCCTGACCCTGTTTTGAAAAATCTCTTTTATTTCAAGATCAATTTACTGATATAATTACCAACTTTAGCTTAATTCTGATAGCACCATTGGATTCTCCTGACCCAAAAACATAAGCATACGCTAAAACCTCAAAATCTAAAAAAAATATAGATAATGAGTTTTGTGAAGATGCCCCTCAATTTCATTTTTTTAACTTTTCCATAAAAATCGTTGTAATTATAAATGCAACATAGAAACTTTTCATAATACTAGACAACAGTTCGTTAAAATACGCGTACATTACATTACGAAATATGGGTATGTAATTTATTACCTTATTTATGTATGAATAATTTGTTGGTGAATTGAAATGTTGGATAGTTGGAATTTTTTCAAATTCTGCTTAGAGGTCTAAATACAAATATCCCACTGTACTGATAACCGCAACTTTAACATTTACAGTGTTCTGCGCACTCCAGAAAACAAATCGAGGCAAAGCGCATTTAAATTCCCATAGTCAACAAAAAAAGGCTAAATTTAAACTAAATGTATTTGCAGTCAATAGTGGCTTTGTGACATTACAGTGTTTTGTATAATTTGAATTGAAGCCTTTTCGTGTTGTTGCAGTCGGATATTTGAGGCTGTTGCCGTATTGTGTACGAGCTTTGTCACGTTCAGTGCAGCTAAAGTTCAAAGTGATACCTGTCCTGTATCATTCATATATAAGCGCGACTGCCAACAATTTTCTATTGATAACGCAAACACAGATACAATCATATTGTCATAATCAGTCAGGAATTAGGCCGTTGTACATGTATTTCGGCCTCGTGCTGTGCACCTTCTAAAGGATTTGCTTTCTAAGCAAATAATGCAACGCAAAACAAAAGGAAGGCGAGATGTAGGCAGATATAGGAAGCGATTGGCTGAAATCGGAACAGGTTTGATGACCCAATACATGTATGATGATGATGATGATGATGATGATGATAAAATTATCGAAAAATTGAGCAGCTCCCGGCCGTCAGTAAATACTCCTCACTTAGCTGGCAAAAAGTGTTGAATACACGCCATTTTGGGTGTCACGTGACAGTGTAAGCATATATATTCACGGAGGAGGGCAACTCACCTACTCTCTCCAAGTGCATTCCCTTTCTGTTAGTACGGGCAGTTAATTTTTATATCTGTCTGTGGAGATCTGTATGCATAGGTTTCGACACGAGTTCACTAGTAGTTACTTTATGAGATTGCATGATCAGAACTCAAATTTACTAAAAATGTTCTGTAAAATACATTAAATGGCATGCTACCTAATATTATTTATTTATTTATTTATTTATTTATTTATTTATTTATTTATTTATTTATTTATTTATTTATTTATTTATTTATTTATTTATTTATTTATTTATTTATTTATTTCAAACTAGCTGTACGCATGCGCTCCGCTGCACTTGTTAGAAATAAATATAAAGTAATTATATAATTAAAATAGGACATCTGGTCCAGGGAACATTCGTGTTTGATAGAAAGATAAATCGTTTAATATGTCACTTAATTTAAATTGTATTTAAATAATTAAAATGCGATCATTTTAGTCTAGAGACCACTCATTTCCTTTAACATATTTCTTAATTGTTATTACATGCAAATAATTAAAATGCGATCATTTGGTTCAGAGAACATCCTTTTTGGTGCAATTTGGTCCATCAAAATTTTGCTTGGAATGAAACGTATCGGAAATCATTTTTAAAGAAACTTTCGTTATGCAACATTTTTCACAAAAGTTAATAATAAGGGAGATATTTCGATTTATTTAATTCAAGCAACCTTATAACCTCCCTTTTAATTAAAGTATTTTGAATGCTATATAGCCTAAAATCTAAGTTACAACGAACTTAATTTATATTTCAATTTTCATATAAATCGGTTCAGCCATTATCGCGTGAAAAGGTAACAAACATCCAGATAGACAGACAGACAGACAGACATACAGACATACAAACAAAAATTTCAAAAAAGCGATTTTCGGTTTCAGGATGTTAATTATACATGTTAACACCAATTATTTTTTGGAAAATCGAAAATTACCAGAAAAATTTTGGCTACAGATTTATTATTAGTAGCTATAGATATGGGATGAAGATAAATGCAAACAAGACAAAGACCATGATCATAGGAAGAAAAGTAAAGAAGGTAAACTTGCGAATTCTAAATGAGGCAATAGAGCAAGTGGACAGCTTCAAATACTTGGAGTGTACTATAAACAGTAACATGAGCTGCTGCCAGGAAGTCAAAAGGAGAATAGCAATGGCCAAGGAAGTTTTTAATAGAAAAAGGTGCATCTTCTGCGGACCTCTGGAAAAAGAACTAAGGAAGAGACTAGTGAAGTGCTTTGTGTGAAGTATGGCATTTTATGAGGCAGAAATATGGACATTACGACGAAGTGAAGAGAAGCTGTTAAAACCACTTGAAATGTGGATTTGAAGAAGGATAGAGCGTGTGAAATGGACAGACAATAAAAAACGAAGTTGTGTTGGAAAGAGTGGGTGAAGAAAGAATGATGCTGAAACTGAAGATAAAAAGGAATTGGCTGAGTCACTGGCTGAGAAGAAACTGCCCAGGAAGAAATGGTGAACGGGAGAAGAGTTCGAGGCAAAAGAAGATATCAGATGATAAACGACATTAAGATATATGAATCACATGCGAAGACTAACAGGAAGGCAGATAATAGGAAAGATTGGAGAATGCTGGGTTTGCAGTGAAAGACCTTCCCTTGGGCAAACATTATTTATTTATTTATTTATTTACTTATTTATTTATCTAGTGGAGTCAAGGCCATCAGATCTTCCCTATAACATATTGTTGACTATTAACATATTATCTGCCTTCTGATTTCAGTGCAGAATAAAGGCTGGTTCACAATAAACCGGGAACGGAAACGAGAACGGAAATAATGTTAAAATGAATTTATTTAAATGTGAGCATTCACAATTAACTATTGTGAATGCTCACATTTAAATACATTTATTTTAACATTATTTCCGTTCTCGTTCTCGTTGTCGTTTCCGTTCCCGGTTTATTGTGAACCAGCCTTAAATAGCTGCGTTTGTAATCGCTAAGCAGCAGCAACAGTATTCCAGAACAGCTGTTTTATGTAGCTTACACTTTTTAATTGGTTATTTGACGACGCTTTATCAACTGCCGAGGTTATCTAGCGTCTGAATGAGATGAAGGTGATAATACCAGCGAAATGGGTCCAGAGTCCAGCGCCGAAAGTTACGCACCATTTGCTCTCAATGGGTTGAGGGAAAACCCCTGAAAAAAACATCAACTAGGTAACTTGTTCCAGCCAGGTTTTGAACCCGGGCCCGCTTGTTTCACGGTCAGGCATACTGTTATTCCACAGCAGTGGACGGCGTATAGTTACAGGCATTAATATTCTAATCGAAGAATCGCAATATTGATAAAGCGTCGTAGAATAACCTACTATATATATATATATATAAATGAATATGACAATGCACTATATTTTAACAGTTTGCAACAATGAGGGTGTTAAGAATCATCTCTATAATAAATACAAATGTTGATTAAAAAACGGAAAATCTCAGAAGTTAGGAATAGGAACTTTGAAATGTCATATTGAAAAGACGACAGAGCTGAATCAATCGAAGTCTCCACATTAATAATTCATACACCGTTACTTGCTGTCACAGTGTAACCTTACAGGGGATATCGACATGAATTAAATTAAGTAATATCCATTACTTTAAGATATGGTGTAAATGGAGAAGTTACCTTCTGCAGAGAAGATTGTAGCAATTGCAAGGTAATGTAATATGATACTTCAACTATAAACTAGGTAATACATTTCTAATGGAAGTGTTATCTATATCGAATAAGGAGAATCAGTGATAATAAAAGGCATGTATCGCCGTTGGAAAGGCGTTCAGGAATTCAACTGGAAATGTTTATTCCCAGGAACATACCACGTGCAACCGTGATCAAATCAGATATCCACTCATGTTCCTGCTGTAATGTCTTCCACTTGTTTCCTGTATTGAATTGAAGCTTTTACACCAACAGCGTTCTATCTTCTTTAAAAGAGCATATACAAAAAAAAATACATTAATATTCCCAGTGGACTAGAAAAACTTCATGACATTCTGAATTGACTATACATGCTTGGACACATATATTCTCAATGTATTACATAGCACTCAGTAACATGTTCTGGTCCGACTACCTAAATATCGTAGACATCTATTTTGAATGGATTAAATAACATCCATTGATATATTGTGAATCGATTGCATCAATTTCATTGTCATTATTTTGAATGAATTACAAATATTTTTTTACGATAATGTGTACTAAGTGCGTAAAGCGAGCCTTTAAAACACTAGTGTGTAAAAAAAGTAAGTAATGACTTTACGTACTGCTAAACAAAATGCAATATTCAAAGTACTGTACACACTTCATTCAGTAAGAAATTAATGCAGTACCTCGATTTTTCATGACGTAAATATTACACGTAACAAATTTAACATTCATATTTGCATTTTATCCCGTATTATTCTAAAGTCACATATGTAGTAGGCCTACTTAATGCTTGCATAGTTTCAAGGATCTGAAGTAACTTCGCTTTTCATAAATGGCTATTATTCCATGGGCACTTGTTTCTTTTCTTTTTTTTTTATCATGGCCGGTTTAGACGACCATTTCATCGTAAACATGAATAAAATACGATTTTATATGGATACTTAGTCCTTAATGGTTGTGAGTTTAGACGGCCATGAAATCGTGATCTTATAATTCTCTTCAACTTGATATATTTATTTAATGTAAATTTGTGCTATCGTAGAAAAAACATTGTATGCTACACATTCGTAAAGTTATATTTTTGGCCTTCATATGCTCGTGAAACTCGGCTACACCTCGTTTCACAAACTTTAGACTCCTGCCAAACAGAGGATCTTTACGAACTTGTAGCATAAATAACTATTTTAGCACATATCCTGAATAGATTACAAAAATTGCATTAGCTCATATTCTGAAAGGATTACATAAAATTCATTAGTACATAGTCTGAATATATTAAATAAAATTCATTAGCAAATATTTCTTATGGTTTACATAAAGTTCACAGTACATAGTCTTAATGGATTACAAAAAATTTAACATATATTCTGAATGGATTAAAAAAATTCATTAGCACGTATTGTGAATGGATTACAAGAACTTCATTAGCACATATCCTGAATGGATTTCCAAAAAATCATTGGCACATATTCTGGATTTCAGAAAATTCATTAGCACATATTCTGAATCCATAACATAGAATTCAGTACTGAATGTATTACATAAAATTCACTAGCACATATTCTGAATGGATTACAAAAAAGTCATTAGTAATATTCTGAATGGATTTCAAAAAATTCATTAGCACATATTCTGAATGGATTTCAAAAAATTCATTAACACATATTCTGAATGGATTTAAAAAAAAATCAGTAGTATATATCTTGAATGGAGTTCAAAAAATTAATTAGCACATATTCTGAATGCATTGCATGTAATTCAATACTAAATATATTACATAAAATTCAATAGCACATATTCTGAATGGATTACAGGAAATTAATTAGCACATATTCTGAATGTCTTACATAAAATTCATTAGCATATTATTTTTTGAATGCATTACAGAATGTATTGTATAGAATTCATTACTCATTGTATTTAAAAAAATCCATTAGCACATAGTCTGAATGAATTAAATAGAATTTATTATCATATATTATTCTAAATAATTACAAAAAATTCATTAGCACATTGATTTCAAAAAAGTCATTAGTACATATTATGAACGGATTTCAAAAAATTCATTATCACATATTCTAAATGGATTTCAAAAAATTCATTGTCACATATTCTGAACGCATTACATAGAATTCATTATAATTGTGTGCCTACCATTTACTCAAAAAAAAACAACAATTTTTTGTAAGCTTTGTCTTCTAGGCAGCCTTCACTTGGAGGAAGCCTAATCAAATTTATTCAAAATAAATACATAAAAATCACTAGCACATATGCTGAATGGATGATATGAGATTCAGTACTGCATTGTACGTAATAATAATGATATAATAATAACAACAATAATAATATAATAATCATATTTATCTAATCTGGCTGAGCTGAGGCCAGCAGGTCTTCGCTTCTGACTTTACTCTAATTGAATACAATAGCTTTACAATACAATAATAAGTTGAAAGTACAACAATAATGTGACAGTGAATAACAATAATAATATTAATAGTAATAGTAATAGTAAATAATAAAAATAAAATTAATAATAATAATAAATAATAATAATAATAATAATAATAATAATAATAATAATGAAACTAAGGTAAGTAGTGTTAGTGAAAAAAATAAACATCAATAGAAGTTATAATATAATAATATTTTATTATTATTGTTATTATTATCATGATGATGATTATTATTATTATTATTATTATTATTATGATTATTATTATCGGTACTAATACAGTAACATCATGAAGTTATTTTGAATGTTTGTAGTGTTAGAAATATATAACCATTTAAAAAACTGAAAAAAAAATTGAAACAACTTTTATTGGTAACGTGAATTACTACTTGATAAATGCTTGTTTGGTTTCGAGAAGAAGAAAGAAAGTAGAAAAGTATGAAGATGTTCGGTGGCCGGGTATGAATGGTACTGAGGATGCTGTGATTGTGTCTAAATTATAGTGAGAGGATAAATTTTGAAAACGACATTTTGTCTGATCCTATCTGATAATGTTTGAACACATGGATCAACCCCATTCACGTAACATTATTTCGACCCCAGGCAGCCATGACATTGACAACACTTGTTGTACTTAGTTTCAATGCACCTTGCTCTCTCGGCAACTTCTCTGACGTCAGTGTCACGCGTGTCTGCTTACTGTTGCAGGCGTTTTACTCTGTTATTGCTAAAAAGTTATCGGATGTTGGCTACATGTTGAATAGGCTGAAGTCGTTTGTTTCGTTATTCCTTTTTTTTTAATGTAAATAAAAGAAGATCAATTTCGGATTCCTTGCTACATATTTTCTTTATTTAATTCCATGTACACCATAATTACTAATTTAACTGTGAGACTATGACATGTTCATAATGTGTATGTCCGCTTCATGTATTCATCTGCAATTGAACAATTGAAGTAGATTTGACCATATAACGCCGTCTTTTTGAACCTCTTTCATTGGTCCACTTAAAAGAACAAAGAGTACCACATTCTTTATCTGTTCTATTTAGAATATTATTCAACTCTATTCTAAAATATCTGAAAACTCGCTTTGAACACCTTTCAACGTTACGGAATCAACATCAGGCCGCTCTTCGTCACCGTACCTCTTTCTATTTATCCTCTTTCATCCTGTCAGCACAGTCTAGTATACACAGTCGCGAAGCTCAATACGTAGTAAATATGCAAACATTAGATAGTTGCTCACCACTAGGATCGCTAATATCGCCTCATTACAGGCAATGCAAAATAGAACCGTCACAGTCTATTGTTTCTAGCACCCTCAAAACTCAAGCTTCGTGACTGTATATAGTAAACTGTGCTGTCAGTTTGTCGCCCATGCAACACCTTACCTTGTTATACCGAGCGGTTATTTAGTTTAAAATAAGAATATTAAAAATTAATACTTTTGTATCGACTTGATTTATCTTACCGGATTTTATAGGTTGGGCCTATACTGTGTGCTTATATAAAATGTCACTTAGATCTAGCATAAAGTATAATTAAACTCCTACTCAGTTGGTAGAGCAGCTGGTTACGGACTGGAAGGTCCGGGGTTCGATCCCAGGTGGTGACAGGATTTTTTCTCGGTGCCAAACTTTCAGAACGGCCCCAAGGTTCACTCAGCCTTCTATAAAATTGAGTACCGGGTCTTTCCCGGGGGTAAAAGGCGGTCAGAGCGTGGTGCCGACCACACCACCTCATTCTAGTGCCGAGGTCATGGAAAGCATGGGGCTCTACCTCCATGCCCCCCAAATGCCTTCATGGCATGTTACGGGGATACCTTTACCTTTTTTTTTTACTCTGAAGTTGTAGCATTATGGCCCTACTTTCAAATTGAACAGCATATTTTATTGTAATTTGTTCCTTCTGTAAATTAATTAAGTATGACAGTCTTATGTTTTGGAATTATATGAAGACATTTTGGGGAGCAAATGTTAAAAGAAACTCAAGTCAGATTACACAACATTACACGAAAACAAATTCTAAAATTTGGCAGTGAAGCATGAGCCAAAAAATAAAAGGAGAAATCTAGAATACTGGCAGCTCAAATGAAGTTTCTGACATCAATTTTAGGATTTACAAGATTAGACCACCAGAGGACTGAAGATATTAAAGAAAAATTAAAAGTTAAAAATATAATAACAGAAATAGTAGAATACAGAGAGAAATGACAAAAAAACATGTTGAAAGAATGCAAAATTTCCGTTATCCAAAGGCATGTCTATCGTACAGACCAACAGGACGACGAGATCAGGGAAGACTACAAACAAGATGGTTAGAACAGTGAACGGAAACAGACAAAAGTGTCTAGACCGGAAAGTCAGAAGAGAAGAAGAAGACGAAAACTCTTACGTTTAGTTATTATTTCATTATATTATGTAAGCTAAATAGGTTGCTAGAATAACTTATTATATAATGAATTTATATTTAAGTACTACTATTAATATTACTACTGCTATTATTTATTTATTTGTATGCGTATATCACTTCTGATAGTGTACAGGAGAAGGCCTCATTGCCTTAACTCTGCCAGAATAACTAAATTTAATGAACTGTAGGTAAAGTAAATGATAATATGACAAAACAACAAGTGGAAGCAAAGATTCAAGAATTACTTCTGAATTATATAAGATTATTATTATTATTATTATTATTATTATTATTATTGTTATTATTATATTTTGACATTATGAAAGAACTGCAGATTGAACCGATTACGGAATACCTACAGAAATACAGACAAAACTGGAGATCACATGTCATCAGAACGCCTCATTCTAGAATTCCACGCCAAATTTTAAATTACCATCCTGTGGGCAAGAGGTTCTTGGACAGACCGTTCAAGCATTGCAAGACAGCGTAACGGGCCACTAGGCCCAATACATGCAAGGATGATGTTTATTATTATTGTTATTATTATTATTATTATTATTATTATTACTTGGTTATTTAACGACCCTGTATCAACTACGAGGTTATTTAGCGTCGATGGAATTGGTGATAGCGAGATGATATTTGGCGAGATGAGGCCGAGGATTCGCCATAGATTACCTGACATTTGCCTTATAGTTGGGGAAAACCTCGGAAAAAACCCAACCAGGTAATCAGCCCAAGAGGGAATCGAACTCGCATCCGAATGCAACTCCGGATCGGCAGGCAAGCGCCTTAGCCGACTGAGCTACGCCGGTGGCTTATTATTATTATTATTATTATTATTATCATTATTATTATTATTATTATTATTATTATTATTATTATTATTATTATTATTATTCTTTACCTTTTAACTTCGCTTTAGAAAATGCCATTAGGAAAGTTCAGGATAACACAGAGAGTTTGGAATTGAACGGGTTACATCAGCTCCTTGTCTATGCGGATGACGTGAATATGTTAGGAGAAAATCCACAAACGATTAGGGAAAACACGGAAATTTTACTTGAAGCAAGTAAAGCGATCGGTTTGGAAGTAAATCCCGAGAAGACAAAGTATATGATTATGTCTCATGACCAGAATATTGTACGAAATGGAAATATAAAAATTGGACATTTATCTTTTGAAGAGGTGGAGAAGTTCAAATATCTTGGAGCAACAGTAACAAATATAAATGACACTCGGGAGGAAATTAAACGCAGAATAAATATGGGAAATGCCTGTTATTATTCGGTTGAGAAGCTTTTATCATCTAGTCTGCTGTCAAAAAATCTGAAAGTTAGAATTTATAAAACAGTTATATTAACGGTTGTTCTGTATGGTTGTGAAACTTGGACTCTCACTCTGTGAGAGGAACATAGGTTAAGAGTGTTTGAGAATAAGGTGCTTAGGAAAATATTTGGGGCTAAGAGGGATGAAGTTACAGGAGAATGGAGAAAGTTACACAACGCAGAACTGCACGCATTGTATTCTTCACCTGACATAATTAGGAACATTAAATCCAGACGTTTGAGATGGGCAGGGCATGTAGCACGTATGGGCGAATCCAGAAATGCATATAGAGTGTTAGTTGGGAGACCGGAGGGAAAAAGATCTTTGGGGAGGCAGAGACGTAGATGGGAGGATAATATTAAAGTGGATTTGAGGGAGGTGGGATATGATGATAGAGACTAGATTAATCTTGCACAGGATAGGGACCGATGGCGGGCTTATGTGAGGGCGGCAATGAACCTTCGGGTTCCTTAAAAGCCATTTGTAAGTAAATATTATTATTATTATTATTATTATTATTATTATTATTATTATTATTATTATTATTATTATTATTTAAAATAAGATAAAATAAATAAGTAATAATTCCTTAAGCAACTAACGATGTGTTTACGATGATCTGTGTTGCAGGAGAGTATGGAGGAGGGCGGGGCCCCGGACGCGGACGGCAGCTGGGACCTGTCCAGCATGCGGGAGGACGAGTTCGAGCAGCACGTGGTGTACATCGTGCCCGACCTGCCCACGGATCCGGGCTGCCCCAACCGCGCCGAGAGCTCGCTGCCGCGCAACCTGGTACTCAAGCCGTCCCAAGCACTCAGCGACGTGAGTACCATTCTCATGCCTCCATGATAATATGTATTCTTCAGACCACTCATTAGATCCAGGTACCCAGCTTTGAAGCCGTTAGCCCTGTGCATTAGCATTTTTCCTTGTTAAAAATATTTCCTCATACTACAAAGTGATTTGTATAGAACTAACACATTTCTTTCTTTATTTATTTCAAAACGAATGATGCTAAAGTCTGTGTGATGAATCTTGTCTCACTGTGAAAAGAGAGAGAAAGGAGATATGTCTTACCTCGTCTGTGTTGTTATTGCGATGAGGGGAGTGAAGCGATCCAGTGGCGGAAAGTACTAGTTGATACATTCTGAAGCGCAAAATAAAGTAACAAAATATCTCTCTTCGTACTGTATAATTCCATCACTGAGCCTGTACAATAACAAGACTTTGAAAGGAATCCTGAAAATTTACAACCCTCCTATAATCTCCACACTCATTTGAAGGGACTTGGTTTTATTGCTACTGAGACAAGATAAGCCTTACCAGGTATAGCCACAATTTTTTATACCTCAAATGTAGAGTATCTTTGGGAGATTACTAACCTCTATAGCAAATGTTGGAAATTATTTATTTATTCGGCTGGAAATTCACTTAATGACCAGTTTTTAACGTCAAATTAAGTAGAAGTTTTTGATGGGCAAGTCTGAGTTTGTCAAGAATATACAGCGTGAAAGTAAGCCGTTTGTCTATTGTTATTCCTAGATATTTGAGCCGTTCAGAGCAGAAGTGGTGTAAGTCAAGAATGGGTAATGAGGGTTAAAGTAAACATTCTGTAAAATACAGCGCAAAGTAGCAATTAATATTCAATTTATTTAAACCATTATTAGTCAGTGGATAGCAAGAAGGACATATTACAGCGTAATTTACAGCAGTCATAGTTCAGGTTTTAATACAGGAAATTCTGATGTTAACTTAAATACTTCAACAAATTGTTAAAGTTAACAACTGTTCAGTCCACCGCTGTGGAGTAACGGTTAGTATATCTGACCGTGAAACAAGTAGGCCCGAGTTCGAATCCTGGTTGGGACAAGTTTTCTGGTTGAGATTTTTTCCGGGGTTTCCCCTCATTTTCCCAGAAAATGCAGGGTAACCTTCGGCACTGGACCCTAGACTCATTTCACCGGCATTATCACCTTCATGACATCTACACTCTAGATAACCCTTGCAGTTGATAAAACGTCATAAAATAACCAATTAAAAACAACTGTTATGGAACAGTTTTTATGTTAAATTTATTATTAATCAGTATCTGCTGGTGAAACTGGCCCAAAATGTGCTTCCTTCCGAAGTTATAACACAAGGTTGCGAAATTAAATTTTGGTTCAAAGCGTTTAATATCGAAGATTGATTTAGATTAATTGTTGGCTTCTGTTGAAGGATCTGAAGTCAGATTTTGCCTATCACGTACGAAAAAAAAATTGTATAATTATTTGAAGAATTGCTATATTTAAAGCTCCATTCATGCAATATTAACACATTTAAATACAGAAATCAAGTAATCTTTGAAAATGGTTGAACTGTAAACAAAATCAAACAGCACTATCTTGTTCACATTCACAATTTAGGTTCAACTCGTTCCAAGTCTCATGCAGACACTTCATTTTTCGTTACCGCTTCCTCTTCATCTGGAAGTTGTGCCTTCGAGATTGTCTTCCATGTTGCAGCTCCACATTGTCTCTTTTCATAGACCAACAGTAGTCGGCCATCATCACTTCATCTATCTGCCTTGATAACTCTTTTCTATTTCTTTCATATCTTGATGAACCCTTTCTCCGTGTTCTTCGCTGTAAACTCCAATCAAGATGGCTATGAAGGAAATGGATTTTAATGCTCATTTTGCATCCTAAGTTTATCATAACAACATATATTCCACAAAGTTTTTGAAATCTGGATGTTTCTTATTCCCCAAGAAATTGTCAGCAACATTCTTAAATCCTGTCCAAGCTAGTCGCTCTTCTTGGGTTATTAAATTTTCAGAGTGTTCATCTTACATCAAACTTGTTATGTTGGGTCCCACATATATTCCGTCTTTAAGTTTAACCTCAGAGAGAAAGGAAAATTTAGAACTTGTATATTTAAAACAATGCAATGCTTCACAAACTATTTCATTATTCCCAGTTCAATGTGAAGAGGCGGCAAGATGTTTTTCTCTCGTGTTACTTCAAAATTATCACATGACTGTAATACGTCTATGTACACTACTTCTAGACAACTCGAGAAGTATCGGTTGTTTCACAGTCTATCGTGTTTAATGACTTTACGATAGATTATATCGATTGTAGTATAAGATCACGCGCGAAATTTAAATATAGCGCATTTAAGTAATTACATAAAAACTGTGAGTGTTTGAAGAAAATGAATTTCATTTTTTCAGAAAACATGAAAAAGTAATTCAAAATGACTCTTCGTCATGTAAAGCGCCAAAACATGGCAACCCTGTGTAATCGAAGTCAATGTGGTTATTCTCCATGCTGTCCGTGCTTTCCTGGAGGTTGAAGAAAACTGGCGGTGGAAAAGCCGCTCTTATGTACGAGGTCTTGGAATAGTATTGTAGTCATAAGTTTAATTGAACTTCCTGGAAAGTAATGCGATCTTGGAGCGTATCTATAGAGACGTAATATGTATCCAAGAAACATTGTCAATTCTCTTCTTCATTGTAACTGTAAATTAGAAGATGGAACAGCGCATTATGGCGGATAAGATGAAATCAAACCACCAAATTGGGGAAAGAGAAGTTGTTGCAAACATAATCAAGTGTTGTGAGGAGGAAAACCTATAACACGCTTCCCGGAATCTCTTGATAAAGCGTATGAGAGAGCAGATAAATACTTTGCTAACTGTATTATCTCCGTCAAGAGAAGAAACGAAAAGCTTGGAAAACAACCAAACGAGCTTCAAACTACTTCGGGAGATGTAAAATAAATATATAGGGTTCTTCAATTAGTAACGAAATAAATATACAGGGTGTTTAAAAAATAACACATAATTGCAATTAAAATTGAATGCGACAATTTTGGACAAAATGCTCAGATACATCAAACCTTACATTTATAATGAGAATATTTTTATGGATGCAAAATATTTTTCCGATTATTGTTGTGAAAATCATAACGTTACCGAGAACATTTTTAAATGACACTGTGTAGTATTTCAACGTTATCTGAAACAACATGTCTATGTAATATTTAATTTGTTCTGTGCATAAGCACTATGTTACCAATTTTATCGTTTATACATTTTGTATGTATGTATGTATTTATTCACACTTCAAATGGGCATAATACCCGGTGGCAGTGGTAACTAATTATACTCAATAATGACAATAATAAATACAATTAATAATAAATTAATAATAATACTAATAATAATAATTAATACTAATAAATAATAATAATGTAGCACGTATGGGCGAATCCAGAAATGCATATAGAGTGTTAGTTGGGAGGCCGGAGGGGAAAAAGACCTTTAGGGAGGCCGAGACGTAGATGGGAAGATAATATTAAAATGGATTTGAGGGAGGTGGGATATGATAATAGAGAATGGATTAATCTTGCTCAGGATAGGGACCAATGGCGGGCTTATGTGAGGGCGGCAATGAACCTCCGGGTTCCTTAAAAGCCAGTGAGTAAGTAAATAAATAATAATAATAATAATAATAATAATAATAATAATAATAATAACAGGGAGCATCCAAAATTAAATGAAGCACCATCACTTAAAAGACAAACTCGAAGGCAGAACTTCCAGATGAAGAGGAAGCGGTAACGAAAAATGAAGTCTCTGCATGAGACTTGGAGTGAGTTGAACCTAAATTGTGAATGTGAACAAGATAGTGCTGTTTGATTGGAGAACGCTGGGTTTGCAGTAAAAGACCTGCCCTTGGGCAGAACACAATGAATGAATGAAAGATGCAAGGTTTCTAAGCAATCTGACTTGGATTTCTGGAAGAGTACTATATGCTGTACTATAATTATATGAGTTTGCATACATTTTCAGTGTGACATTCTCAACCCTTTTAAGGAATAAAAATTTCTGGAGCATACCATGCTATAATTCAAGCTTTTAAACGTAAAAATACATTTGGGGCTGCACATTAGATGAAAGCCATGCGTAGACCTATTGTAGTTTGTAAGGCAAATGCGATTGTGGTGCCGCACTTCTTAAAATTGTGTTTGATATTTCACTCATGTCAGACCATAGGCCCATTTCTTTCCAATGAGTAGATCTATAAATGTCTTCTGAGAATTTTGTTGTTATTATTATCATCATTATCATCATCATCATCATCATCATAAATGCTCAGACTTCTGATTGCATATGAATATATTTTGAATAAGTTTTTGAAAACGTTTCGCTTGCGCACTGTTGGCTTGGGTAGCCCTGTTATACGTTTTAAAACTGAAATAGGACAAGAAAGAGAGAGAAAAGTTAGATTCAGGCAAAGATAAAAAGTTTGATAAAATATATTAGAGTCAGTAAAGTCGCGAACTGTGATATGAATTCGTTGTTTATGACTGTAGATGGCTTCTACTTGACTGCCGCATTTTATATAGATAAAGCACGAACGTTAAATGGCGACTAGAATACGAGGAAACTGCGCAGAGAGTTTCAAGCTGCCTCAATTAAATGTTGCAATCGCTGTTTTGTTGTGTGTTGTGCCGATAGCAGGGTTGCCAACCCTCCCTATTTCCCGGGATCTCCCGTATTTGCTCCTAAGTTTTAACAGTCTCCCGGCTCCCGTATTATTCTTCTCTTCGAGAATTCTTCTCACTTATTTTTGCATAATATAATTGTTTTTATTCCAAACATTTGATTTTGCCGTGAATGATGATTGTTTATATGATGAATATTGTTGATCAAGATATGCATTAAAATGTGTAGTCTTTGTAATGATAATGCTTGCCAGAAATGGGTTTTAATGCTCATCCGTCTAAAATCAAATTGTATTGTTGTTAAAAATTTGGAAAAACTGGCTAGTTTTGTTCTAAGCATACCAAGTAGTAAAACTCATACAAAGAGGATGTTTCATGTCATGAACAATAATTGGATAGATGTTCGAAACAGGAATACGACACATTTAATCAAATCAGAGCTGAAAACTGCAGTCGACTTCCACTATTACTTCCGGCAAAATCTGTCTCAAAATACTCTTAATTTAAGTCTAGCTGCCGAAGTGTAGAATGAAGTTGTTTTTAGAAGCGAATAATTTGTCTATTTCCTATGTGAAATTTTGTCTCCCGTATTTTCTTCAAAAACATTAAATCCAGACGATTGAGATGGACAGGGCATGTAGCTCGTATGGGCGATTCGAGAAATGCATATAGTGTGTTAGTTGGGAGGCCAGAGGAAAAAAGACTGGGGAGGCCGAGACGTAGATGGGAGAATAATATTAAAATGGATTTGAGGGAGGTGGGGTATGATGGTAGAGACTGGATTAATCTTGCTCAGGATAGGGATCGATGGCGGGCTTATGTGAGGGCGGCAATGAACCTCCGGGTTCTCTAAAAGCCAGTAAGTAAGTATTTTCTTCAAAAATAGTTGGCAACCCTAGTCGATAGTGGCATTATTATTATTATTATTATTATTATTATTATTATTATTATTATTATTATTATTATTATTATTATATTGGGAGATTTTTATTTGTCACAAAACAGTCAACTTAGGTACCGGTATGTGAAAGTGCATTTCACACATCGTGTACATATTGAAATTAAAATCAGTCAATACAACAGTAAAATAATAAAAATTATAGCAATAATAATTATAATAATAGAGACCGGGAGTTTAGGCATTATGAATCATTAAAATAGGCAGGCAAAAAGGCATCATAAATAGCTGAAATAGGCAGGCAAAAAAGGCATTATAAATAGCTAAAATACGCAATAAAAGGCAATTACAAAAACCTTGCACTAGACCCACAACCTTGCACTTTCCACAAATGGATTTCGGCAGCAAGAAAAGCTTTACATAAGTCGAATGCAAATTGAGATTATGTGGCAATTACTGTTGGAAGCGAAGAAATCTTCCCAGTAGCCTTGAAAAGTGCATTTTTGTGTTTGGTTGTACTGATATGTTGCGAGTTGAAATATTTAACTAGCTACAACAATATCGCAATGAAAACTGAAAGAAAAATAACGTTAGACCCGCACTCATTGTTGCCTTGTCAAATAAACACAAGCGATAATTAAAACGCTTACTGTTATACATTTTTTGCACGGCAGCACTCATTGTTGCAAAGAGAATATGAACTGACTGAAAGACAACAATATACATTCGGTGAAGTCACTTTCAATGTAGCGGTTATAGAAATAAATTAAAATATACCCTCAGGCAATTTTAATAATACATTAATAAATAATAGATAAATAATCAAATAAAGGCAATACATAAGCATTTATTTTGTAAATTAGGCATTTATATTATAGAAGGCGGAAAAGGGCAACATAAAACTGTGACGTTTTAATCACAAAAGTATAATTCCTACAGATTTACTTTCAAAATTAAGATAGATTTAACACATTTAAAAAGGCATTCTGCCAAACTTCCGGTCTCTGATAATAATAGACTAATGTTACTGTTATAACTAAGTGTATTATTACAATTCATGGGCCTATTTCATTGGTGTTCTCTTAAGAGCAATAAAAAATGATGACTTTGATTTTTTTACTGTTCCTTACGTCGGTAAAATATCCGAAAAATATTTCTAACACATCACGTATTGTTCTACCATACTCTGCAAAGTTGTGTCAGAACAACATTTTGTTAATTTTATTATGGAGCCGATGTACATCATAATGAGATAATAAAAATTGTAACTTTGTAATTCTTTATTTAAAATTCCTTTTAAGTTTCACAGACGATAAAATGATAATTGCAATTATTAACCTTTATTTCATAGACGATAAGATGATAATTGTAATTGTAATTCTTTATTTAACGTTCCTTTTAAACTACAGAAGCTATTCAGGGACGATAAGATGATAATTGTAATTGTAGTTCTTTATTTAACGTTCCTTTTAAACTACAGATTATTCATAAACGATAAGATGATAATTGTAATTATTAATCTTTATTTGACGTTCCTTTTAAACGACGGATTATTCATAGACGATAAGATGATCATTGTAATTATTAATCTTTACTTCACGTTCCTTTTAAACGACAGATTATTCATAGACGATAAGATGATCATTGTAATTATTAATCTTTATTTGACGTTCCTTTTAAACGACGGATTATTCATAGACGATAAGATGATCATTGTAATTATTAATCTTTACTTCACGTTCCTTTTAAACGACAGATTATTCATAGACGATAAGATGGTAATTGTAATTATTAATCTTTACTTCACGTTCCTTTTAAACGACAGATTATTCATAAACGATAAGATGATCATTGTAATTATTAATCTTTATTTGACGTTCCTTTTAAACGACAGATTATTCATAAACGATAAGATGATAATTGTAATTATTAATCTTTATTTGACGTTCCTTTTAAACGACGGATTATTCATAGACGATAAGATGATCATTGTAATTATTAATCTTTACTTCACGTTCCTTTTAAACGACAGATTATTCATAAACGATAAGATGATCATTGTAATTATTAATCTTTATTTGACGTTCCTTTTAAACGACGGATTATTCATAGACGATAAGATGATCATTGTAATTATTAATCTTTACTTCACGTTCCTTTTAAACGACAGATTATTCATAAACGATAAGATGATCATTGTAATTATTAATCTTTATTTGACGTTCCTTTTAAACGACAGATTATTCATAAACGATAAGATGATAATTGTAATTATTAATCTTTATTTGACGTTCCTTTTAAACGACAGATTATTCATAAACGATAAGATGATCATTGTAATTATTAATCTTTATTTGACGTTCCTTTTAAACGACAGATTATTCATAAACGATAAGATGATCATTGTAATTATTAATCTTTATTTGACGTTCCTTTTAAACGACGGATTATTCATAGACGATAAGATGATCATTGTAATTATTAATCTTTACTTCACGTTCCTTTTAAACGACAGATTATTCATAGACGATAAGATGGTAATTGTAATTATTAATCTTTACTTCACGTTCCTTTTAAACGACAGATTATTCATAAACGATAAGATGATCATTGTAATTATTAATCTTTATTTGACGTTCCTTTTAAACGACAGATTATTCATAAACGATAAGATGATAATTGTAATTATTAATCTTTATTTGACGTTCCTTTTAAACGACGGATTATTCATAGACGATAAGATGATAATTGTAATTATTAATCTTTACTTCACGTTCCTTTTAAACGACAGATTATTCATAAACGATAAGATGATCATTGTAATTATTAATCTTTATTTGACGTTCCTTTTAAACGACAGATTATTCATAAACGATAAGATGATAATTGTAATTATTAATCTTTATTTGACGTTCCTTTTAAACGACAGATTATTCATAAACGATAAGATGATCATTGTAATTATTAATCTTTATTTGACGTTCCTTTTAAACGACAGATTATTCATAAACGATAAGATGATCATTGTAATTATTAATCTTTATTTGACGTTCCTTTTAAACGACGGATTATTCATAGACGATAAGATGATCATTGTAATTATTAATCTTTACTTCACGTTCCTTTTAAACGACAGATTATTCATAGACGATAAGATGGTAATTGTAATTATTAATCTTTACTTCACGTTCCTTTTAAACGACAGATTATTCATAAACGATAAGATGATCATTGTAATTATTAATCTTTATTTGACATTCCTTTTAAACGACAGATTATTCATAAACGATAAGATGATAATTGTAATTATTAATCTTTATTTGACGTTCCTTTTAAACGACGGATTATTCATAGACGATAAGATGATAATTGTAATTATTAATCTTTACTTCACGTTCCTTTTAAACGACAGATTATTCATAAACGATAAGATGATCATTGTAATTATTAATCTTTATTTGACGTTCCTTTTAAACGAATGATTATTCATAAACGATAAGATGATAATTGTAATTATTAATCTTTATTTGACGTTCCTTTTAAACGACAGATTATTCATAAACGATAAGATGATCATTGTAATTATTAATCTTTATTTGACGTTCCTTTTAAACGACAGATTATTCATAAACGATAAGATGATAATTGTAATTATTAATCTTTATTTGACGTTCCTTTTAAACGACAGATTATTCATAAACGATAAGATTATAATTGTAATTTTTAAACTTTATTTGACTTTCCTTTTAAACGACAGATTATTCATAAACGATAAGATGATAATTGTATTTTTTAATCTTTATTTGACGTTCCTTTTAAACGACACATTATTCATAAACGATAAGATGATAATTGTACTTATTAATCTTTATTTGACGTTCCTTTTAAACGACAGATTATTCGTAAATGATAAGATGATAATTGTAATTATTAATCTTTATTTGACGTTCCTTCTAAACGACAGATTATTCATAAACGATAAGATGATAATTGTAATTATTAATCTTTATTTGACGTTCCTTTTAAACGACAGATTATTCATAAATGATAAGATGATAATTGTAATTATTAATCTTTATTTTACGTTCCTTTTGAACGACAGATTATTCATAAACGATAAGATGATAGTTGTACTTATTAATCTTTATTTGACGTTCCTTTTAAACGACAGATTATTCATAAATGATAAGATGATAATTGTAATTATTAATCTTTATTTGACGTTCCTTTTAAACGACAGATTATTCATAAACGATAAGATGATAATTGTATTTTTTAATCTTTATTTGACGTTCCTTTTAAACGACAGATTATTCATAAACGATAATATGATAATTGTACTTATTAATCTTTATTTGACGTTCGTTTTAAACGACAGATTATTCATAAACAATAAGATGATAATTATACTTATTAATCTTTATTTGACGTTCCTTCTAAACGACAGATAATTCATATATGATAAGATGATAATTGTAATTATTAATCTTTATTTTACGTTCCTTTTAAACGACAGATTATTCATAAACGATAAGATGATAATTGTAATTATTAATCTTTATTTCACGTTCCTTTTAAACGACAGATTATTCATAAACAATAAGATGATAATTGTATTATTAATCTTTATTTGACGTTCCTTTTAAACGACAGATTATTCATAAACGATAAGATGATAATTGTATTATTAATCTTTATTTGACGTTCCTTTTAAACGACGGAGGCTATTCAGAGATGATAAGATAATCGTAATTCTTTAGCGCTTATCGTATGGAAGCTGCTTTACCCTATGGCGTTAAAGAAGCTGTGGTAGAATATTAATTGGAAGAGAATCCGAACTACTGAAAGGAAACTTATTCGTGTAGCGGTTTTTGCCTCGAAAATTATCGCAGATCATCCCATAGATCTTGGGCAGTAATGTTTAGCTGGCATTTAATACCTCCCCGTGCTTCTTGATAGCATCATGCATCTTTCTCCCTTCGCCTTTTGAACTTACTCCAAGGTTAAGACGGTGCGGAGGGTGGCAGATTTCAGCAGACGCATTCCGGGGGCTGCTTAACCCCTGACCTTTGTGGCGTCCCCGCCGCCGCCGCCTGCGTGGGAGGGCCGCTTGACCCACTGACGAGCAACAAGTGGCACGTGTAGCGAGCTGCAGCAAAACAGGAGCGGCATTGATTTTGTGTCATAATCCGGACGTGTTTCGAAAACAACAGTTCCAGTAGTTTTCTTTCTTTTTGCGAAAATAATTATTATATATTTGTCTACCAGTGAGTTAATATACTGCATTTATTTAATATTTTGTTTTATTTACTTTGTAAATGTGCTAGCAGATAGCATGCAGCCAAATAACAGACTGGCATGAAAGCTTTCATATACATGGTGATTTAGAATAGCGGTGAATTGCGTTATTAGTATCTAAGTGAGTAGGTCACATCTACACAAATAATAATATAATTAAAACTATATTATGGTATTATCAGAGGGAGCGCTAGTGAGTTTTGATTAATTTCGGTCATTTTCTTTATCTTTTTAAAACACGGTGCCAAAAAACTTACGGTTTCTTGAATAATACTGTATTCATGATTTCATCGCGTCATTGATATTCTAATGTAAATTATAAACTTTAACAGCATATTACAATACAAGGTTGGAAAGTGCTTTTTTTTTTTTACAAAATCGAAGAAAAGTTTGAAAAACTCGCTCTGCTCGTTTTTAGTTTCCAAGATTTTGTAATGCACTTCACAAACGGGTATTGTACAACTTTTTTTTAACGACCATGTTTTTTAAATTTTTAAATAAAATATATTTTGCATTGAAAATTTAGAGCAATATTATTCCAGAGCCTTCGCAAAACTGTACTGTAATGGTAACTAAGTAACAATAAGTGTACTGTAATGGGTCTATTTCAGTATAGTTTTTATGTTATGAAGAATAGCTTTCTTAGCAACAAATTTTTGTGTGGGAATTTTAACTTTCAAGGCCTAACAACAACAGCTTTAAATGCAACAAAAAACAGAGTTTTGTTACAGTCCAATGCACTAGAAATAAAATATCTCCTGAATGCCTACATCTAGAGTAATGAAACTTTGCACAGATATCCATAACAGATCTGTGCATGAAATACTGCATTTATGTACACATATTTACAACATACTTACTTACAAATGGCTTTTAAGGAACCCGAAGGTTCATTGCCGCCCTCACATAAGCCCGCCAGCGGTCCCTATCCTGTGCAAGATTAATCCAGTCTCTATCATCATATCCCACCTCCCTCAAATCCACTTTAATATTATCCTCCCATCTACGTCTCGTCCTCCCTAAAGGTCTTTTTCCCTCCGGTCTCCCAACTAACACTCTATATGCATTTCTGGATTCGCCCATACGTGCTACATGCCCAGCCCATCTCAAACGTCTGGATTTAATGTTCCTAATTATGTCAGGTGAAGGATACAATGGGTGCAGTTCTGCGTTGTGTAACTTTCTCCATTCTCCTGTAACTTCATCCCGCTTAGCCCCAAATATTTTCCTAAGCCAAGTGCCAAATCTCAAAACCTTATTCCTTTGCTGTGGTCGTGCCAGAGAATCAGTCCTATTCCGAGGCTTATTGTAGGGATTCGTAACAAGTTGTTTTTTACGATGATGGGTTGTTAGCCCTTCTCCCAACCCCCGAGCTGGAGGACCACCTCTTATCGGCTGTCCACGACTGCTTATGCAATATATTCGCAGCTACCCTCCATATCTGGAGGCCGTCTCCTCTATCCGCAACCTGAGGACGCGCCATACCGTGGTGATAGGGATTATTATTATTATTATTATTATTATTATTATTATTATTATTATCATTACTATTATTATTATTATTATTATTATTATTATTATTATTATTATTATTATTATATCCGGCAATGAACTTGAAAAACAAAGGAATAAATGTCCAAAGCGACTTCTTTTTACTAACGAAGCATAGCTATTGCACCATTTCGTTATGGAGAGCCTTAGCTTGATTTTAAACTTTTAGGAAATTGATTATCTTTATATGAGGACCACATAAATTTTTATCAAGAATAGCAATTATTTTAATAAAAAAATATTTAAAAAATGTCTGGCAACATTTTAACAGAAAATTTTGAAAAAGAAAAATGTGTAGACTACATTTATTTTTGAAGTATACAGAGTCAGCTCTAAGTAATGTTTTTTTTTTTTTTAATTTCAGATAGTTGTTCTTTGAGATTTTTCAAACAAAAAAGTTTAATACAATTTTGCTCGTTTTTGCTTCGTTTTCGAGATAAAAATTAATTTATACGAAACATTTCATAACGTATTTTGGGAAAGCCATAGATTTAATTCCCAATATGCTCAGTCAGTTTAACAAAACAGTGTATTATGATAATAAATAATTGAAAGAATGTTAGTTTTGCCTTTAAATGTGCAGAAATTTGATCCGAACAAATGTAACTTTTCGTTTTGCGCATTATCTTAATATAAAACTTGTCAATATCCAAAAACTAACAATACTTCTTTTATTAAAATCGATGATTATAAAGTAGGAAGACCAAAATCTGTTGCTAATTATTTGAACTGCATCTACATAAATATTATTGACAACTTTAAACGTTCGAAATTGTGCAGAAGATGCTGCATTGGTTATTTAAAAGATACATTTAACACTGAATTCCCAGGTCTCAAATTTATTCCCACTATTGCAGCAAGAATCACGTACGTGATTAAATGTTTAGAAGAAAAAAACTTGCTAGCCTGCCGATCCGAAGCTCGGGCTAAGTTCAATAATTCTCGCTTGGGCTGATTACCTGGTTGGGTTTTTCCGAGTCTTTCCCCAAGCGTCAGAAAATACCAGTTAATGTAAGGCGAATTTTCGGCCTCACCTTATCTCGCCAATATAGTGTATGCGTGCGTGCGTGCGTGCGTGCGTGACTCTTGACTTAGTCCACATATTAAACATGTAGGCCCGTATTCATAGACATTCTTATCGCTGGCTTTCGGTGGATGTTCAGCGAACTAACATTTTTCGTATTCATAAACCAGTGTTAGCGATATGATATGATATGATATGATATGATATGATATGATATGATATGATATGATATGATATGATATGATATGATATGATATGATATGATATGATATGATATGATATGATATGATATGATATGATATGATATGATATGATATGATATGATATGATATGATATGATATATTATATATGATATGATATCCTCAATTCAAATGCTTCCAGTCGTTTCTCTTCACTTCGTCGTTATGGCCATGTTTCTTCCCCATAAAATGCTACACAAAGCACTTCACTAGTCTCTTCCTTAGTTCTTTCTCCAGAGGTCCGCACAAGATGCTCCTTTTTCTATTAAAAGTTTCTTTTGCCATTGCTGTCTTCTTTTGACTTCCTGACAGCATCTCATGTTACTGCTTATAGTATACCTTATTTTATTTCAAGGAGTGCAGTTCGGTGGCTCCTTTGAACACCCACTTACAGATTTATGACTTCCTACACAAACACCTCTGACAATTCCATCCTGTCCCCTCGTCCCAACATTGCACAGTTGCCACAATCCTGGTGACCCTTGAAATGAGACTGACGGGATTCTTGGAATTCGGAAAAGATGCGACAACTCTGCCTCCACGTGGATTTGACGGGAACCTGTCAATTCTTCTGAACGAGGGTTGCGATTGGTTACTAACAAGAGAAGACAAAATTTCCATCACAGTAAGGAAGACATTTATTTATGACAACCAATTAGTAGGGGGCAGTAGAAGGTCTGTCGGCAAAGTCCTTGCTATGAAACTGCAAATCATGAAAAAAAAAAAAATAAGTATACCTCTCAAGTATTTGAAGCTGTTCACTTGCTCTACTGCCTCATTTAGAATTCGCAAGTTTACCTTATTTATTTTTCTTCCGATAACTATGGAACATTTGAATCATTATTGTTACTAAATTATTTTAAGTCAAGAACGTAAAAAGCAAAAAAAGAAATTTCCGATATTGTCCTCAGGAAATATTTTAATCATATTTATTATAAGAATCATTGTGCTAAAATTTGTGATAAGTACTCTCTTTCCTTTCTCTTTGCAAAGTCCATTATAATGTAATTTGAAACTTACTTACTTACTTACTTACTTACTTACTTACTTACTTACTTACTTACTTACTGGCTTTTAAGGAACTCGGAGGTTCATTGCCGCCCTCACATAAGCCCGCCATTGGTCCCTATCCCTATTAATCCATTCTCTATCATCATATCCCACCTCCCTCAAATCCATTTTAATATTATCTTCCCATCTACGTCTCGGCCTCCCTAAAGGTCTTTTTCCCTCCGGCCTCCCAACTAACATTCTATATTCATTTCTGGATTCGCCCATACGTGCTACATGCCCTGCCCATCTCAAACGTCTGGATTTAATGTTCCTAATTATGTCAGGTGAAGAATACAATGCGTGCAGTTCTGTGTTGTGTAACTTTCTCCATTCTCCTGTAACTTCGTCCCTCTTAGCCCCAAATATTTTCCTAAGAATCTTATTCTCAAACACCCGTAGTCTCTATTCCTTGTAATTTGAAACTACAGACAAGTATTTTCATTTTAGAGCTGACTACTACAAATTAAAGTTGTTTAAAACAAATCCATTGTTGAAATAACATTCAGTGGGCAACACCATATTTTCTTGTCATTTAGCCTATTTTACTTGTACTCGAGATTTGAACTCATGTCCTCTACGTGAAATCTGACACTATGGCCGTCTGCTGAAGATGGATCTGATTCCGTCTTGAATGAATTAAAACAAATTTGCCCCTTCCCTAAACTTTGCAGACAGTTGATTTTCCAAAAAGCTGTAACTTGATTGCTGTCTCGTTCGCCAGACATGGAAGGGCTCGATGTCTGTGTCATTATGCAGTATGCAAACTACAGCCCTGTGCTGTAATGCGCATTTATCATCCCCTGTCATGGCGCACCAGACACGAACGGCGAGACGTTCGTGTGACTCTCATTTGCTTCTTTGTTGTGACGAGATCAGTAATTGGATAACACTGAAACGCAAACAAACAAATGAAAGCTGTGTAGTAACAAAATAAATTGTTTATTACACAACACTGGACCAAAATTATGTAAAGCGACCATTGGCTCTTACAAATGTACTTAAAACTATTGCGAAAATACAAGTTTACAGTACGGTATTCACGACTTAATTTATCAGAGCATTATGTATGTACATCAAATATAATAATTTTAGTACTAGTCTGTCTGTGTACAGCGATTTCTACTAAACTACTGGACGGATTTTGTTCGTATTCAGTATCTACGAGTCAATTTATCAGGGAATGATGTACATGAAATATAATAATTTTTGTACTAGTCTGTCTGTGTACAGCGATTTCTACTAAACTATTGGACGGTTTTTGTTCATATTCAGTATCTACCAGTGGCGTAGCATGAAATTTTGAGCAGGGGAAGCTAACTCAAATTGTCTTTCATGCAATATGAGAAAACGTATTACAAAAATACAGTCTTAAAATAAATAGTAGTCAATTTCAAGTCAGCAGTCGAAGATTGGTTGGAACATCGTAAGTAACACCAATAAGGCATGACCTCAAATGATACGTAATAAAATATGATTTCACGGTTTACACATATCTCTTAACAAATAGACACGTATACGTATAACATTAGCTCACTCCCTGTCATACTTAGAGAAATCACAATATTAGTATCATTACGTAAGTATGCGTCTGTCTTTTGGTTGTGTCCTTCATTCACAGCAAGGGAGTCGGTCATTTGTTTTTTAAATCACACTTTTGTTCGTAAGTCAGTTTTGATAATACAATTGTCCTAAAAGAATTAAAGTAAATTAGTGTCAGGAACTGTTATTTCGCTCATTATTTATTATATTAGCCACAATGCACACTAACACTTCAACTGAACATAACTGACGAAAAGGGATAACGCGGAAATCACTTATTTTAAATGTTAAAGCTAGCTTCTTTGCGAGCCTTGCGACTAGGGTAGCTTAGGAAGGGATGGAAAATCTGCGGGGTGGATTACACAGAAGAAACCGGTCTGCTTGGAAGCTGGTGTGTGCAGGCTTCTTGTTTACTGCTGCATCACAAATCATCCTGAGCTGCCGCATCACAATATTTAACGCGTAAATATAAATTCTATTAAAATTAATAAATAATTTTCTTCATAAACTGCAGGTTTATTATGAAATTATTATTAACTGGGGAAGCTAAGCTTTTTAGCTTACATTGACGCTACGCCACTGGTATCTACGAGTCAATTTATCAGGGAATGATGTACATGAAATATAATAATTTTAGTACTAGTCTGACTGTGTACAGCGATTTCTACTAAAGTATTGGACGGATTTTGTTCATATTCAATATTTACCAGTCAGTATATCAAGGAATTCAATTTATGCAATTCAATTTATGACTGTATTTCTTGTTTATATTATTAATTGCCCTTTCTCGTTTAGTTATTTAGATTAATAATATATATTATATAATAATAATATTTTATATACCTTAAGCTTTGTTTAATTATATAGAAATTTAACAGTTTCAATGTTTTTGCATTGCTTTTTTTATTTTGTGTTACTATAATTGTAAACGTTCTTGTTTTGTTTGAATGAATGTTATTAATTGTGTTTTCGCTGCCTATATACATATTTCTGGTGGCGTGGAAGAGAGGGTCTTATGGCCTTAACACCATGAGAATAAATAAATATTATTATTATTATTATTATTATTATTATTGTTATTATTATATACGAGTAATTATTTTTGATTGAATTAAAATCAAATTTAATATTTCGTTAAGCTTTTTAGTTGAATCTTTTTCAAGTCCATCTGATACCGAAATCACAGATCTACAGCAACTGTTTTAATACAGTCCCTTTGTGTAAAGATATAAATCACTGAACCAAAGAAGCATCAAAATACATTATTCATTTATTAATTAACATGTAATCGTTATTGTTGGAATTGCCTATATACTCGTAAAAAGACGATATCCCGATTGGCTGGGTGGTTCTTTCAGGAAATGCTGCAATGCACATAATCTCTTAAAATATATAAGCAAATGAGGATGGATTCGACAAAGTATAACCACAGTCTAGTATATACAGTCACGAAGCTTGAGTTATGAGGGTGCTAGGAACAATAGACTGTGCCGGTACTATTTCGCATTGTCTGTAATGAGGCAATATTAACGATCCTAGTGATTAGCAACTATCTCTGGATGCATATTTACTACGTATTGAGCTTCGTGACTGTATATACTAGACTGTGATATAACCATAAGTTGCGCATTCCATTTGATCAATGTCGTAGCTGAAGCATAACCTGGACCGTGCATAAACAAATGAAGCCCTATAACTAGCGAATGCATTGCGGATGGCATAGACTCAAATCCCATAAGGGACAATTTTGTAATGTGACCAAAAGGAAATCATTGTTATTCTTTAAGCTAAACTATACTAAGTCTGCTTGACAATCAAGCGAAGGAAAACTGCCAATAACAAGATTTAGGCCGGGGCTCTCAGTTACGGAATGCTGAAACTGTGACGTAATAAACGACTGTCAAAACTGTGAAGTTGGGTGATGTTGGGAGTAAACGTTATATAAATGTCTGTATTGTGGAATTTTCTGCTACGGATTATAAACATGGTCTATTTGAAATGTATAATTTAATTGTGGCACTCTTCATGGAAATTTAATGGGATTAACATAAGCGAGAGGGAGCTAGCGATTGTCAGCAAAAAAACGCTCTCTTTCTCTTTCGCGTGGCCAAATGAAGCCTTGAACTTCTAGCAGGCAGTGATATAACACGGATAATATATTTAAGTAAATTGAATTTGTTTCTTTACATAACGAGGGCGGTGATTGCTTAATAATCTATTTGTGCTGTGAAATAAAGGGAATAAAAAATGAAAATCGCTACGATCAGAGAGCAACTACTAATCGATTGTAGTGAATTCAGACCTGCGTTGTTTGGTTAATTTACGTCAGGTTTTCATTTTATACAACTATACGAAATAAGTTTAATAAAATTGTAAGAGAATAAAAAGTTGTATCCTATTTCGTATAGTATTATTAAAAGCAATTAGGGAACCTTTGGTTCCAGGATTAACGTTAATTATTGTTTTGACTAATGGCGGGTTCTTGACTGTTAGTCACTCACTCAATATTAAATTCTATGTTAAACGAATTTTATCTTCACATTAAAATTAACCCTTTATTGATGTTTTCTTCGTTGGGTACATAATTACTAGATTGAGAATTATCTTTCTCTACACGTTTTCTTTTCTATAATCTCTTATACTCTGCGCGATTCCTTCCTGTAAACATGTTTGTGCGAGATCGTGCGTATTTGCTTAGTTTCCGCAAAAACCAATCCGCGGAAAGTCTAAAATTCCACATTCAGTATTCCCAACCTAACACACACAACAATTTCCCTCTTCTTACCGCTTAAGTGACATATTCATTTTACTGCTTTAGGCTTTTAACATATTATTTTTAGAGACGTTCAATATAGTAATAATTATAAATTGGAAACTTACCACTGCAATTTCACCTAAATTGCACTGTTAATTATTGTTTTTAAATATTTACAAAAATTAAGTA
This sequence comes from Periplaneta americana, assembly GCF_040183065.1. Taxonomy (NCBI): domain Eukaryota; kingdom Metazoa; phylum Arthropoda; class Insecta; order Blattodea; family Blattidae; genus Periplaneta; species Periplaneta americana. Next base: position 43,622,858 of record NC_091124.1, read on the forward strand.
AACTCTACAACTCCACTAAAGTTATGCATTCGTGATGCAAGTAACATTAAGGAAGCCGTGAAAAAATCAACAAGATTCCAGACTCATCATAGACTGGGGGAAAAAAAAGACAGACGTATATCACGGCCTGCTGGAGTATAGTAAACACAGTAAACATTTTAAAGCAACAATGTTGAAGATAGATATTTATGTTTTGCAAATTTTCCGTCATTGAACAGAAACCAAGATGGAGATTTCATTGCAACTAATTAGAAATTCCTCTTTCAGGTATGTAATAAACGATCTTCGCACAAAATAATGTACGATACACGAGCGGTATGTTTTCTTTCAATTCTCGGAAATTAAAAAAGCTCAACTACGTTTCGCTTTTTCAAACTTTTCCTCGAACATGAAAACTTCAACATACCGCTCTTGTAACGCACATTACTATTATCTGTGCTCGACGTCACACGCTTGCAGTTATTAAGGTTCCTGCATCATGGTGTCAGCATAGCAGTTTCGAAAGCCAAACAAAAATAGCCCTAATTCCTAATCCGTAAGAAATTGAACAAAATGGACAGCATTTTTAAAAGATCGCATGTATTAACGTATTTCACTCGCAATGTGTCCGGATCTACGTATATTTCACGGGTTAGCCGTAGCAAGCGATTGAAAATCTGTAAAATTAGGAAAAGTGTTACTTTTTGGGGTAATTATTTAAGCAATGTACAATTTTGTTGTTGGAATAAAATGAACATCATTTTCGACACACCAGTCTTTATTCTTTAATTTACATGTAAAATGTTATAGAAACGGCATATATGATATTAAGTTACTAGGATCCAAAGACTGAGTTGCGTCTGTGTTTAGCGAAAATCTGCCCGTTATTGAACGTTAAAACATTTACCATAGCACACTTCTTTTATTGGCACGCCCTAATTTTTGTCCGAATATTATCTTTACTTGATATCCAAAACTTGAATTTTTTGTAATGATATCTGAACATTAATACTTGTAACTTTGTAATGATGACCGAACTCTACTGCTTTTAACTTGTAATGATCCTCAATAATTGAGGCGTTCTCTGGAAAAAGAACTTAACTTCAAAATATTGAAATACAGAGCATCAAACATTTTAGATCTCGCACAACAGCATTGCGCAGATCGACACTGAAATGTTTCTACGGCGCTGTGTTTGTTGCAAGGAAATAACATGTTGTTAGGAGGGAAATGTGTTTCATTTCTCTTTATCTTTTTATGTTTGTTAATTCCGGATCCCAGTGGTCAACCTCACTTGAGGACGGATGATTTTCAATAAATCTTAGTAGCATGTTCTATAAATGTGAAAACAACGTAATGTACGTTAAGTTGTTATTCCAGGAAACGCCTTAATATTGTCAGTTCATATATATTATTTAATGTACCGAAGTACATATGATATTTCCATGCAGATATTCTGCGTCATCATACGATGAAAGAATAATGGAACGAAGAAAAATTCTCTCTGGCGCCGGGATTTGAACCCGGGTTTTCAGCTCTACGTGCTTATGCTTTATCCACTAAGCCACACCGGATACCCACCCCGGCGCCGGACAGAATCGTCTCAGTTTTAAATTCCAACTCTTGGGTTCCCTCTAGTGGCCGCCCTCTGCACTACGTCACAGATGTCTATGAACGTAGGACTAAAGTCCACACATGTGCTGAGGTGCACTCGTTATGAGTGACTAGTTGGCCGGGATCCGACGGAATAAGCGCCGTCTTAAATCACGAAGTGATTTACGCATATCATATATATTATTTAATGTACCGAAGTACATATGATATTTCCATGCAGATATTCTGCGTCATCATACGATGAAAGAGTAATGGAACGGAGAAAAATTCTCTCCGGCGCGGCCACTAGCTGGAACTTAAAACTGAGATGATTCTGTCCGGCGCCGGGGTGGGTATCCGGTGTGGCTTAGTGGATAAAGCATCAGCACGTAGAGCTGAAAACCCGGGTTCAAATCCCGGCGCCGGAGAGAATTTTTCTCCGTTCCATTACTCTTTCATCGTATTGTCAGTTCACTTAACGAGGCAAGGTATTAAATATGGAGATTGATTTATAACGCAATGTTTTAGTTAATATCGCATTTAAAATCTTAGCAGATTTTCTGAAAGGAGAAGTTAGGCCACCGGCGTAGCTCAACCGGTAGCGATTGGGAATCGTGATCCTGGGCTGCTCTTGGACGTGAGTTCGAATTCCTCTTGGACTGATTATGTGGTTCGATTTTGTCAGATGTTTTTCTGTAAGACAAATGTCAGGTAATCTCACGGAGAATTCTCATTTCGCCAAATACCATCTTGTTGCTAAATAATCCAGCAGTTGGTAACGGCGTCGTTAAATAAGCAATTAAGAAAGAAATTCGACATTCATTTATTTATTTATTTACGTTTACATCCACGCCAGTCCTAATGTATGGATGCGAAAATTGGACCTTAAATAGGAAAGATAAGAGCAAAATAGAGACTTCGGAAATGAAATTCCTAAGATCAGTTGCAGGGACTACTCTCCTAGATCACAGAAAGAACATTGATATCAGAACAGAGCTGAATATATTTAACATGAACAACAGAGTGGAACAACAGAAGAGAAATTGGCACGACCACATAATTAGAATGGATGAAACGCGACTTCCCAAAATAATGCTAAATTATAAGCCCAAAGGACGTAGAGATGTTGGGCGCCCAAGAACAAGATGGACTGACGATATTCCCTGAGGACGGAACAGGTTTGAAGGCCTAAACCTGAAAGTTGATGATTTACGTTTACATTGCTTTACGTGGTTTCACGCTTCTGTAATAGTTAATTTCCTTTTAAGATATCACTGCTACTGCTACTACCACTAACAGCACTACATTACTACTATTGCATGTCAGTAATATACCTTCCACCTCAGACACGCGAAGTACTGTAGTCCTTATATTATCTCTAATGCTTGCTGTGAAAGCACATTATTAAAAAAACAGTTGAGCAATGACTAAAGTAAAGATTGCACGTTTCGTTACTGTTTACTAAACAAGGGAAACCAAGTTATATGAGAGGAAATAACGCGCACAAAAATGTAGAAACGGTAGAAAACGCCTACACTTATTGCTTAGAGAAAGGCTTTTTCCTTGTTGCATAAATCTCTCTCACACACACACATTATTTTAATGTGTGAATATGTTTTATGTAGCTTGCATTAACATTTCTGGGGCAGTTCTATATTTAAGCACAAAAACTGTGTTCTTATGTTTAAAATAAGAATTATTGTATGCAATTTATTATTTACAAGTTTCATAGTAAATCACAAAAATGCATTTTATTGAGGATGAAAACCTCTTCGATTTGGGATCTGTAATCTACCCATAATTGGGGCACCGCATTTCTAATATACGGTATAGAGATCGCAATTATTGATGTAGGGATTTCATAACGTACTTAATAAACATTAAGTTTGTAGGATAAGTATTGTTTGCATAAAGCCTTAAATTAATACTAATACAAATTTTTTTTAAATTATATTGAAAATATTAGGACTTAGACAACACGCTACTAAAATAAATTCTCCTCCTATTGAACACAGTTTCTCTGTTTTGAATTATGTATTTATGATTATGATGATGATGATTATTATTATTATTATTATTATTATTATTATCATCAGTCTAAACAGTGATTCTCAACCGGGAGGCCGCGACCCTCTGAGAATCCGCAGAGCAATATTTTTTTAGTTGGTTATTTTACAACGTTTTATCAACTGCTATGGTTATCTAGTGTCTGAGTGAGATGAAGGTGATAATGCCAGCGAAATGAGTCCAGGGTTCAGCGCCGAAAGTTCCCAGCATTTGCTCTTAATGGGTTGAGAGAAAACCCCGGAAAAAACTCAACTAGGTAACTTGTTGATCCCTGGCCCGTTCGTTTCACGGTCAGGCAAGCAAACCTCCCCATAGCAGTTGACACAGAGTAGTTAATGGGGGGGAGGGCTGCGAACAAAATAATAATGTTATTTTGTTTAAGTTGTTATATGAAAATTTAAACATACGACTATTTTGCATTGAATAAAAACATATTTAAATGTTCCTTTTAAATTGATATCAAATTTCACATTGCGATGTTATACATTCTACTCCACACCTTAGGCCACGCGGCCGCACCGAAGTAATGTGAGGAAAAGGGAGGCCTCATCATCAAGGAAGTTGAGGAACGCTGCTCTAGTGGACATAAATCACATGGAAGTATCAATGCGAGTGAAATTACGAATCTGCATAAGATTTTAGTGATGTGGTTCCTTCGTCGTTACTTCTACTGTATGTAATTATTGGAACATTATTATTATTATTATTATTATTATTATTATTATTATTATCATCATCATCATCGTCATATAAATATCAGTGATACGGAAATATCGATCAAAGCGCAATTTATTAAGGATCTGCGTAAGATTTTAGTCATATCCTTCTAATTTTTAAAGTGATTATTATTACTGCTGTTATTATTATTATTATTATTATTATTATTATTATTATTATTATTATTATTATTATTATTTTCATCGTCATCTAAATATCAATGATATGGAAATATCAATCCAAGTGCAATTTACTCGTATTACGGATGTGCATAAGATTTTAGTGATACTCTTCTAACTTTTTAAGACGGCACGGTATTATCAGCTTCTGGCTGTTGTGCAGTTACATAAATATTAATAAATAAATAATAATAATTATCACAATCATCGTCATCTAAACATCACTGATATGGAAATATAATTTCAAGTGCAATTTACTCGTATTACGGATCTGCATAAGATTTTAGTGATATTCTTCTAATATTTAAGTGATTATTATTATTATTATTATTATTATTATCACAAATAGGAGATTACTTGTTGTATTATGGGGAAGGAAACAATAATCACCAATTAGGAACAGGATTCTTTGTACATAAAAGAATAAAATCAGCAGTAAAAAAGGTCGAATTTATCAGTGACAGGTTATCATATTTAGTACTTAAGGGTAGATGGTGCGACATCATAGTTATAAATGCTCACGCCCCTACAGAAGAGAAAGACGACTATATAAAGGATAGCTTCTATGAGGAATTGGAACATACTTTTGATCAGTTCCCTAGGTATCACATGAAAATTTTATTGGGGGATTTCAACGCTAAAGTAGGACGGGAGGATATTTTTAGACCAACTATTGGAAAAGAGAGCCTACACGCAATTAGTAGTGACAATGGAGTTAGATTAGTCAACTTTGCCACATCGAAAAATTTAATTGTCAAAAGCACAACATTCCCCCATAAGGATATACATAAATATACTTGGACTTCTCCAGATGGATTGACACACAACCAAATAGATCACATCTTGATAGATAAACGGAGACATACTAGTATAGTAGATATTCGAACTTTCAGGGGTGCTGACTGTAATTCTGACCATTATTTGGTGATTGGAGAATTAAGAGAAAGATTATCAGTAGCCAAGCGAGTAGAGCAACAAGTTAATATTACCAAATTCAATATTTTGAAATTAAAGGACGAGGAAGCTAAGCAAAATTATCAGGTCGAAATTTCGAATAGGTTTGCCACTTTAGAAAGTTCCGACGAAGTTGAGAAAGAATTAGATGTTAATAGCGTGTGGGAAAATATCAGAGATAGTATCAAAATTGCAGCTGAGCAGAGCATAGGTTATTATGAAACTAAGAAAAAGAAACCGTGGTTTGATGAAGATTGTTGCATGGTAGTAGAAAGAAGGAAACAGGCAAAATTGAAATTCTTACAGGATCCAGTTGAGGAGAAGAGAGATAATTATTTCAATGAAAGACGGGAAGCAAGTCGTACACTTAGGAATAAAAAGAGAGGTTACTTGAAGGAAAAACTGAATGAGGTAGAAACAAATAGTAAGAATAAAAACATTCGAGATTTATATAAGGGTATAAAGGAATTTAAGAACGGATATCAGTCAAGGGTAAACGTGATCAAGGATGAGAATGGTGACTTGCTTGCAGACTCTCCATCAATCCTAAACAGATGGAAAAACTATTTTGCGCAACTACTAAATGTACATAGGCCAAATAGAAATGATCGGGACGATATTGAAATACAAACTGCTGAGCCATTTATACCCGAACCCACGCTTTCAGAAGTCGAAATTGCGATAGAAAATCTGAAAAAGTACAAGTCTCCAGGTATCGATCAAATTCCAGCAGAATTAATACAAGAGGGTGGAAGTGCATTACATAGCGAAATTTATAAACTTGTACTTGCTATTTGGGAAAAGGAAATTGTACCAGAACAATGGAAGGAGTCCATAATTGTACCTATTTTTAAAAAGGGGGACAAAACCAACTGTGGTAACTTTCGAGGAATATCACTTTTGTTGACGTCGTACAAAATTTTGTCCAATATTCTTTTGAGGAGATTAACTCCGTACGTAGATGAAATTATTGGGGATCATCAGTGCGGTTTTCGGCGTAATAGATCGACTATTGATCAGATTTTTTGTATTCGACAGATAATGGAGAAAAAATGGGAGTATAAGGGTACAGTACATCAGTTATTCATAGATTTCAAAAAGGCATATGATTCGGTTAAGAGGGAAGTATTATATGATATTCTTATTGAATTTGGTATTCCCAAGAAACTAGTTCGATTAATTAAAATGTGTCTCAGTGAAACATACAGCAGAGTCCGTATAGGTCAGTTTCTATCTGATCCTTTTCCAATTCACTGCGGGCTAAAGCAGGGAGATGCACTATCACCTTTACTTTTTAACTTCGCTTTAGAATATGCCATTAGGAAAGTTCAGGATAACAGGCAGGGTTTGGAATTGAACGGGCTACATCAGCTTCTTGTCTATGCAGATGACGTGAATATGTTAGGAGAAAATACACAAACGGTTAGGGAAAACACGGAAATTTTACTTGAAGCAAGTAAAGCGATCGGTTTGGAAGTAAATCCCGAAAAGACAAAGTATATGATTATGTCTCGTGACGGGAATATTGTACGAAATGGAAATATAAATATTGGAGATTTATCCTTCGAAGAGGTGGAAAAATTCAAATATCTTGGAGCAACAGTAACAAATATAAATGACACTCGGGAGGAAATTAAACGCAGAATAAATATGGGAAATGCGTGTTATTATTCGGTTGAGAAGCTCTTATCATCCAGTCTGCTTTCCAAAAATCTGAAAGTTAGAATTTATAAAACAGTTATATTACCGGTTCTTCTATATGGCTGTGAAACTTGGACTCTCACTCTGAGAGAGGAACATAGGTTAAGGGTGTTTGAGAATAAGGTGCTTAGGAAAATATATGGGGCTAAGCGGGATGAAGTTACAGGAGAATGGAGAAAGTTACACAACACAGAACTGCACGCATTGTATTCTTCACCTGACATAATTAGGAACTTGAAATCCAGACGTTTGAGATGGGCAGGGCATGTAGCACGTATGGGCGAGTCCAGAAATGCATATAGAGTGTTAGTTGGGAGACCGGAGGGAAAAAGACCTTTAGGGAGGCCGAGACGTAGATGGGAGGATAATATTAAAATGGATTTGAGGGAGGTGGGGTATGATGATAGAGACTGGCTTAATCTTGCACAGGATAGGGACCGATGGCGGGCTTATGTGAGGGCGGCAATGAACCTTCGGGTTCCTTAAAAGCCATTTGTAAGTAAGTAAGTAATTATTATTTTAGAAATTCCGTCCATCTTATTCTTATTGGGCTTTTTTTGGCTATTTATATTGGGTTGCCGCCTGAGATGTTGAAGAGAGGGAGACCTAATACTACGAATTCATGGAATTATCGTCATCGTCACCTTTCTGTTTCACAGCTTTTATTCCCACAGAAGTTTCATGCTGTTTTTTGTGTGTAATAACTAAGTGGTGAGAAGGCTATCGACCCCAAAATCGTGTCCTGCGCTCGTAATGTAGGAAAATGTTAAGTTGGTAACAGTGCAATGCTGCAGTTTCAATTTTTCAGTGTTTCAAACATCTGATCCGTCATCGTTCCAAGTATTCCGCGTAGTTTTGGTTGTTATTCTGTAGCTTTCTTTTGTTTTAAGTTGATTTAAAACGAAGTGAAATTGAAATTGCTGTATTTTTAAATGTATTTACTTTATTTCTATAAACTAAAGTGATTTGAAAGAAATTTGAAAAATAAAAGTGGGCGTGAATTGCAGCATGTTACTTGGAATTTGCCTGTGTATACTATGGAAATGTCCATCGTGATTGCATACAGTCAGTTATTCAGTCATTGCAGGACTAGTGAAAAAGGAATAATTGTAACTATGAATATGATTGATCATCTGTCAGGTATGTCAGTCTTCACTAGCATTCTGTGTGGTGAGAATACATGTATAGCAGAGCTTCGGTAGGCTATGGTCCACTTTTCTACAACCCCTATTTTAAGGGTAGCAGAACAAATTTGAGAAAACTTCCAACGCAGTTCACTCACTTTAATTCTGCAATGCATGGGAAAAGTAGCATAAGTCAATTTCCACAAAAAAATTTTATTAGTTTATTGACAACTTATGGAACATCTGCTCGCTTGGGAAGAGAAACATAAGTATTTTTCCCATTAGAATAATTCGTACAGAAGAAAATCAAATCAACATAAACCATTGTGGAAACAGTTTTTTCCTTCTGCTGTAAAATTAACATTTTTTACTTGTGCCACTTTTCCCGAGCACTACAGATTATTATTGTTATGTTTAGGCCTAGTTCACACTTTTCTTTATCTATTACTACTCCACAGATTCTCTTACAACTATAGATAAAATTGAATTGTTAAAATTAAATGTTAAATTTCCATTAATGTCACTATCACTTTTTGTATGTCAAAGTGGTATTGTATTGTATTATATTTATTAACATTCCATGGTATTCATACTTTGCTTCACAGCTAGAATATGGAACAAGTCGAAAAACTTAATACTACTATAAAGTCTTAATTTATAGTCACAGTCTAGTTGAAATATAGCTTGTACAGAAGAGGTTTACAATATAGTCTATTAGTACAACACAAAGTTTTAGTATCAATTTCATGACGCATATCTTTGTAAAATGAACCATGTGCTAATCAGAACTGATATTTAACATCATAAAATTTTACCTTGATCATTATTAATCAACTCCCATAACAATTTCAATGGTATGAGGCACAATCAAGGGGTGTTGCCCACTCGAATGACACCCCAAATTAAAAATGCTTGCATAGCCATAGTAAAGTAGTATAGAAGAGATTTGCTACTGTTTTATAGTAGCATTTGGGGAAACTTTGTACTTACCGGTCAGGATAACTTTGTACCAGTTCCCAATTTTACTAGAAGATTCAATTTCTCATTTTCTAAGTGAGATATCTTTGGATGAGGCCATCCCCATGACCTACGATCTTTATGCTTTGCTTTCTAGCTAATATGTCCGGTCCCTGAAGAATATTTAAGGATCCATGTGGTTAAATATTGCATTCTGTTTACAGTAACTGGTTTATGAACAATTTTAACTTTCTATTTTGAGTATATAAATTTATCTTAGCGTTACAATTATTGTCAATGATCCTAATTTAGTCATGTTATGGTTCCTTTATGTGTAGGCCTAATTTAACTCGTCTCGTTATTCATTATCACGATGATTGAACGTAGTAAAGTGACAACAAAAACCTTTTTCCATGCATGTACCTATGCAGTGTAAAATATTACCGTGGCAACTAAAACTTATCATTAAGCAAAGCCTGCATGATATAGTCAAAAAACAAGGTACAATAAAAATGTAAGGAAAAGTTTTTGATGTCACTGTAATAATATAGTTCGTAATCGTACATTGGCTGGATTCAACACTGAATCGTTAAAATCCTTGTTCTCATACTGCTAATAGAAATAGAATATGAAATTTCATAATATTTTGACTGTCTGTAGTTACATGTACCCTGTAGTTCTCTGTAGTCCTAAAATGGCTCAGGCATTCTTTTGATAACAGATGTGATATACACAGTTTAGAAGTTTTTTTTTATGAAGATTAGATGTTTTGGATGTTTCATTCTCACTTTGTCATGTTGCGGTCTGTCAGACATTTCAATTTTCATCATTATTGGTTTGAAGATTTTCATTTTATCGTCGTTTTTGTGCTGTAACGAGTGTATCAAAAAGTTATCCAGCTCAACATATTTCATTTTATATTAGCTTAAAATTTTGTTAAGTGGGGAGGCAGGTGAAAATTGAATTTGAATAACAGTTCAGCACAAAGCATAATTACAACATGACAAAATGAATAATGACAAAATCACAATAAAAGTGCATAAAATAAATTATTACACATAAAGACAATAATTACAATTAACGACAATAATGACATTGGATGGACGGAATAAAATGGATGTGTAAAATACATAAAATATAATGACAATTAAAAGTAATTGTATCGGAAATTGAAAATGAAAGGAGGAATCGTATAAATGAATAAACTACAAAATGTGAAAATTATTTTCCTCTTCTTTTTTATATGTAAAACAACTAGGAAAAATTTAGTCCCATTTGTTTGAATATTTCAGGAATTATTTTTGAAATTTGAAAAAAAAAAAAAAATGTTTCCAAAAAAAGCCAAAAAATTTTCGAAATTTTCACATTCAAGTCTGATTATTTTTCTTTCAATCTAGTATTGTATGTTAAGTGAAACTGGACATTTGCAGTTCAGTGCTGTTGTTACTTTTCATTTTAAAAAATATTACTTCAAGCGGTTTATAAAACTCTAAGTATTTTAGTACACACCTTAATTTAATAATTTCTGAGCAATATACTTTAAGGAGTAGAGCAAAATCGATGTACAGAATTAATTATCATGCTTTCATAACCGTGCACAAAAAGAGCATCAACTTTCTAGCACAATTTATGTGTAAGTTTTAGCATTTTTGGTAATGTGTAATCGTGGAAAATGACATTTTAAAATTTTCATGCATGAGGCATTTAATCCGCAGCTATTTAAAAATGGCTGACTTATGACCTGTTCCAGATGGCATAACTACCTGAAACTTTGGGAATACATTCTTTAAAGCATAAGTTTTTTTTTTTCTAAAAAATGAAAATAATGTGATTTTAGGTCAGAAATGGTGAATTTTTACCTGTCTCCCCCCTTAATTCTTTTGAATAATTGTAGGCCTACCCTAAAAGTTATTTACTGGTAGTTAAAGGATGACATTAACCATCTGTGTTAAGTTTCACGATTGTTCATTTCAATTATAATTCTTCTTCTTCTTCTTCATCATCACTTCATGGTATAGCAATCAAATGCCTGTTCCGTCTTCAAAGTCCTCCAGCCATCTTTTCCTAGGTCAGCCCACCGCTCTTCTTCCTTTAGGATGATACTGCATTATTTGTTTATTAAGTCTGGTATCTGGCATTCTATCGACATGTTCTTTCCAATTTTGTTTAAAATCTTTTAATCTTTCATTTACATTAAAAATTTCTAACTCTTCTTTTATGCATTCATTTGTTATTAAGTCTTTCTTTGTACATCCCTTCACATTTTTTAGAAATTTCATTATTTTCGTCCGTCTGTATTTTACTTTGTTGCTTCTTAGTTAATGTCCAATTCAATTATAATTAATTATGTAAAACATGTTTTTACTTTATTTTACACAGAAAATTAATGCTTCACAAAGATTCTGTGAACACTTCAAGCTATAAGACATTCAGAAATATTACTACACATTATTACCTTGTTTTTCCGCAGCAGGGTAAATAATTTTACTTTTTTAGTATAAGGTGTATGTTATAAAAGAATGACAGTCCCTGCATTTGTTGACATAAATTTAGCAGGATAATTAATTAGTATTTAATTATGTCAATTTAATTAGCTCTGGATCTCAAAAGATATGGCACGCTGCTACCCTCTCTTCCCACCTAAAAAACCAGTCCTTTAACAGTTGGACTATTATGAGGAATCCGTAAACACTAACTGGTCCTAACTAGGACTAATGGGTTGGTGCTTCTCATGTTACAGGTGCAGGGTGTGTGGAGCACGGGGTACATCCCGACAGGAACAAGGTTTGGTCCTCTGGTGGGTGAAGTGTACGCCAAGGATGCTGTTCCCAACACAGCCAACCGAAAATACTTCTGGAGGGTACGTATCTAACTATGAGCACATTCAGAGTTTAGTGTGCAATCAGGAAATGTGTTTCCAATATAATTCTGGTATTTTGTGCACGAGTATAAAATTTAAGCTTGTCTATACATTAACATGTAATTTTTAAAAGTTAAAACACAGTATTACCATCTGCGTTCATAATTTAGGAAATGGAATGACGTATTCTAAATCCAACAATTTTTATATCTATGCCTTGGTCTGCCAATAGTTATCTATCAGAAAAATGCAGGATACCCCCCTCACAGACTACTACAGGAGAGATTTGAAACTTTAAGTAAATTAAGAAATGAGACAGCTCCCACCCATAGAAATTGTGCCCACTTCTCCCTTAAACATTTATCAGGGAACTCCCCTCTCGCCAATATTATATTAGATGTTGAAATTCTATAATTTAAACGCAGTACTAAGACAACAAACTAAGGAAATTTTGTTATAATATCCCCACAAAGAAAGAAATAACCCTTCAATAGTAGCCTACTTCTTAAAACCTGTTGAAAACATAATAACCATTACAATTTTTAAATTGTGGGGTAGAAAGTATTTTTCTACATCTTTAAGGTCATTTAGCATGATTTTCTAGCAGAATTGAAAGTGCGAAAAATTTCGAATTTCTTATCAAATTGCGAAATCACGAGAAAAATGCTATTTAATTGCTATTTATCAGTAAAATGCTATTTTTCAAGTCAAAAGTGCATTATATGTGTACAAAAATTAAAGGCACTTTTTAAATACTCAAAACTTGTCGATTGATTATTTCTTCATAGACATATACGCCTGCTATAATATAATAAAAGTACACATGAGAGAACTGATTGTTAAACTTCTTAAATATCACCATTGAATACAAGTACTGTGGCACACATATAAATGATAAGTTACAGTCATTCTATGCAGAAATCAGAGGCTTCAAAATTTGTGGCTTAGGCAACTTTGGCCCTGAGCCACTTAATTTTGAATAAGCATTTCTTCGTTTGAAGGGGAAAAACAATTACATTGGTTATCTAATTCATTTTAAGATCAACTCAGTTTTATTTGAATGGCAACCTAACCTTTTTTCATCAGATTCTGATTTTGCGCAAGAAAACAACAATTTTGTTTGAAGCATTTTGTTATCAAACCCTTATGTTTATAAAATACTTAACAACATTGGAAAACATTAATACACGGTAATACTTTAAAACATCGTACCTTAGATATATTTTCTTTACTTTTGTCATAAACATGAATGTACTGTAAACACAGAATTCAGATTGCTTTTGTTTGCCTTTAAATGTAAACATTAACATAAAAATCAGATTTCGTTTGTTTAGGCCTATCTTTCACATACATCCGCCTGTCAACTTATTATTTTAACTTAGTCCTATAACTGTTGTGCACCTAATAATCGTTTAAACGAATGTTTAAGGTTATGCGAAAGATAAACTAGAAATCTAAGATATAACCTTTTGAAGTACATTATTAATGTGTACTAAGGTTCTTTTTTTTTTTATTTTTTTTGTTAAATATTTGGTAAAAATAAGAGTTTGACAAGAAGTTTGGGTTCCCATTGTAAAAATTCAGGTTAATCTTAAAATGATCTTTTATAATCTTCATTAAATGAAAAATAATAGATTACTGACAGCGGCGGATTTTCAGGGGAGGCAAGGGAGGCCGTGCCTCCCCTAATATTTTACCAGAACACAATATGACAGTAATAATTCCAGCTGAATTAAGATCACAGACAAGTTACAGCAAATGACCAACATTTTTCCTTTTGTATTAATTTTACTATTCACTACGACTAACATGTAAGTTACGTAAAGTCGACCACATCCAGTTGGTGATGCCCGCTCACTATACTGTAGATAATACAAATAATTCGCACTGAAAAATAATAGATAGCGCTGTAACCTGTATAGTCGACATCTAGCAGCCTGCAGTGTCTATGCGAGAGCAGGAGAGAGCTACATCACTCTACTCCCTGGTAACCATGACAACAGCAGTTCAACCAATAAGCTAGCTGGTTAGAAGAGTGTTTAAACTTGACTAGAACGTGCGAGGGGAGCTGATTTGGAGACGTCCTACCCACTGCTGACAACTATACTGCTTATAGTCACGGCTGTATTAGGAAGCTCTCTCTCTTTCTCTCTTATTGGTTTTAGAAAATTGAGTCACGTGTTGTTAGTTTTCTCTCCCTGCGTAAAAGTTTTCATTTATGTTGTTAGATTTTCTCTGTTTGCGGGTGTTCTTGTTATTTTATTCTTTTGTGTTACGAGATGTATTTACTTAGGCTATACAGTATTTTAAATATATCGAGAGTTTAGAAACAAATGGAGATTTGTCTCTAGCTTCTTTTAGTAGCAGTTATTCAGTATGTTGTTACCTATTTGATCGGTTTGCAAAGAAAGAGGAACGTCGAGTTAATTTGCTGTAAAATTAGACTATGTAATAGTAATGAGCAAGCCCCGGATTCTTAGGTTCGAATCAATTTTGTTGCTATCTCTTTACTCTCTAAATATTGCTTTTCTTATTCGTTTTATGTAATAAAGAGTAACATTCTTAAATTCAATATGACCTAAAAAGACCTAATTCGTAGGTTAGGACTTAGAGTGTCCTAAAGAGAGGCAATCTTTACCAAGCTGTTATAATATATTAACAGTATGTTGTTTATTTTTTCCCCGTAAAATCATATAAATTCCTAAACATACGATTTAAAATCCTAAAATATAAATTGGAAAACCTAATTTTAATTTCTTAAAATCTATAAATTCTGCGCTTGGTAATGAGGTACGTCACAGGCCTTATATTTTTATATTCTCATCATTAAAGTCTTGGCCTCCCCAACTTTCAAACCCACCATCCGCTACTGATTACTGAAGCCACTGTTTTTCCACTTCAGAGGAAGACACATTTATTCAAAATTCTAGATATTCTCGCAAATGCGTTGTTTTCGAGATAAGCAGCTGGACAGTTAGAAAAACACTCTGTATACACTGTGTATTCTAATAGGACAAAAATCATCCCAGTGTAACTAGGGCATGGGACAAACCTGGCATCACCTTGATAATCCTGTCGAATGTGGAACATGCGGCAACCTTAATCCCCCGCATTAAGCTACAAGTTTATTTTATTTTATTTTATTTTTAATTTAAAAGTCTATTTACTATTCAACCCTAATTACACTGTAGCCTATTGCCTTAGTTTGTCTGCCCTCATGTCGTCTACACGTGTTTTCTACTTCGCCCATGAGATGCCTCTACTTCTTCTCAAGACATAAGGGATCATGCATGTAGTACAGTAGTGCAATCACCGAGGCAGCTGCCATTGTTATTCCCTTTCAAAATGCTTGGGATAGGAATATTTAAAGAAAAACTTAGATATGTTTAATTTTAATAGTAAAAACTTCAAAAGGATATTCATATATTTTAGATCTTTATTGTCAGTCAATATGCTAATGTACAAAAACTTTATTGAACAAGTTTTACAGCATAAATATACATTTAAGTATTCAATACATTCCTTCATACACATCACAATTATAGGTATTTCAGCAACGTAAACTTAATAAATTACAAATAAGAAATGAAAACAACAATGTTACAAATAAAGAAAATAAATCCAAACATTTCCAAGTGCATTCCTCGTGCCCACTCTCCAGTTTCTGCATTTAATAGGATTCTACTTCCTTTCTTTGTATTTTCTAATCGAGCCAAACAATACAGTTTTGTTCTGAAGAATGGATTCAGAAATATTTGATGGTAAAGGGAGAAGATGGTGAAATTTGACATTTTTTCCTAATTTATGCATAATTTTCATTTGTTTTATGTACAAATATCATTGCTGCAACAACTTAAATTCTAGATTAGTTTTATGAAAACATTTTGGGGCCCAAATTTTAAGAAAAGAAATACCAAGATACAGTAATTTATTAATCTCACAATTAATGTATGCTTGCTTAGGTTGTGAATTTTTTTTTTTTTTTTTTTTTTTTTAGTCACTTCTTTCCTTTGTCTTATTTCTTTCACCTTGTGACAGAGGAAACAAATGTGCGCCTTTTTCAATTCTCTGTGAACAGTTCTGAACATAGCAGCACTGCATTTTTTCGCACTTACATTACATTCGTTCTCTATACAAGTGTACACTGCATAATGAACATTTAATGCCAACTGTGTAATATGGCTCACAAAGCTTAAAATACATTTACATCAACATGAAAATGATGATAAAATATCACTCGGCTTTAGTGTAACTTGTATTACTATCAATATCTTTATAAACTATGAACATGAATTTTTAGCAAATTTCTTAATGCTTTGTTTCTTTTTCATATTTAAGGCTATGGATCAGTGAAAATAACGAAAAAAACATTAAAAAATGTAAATTTTGTTTTTAACTCTAAAAAGTAAAATAATCTTTCAGTTTTCTAAATCTGTGCTTATTTTGGCCCTATGACAATTTAAAGTTGAGAAGAGGACATGGAGATGGAGCACCTGGCTAATTGTGAAACTCTTAGGACATTTGTGGACCTTCCATCGAAATATTGGGAAGCAAGAAGGATGATGACTTCATTGTTAAATCCAGAGCATTAGATACACACACACACATATACACAATTTAAAGTTCTCCAGGACGGATTTAAAGGGACCAGAGTGTGCGTGGAGCTACAGCCCTTTAAATTGACACTCAGCTGTCATTCTGACAGACTTTGTTCTTCATCTAACTAATTTTACTTTTCATTTAATTTTTATTTCACGCTGTTATCTAGGAGAAAATTGTGTATGTGTAGAACTGTATAGGAAGGAAGGATATCAATAGTATATATCATATACACGCTGTACTTTGATACTTGTTTTCTCGATTTTCCAATTTTCAACGTTTTGTAACATTCAAAATGCTCTAATGAATGCAGTTTTCTCCAATCTCGGTGAAATTTTGCATAGAGAGCCACAAAAGGACGTGAAGTAAATAGACACATGTGTTTTCTTCTTCTAGTGAAAGTATTCAAATCACCATGTGTTGAGAATGTGATAAGTTTTAAAAAATTGAAAAATTAACAACTAAAAGAGTAACTATTTTTTTCTCAATAAGGAATTGAAAAAATATGAATAGCATGTGTCATATTTTACATACATCTATCAGGAATAAGTTAAATATAAATTTAAAGAAAAATTATGTAAACTTTGAAAATTGGGTCAATTATAATTCAGTATTAAAAAACAACAACAACAATTATAAGTAAACTGATTGGAATATCAAAGTGAAAGTTTGTATTGTATGTCCACATTGTAAGAAATTTGTGGTAAAAGTTGTGTAAAAATGTAGAAGTTAGTAATTTCACAGATCCATGGCCTTAAGGCATATCAGAAATAGAAAGAAGGACCGAGTTTCTAAGAGTTTGTAGTACAGAGTTGTTTTTAAGTTTATATCATCTTGCTGATACTGTGGCCTGTTCGGATATACATGTTGCTATTTGCAGCATGCTCCCAGTTATCGAGGTTAACAGAGACTAATCATGCACGGATAATCGAAAACCCATAATTATATTGGATATTGACACTTTTGTTTAGAAGGCATACATAATGTGAAATACACAACACGTTGCATCACAGCATTTCACTGCCAGTTTGCTTCGGTGAAATAATCATCCATTCTTTTCTGTTTAAACTTATTTATTTTGTCATTATAACTGACTCTCTGCACAACTATTCCATAACCTTGCTGCTGATCCACTAATTTATTTATTGTTTGTGAAATTAATATGTCTTCTTCTTCTTCTTCTTCTTCTTCTTCTTAAGTGGCACTACAGTCCAATGTGTACTTTCGCCTCATCCACTGACCTCCTCCAGTCATCTCTATCCTTAGATCTTCTGTGCCACTTCGTGATTTTATATTGCCTTATGTCATTATTAGGGACCGAATTTGTAGGTTTTTACTTATTTTTTTCCTCGCTTCTGAACTCCTAATTTACTTTATGCTCGACCATACCGAAATGTAGTAATTATACACCTGGTAGCAGTCCTTTAATGCATGTCATTAAAGTACAGGTGTTCAGCCAATGACAAGTCAGCTTTGTACCGTTATAAAACCGCAAGTATTGATTATTCTCGGATATGCAATCGAAAGAGAATTAGCGAAAAGTCACGGAGACTGGAAATCCAATACTGTCGCAGAAGGTTATGTTCTGTTACTATAATAATTAGCGTTAATTGTAAATAATATTCAAATAAATTCAATTTGTCATCTCATTTTTCAATGTCGAATTCAATAATCAAGTCCACACCTGTGGAGTAACGGTCAGCGCGTCTGGCTGCGAAACCAGGTGGCCCGGGTTCGAATCCCGGTCGGGGCAAGTTACCTGGTTGAGGTTTTTTCCGGGGTTTTCCCTCAATCCAATACGAGCAAATGCTGGGTAACTTTCGGTGCTGGACCCCAGACTCATTTCACCAGCATTATCACCTTCATATCATTCAGACGCTAAATAACCTAGATGTTGATACAGCGTCGTAAAATAACCCAATAAAATAAATAAAATAAATCAATAATCAAGGTTGTATCAAGTTTAACGGGATTACATCAAGGTCAATGACATTATTGTTCCTCGGAAAAAATCAATACTTTCGCGTCTGCTCACATCTCACAATTCACGACCTAGAACGAGGTCACTTCCGATCTTGTCAGATACAAATAAAATGTATACATCTGAATAATTTCAAGTTAGAAATATGGTCGAGCATAAAAAGTCGTATGAAACTCGCCTATAATGGTAATTAAGATGCTCGTATGAAAATTATGAAACTTGCTTGCGCTCGTTTCATAAACATCCATACTCACTTCTTAATTACAATCATTATAGGCTCGTTGCATAATGTACTATTTCCTAAACATGATCGTAGGAGTCGCATATGTGAATTTTGTTGAACCTAAAAAAGCCTAAATTGGACCTTAGTACCTAAAAAAAACCTAAATTGGACCTTAGTACCTAAAAAAACCTAAATCATTTTTGATAAGCGTTATCCTGTATTTACTGCGTTATATATTGATTTTTTTTTTTTAGAGAGAAATAGCAATAGGCCTACATTTAGAGATACAGAGAGAGAAAGAGAGAAAAGAACACACTCGACGTGGAGAAGGCTTCCACAATCCCTAAAATAAAATCAGTACTTAGCAGTGACAACATCTATGACTCCCTTGCTTTCCTCAAGGTACATTTCAGTGACCTTCCAAAATATATTGAGTACTTGGAATCTTCGTTGCTACAACAGAAAGATGCAATTGGTATCGCTTCTACAGAAACAAGTACCAGGACCCGTGGGTGAAGCCGTCGTAATAAAACTGAAGAAAATATTGCAGAGGAATCCAGGGTTTGAAAAAATGAAAAATGTGTGCTCCATTCTCCAGGGGAACGCTTTAGTTGTCAATTACCATGGGTACCTGCTGCAGTGGCAGCAATGAAATTTGCACCTATGACGTCATGTGCTGTCGAAAGAACCTTTTCATACTTCAAATGTATTTTGGGAGACAATAGAAAAAACTTCAATCGAGAATCTTGAAAAGTATTTGGTCATATATTGCAACCAGGAACAGTACCGGTAAATAATGTTGTTTTGTTTGTTTGTTCCTTTTTAAAATAATTCTTGATCAAGTTTGAACAAATTTAATTCAAAAGTTGTGTATGTACTATACCTTTTATTTATTGAAAATTGAAATTTATATAGTTATATCAAGGCAAATTATATTAGATAAAATGTTAATTGTTACAATAATAATTTATTGAAATTACAAATAATGTTAAAGGGGAAGGAGTAAAAATTTCTAATCTTATACATTTTGATAAATACTGGTAGTTTGGTTCTTGAGAAGGTCAGTTTCGTGGTTCATGTTGCCTTAATAAATATTTATTTTTTTTTTTTTTTATAAATGTAAGGATACATTTTTAACGATCAGACAGTTTTTGCGACCCCTTTCACAGGTTGGACATAAAACTTAAAAAAAACCTATTTCACCTATTCCAAAAACCTAAAATGGTCTTTTTAAAAACCTATAAATCCGGTCCCTAGTCATTATACACATCATTCCACCATCTAGAGTTAGATCTCCCTCTCTGTCTCTTCCCTTGCAGTTGATTAACAAAAACTTGAAGGGATCTCTGTTTTCCTCCATTCTATGCACATGTCCTATCCACTTTAATCTCATAATTTTTTCGGAATATGTATGATAAGACTTTCTTGTGTTAAATTCTAACGTACCTTGTTTACATGTTTCGACCTATTTATGGGTCATCTTCAGAACTGGTCGTTGGTCTTGGCGTCTCTTGTTTTGTTTCCTGTGAGGATGTGTTTGTGTGGTATAATGTAGAGTCAAAGAGTGTGTGTGTTCTGAAATTGAGTTGTATGTTGAGAATTTCGTTGGGGTGTGTTTTCGTGTGTCTGTATATTTCATATTGTTCTAGTTAAGTTTCTGGCTTTTTGTTGGATGTGTAGTATTTCCATGTCTGTGTTGATGTCTCTGTGGGTGTGGTTAGCATTTGTGATGTGTTCTGCACCCACAGAGACATCAACACAGACATGGAAATACTACACATCCAACCAAAAAGCCAGAAACTTAACACACTAGAACAATATGAAATATACAGACACACGAAAACACACCCCAACGAAATTCTCAACATACAACTCAATTTCAGAACACACACACTCTTTGACTCTACATTATACCACACGAACACATCCTCACAGGAAACAAAACAAGAGGCACCAAGACCAACAACGACCAGTTCTGAAGATTACCCATAAATAGGTCGAAACATGTAAACAAGATACATTAGAATTTAACACAAGAAAGTCTTATCATACATATTCCGAAGTGATACAGTGTTAAAAGTTGTGTAATCAAGATGTATCATAATTTTTATAAATGCGACCAAATCCTAATCCTTACACAGCTGCTTTAGTTTATTGTTAGTCCTTATTCTCCACTCATCATTAACTTTGACTGGTCCCATTATTTTCCTCAAAATTTTCCATTCAAAAACAGCCAGCCATTTACTGATGTCTGCATATAGGGTCCAGGCCAAATCCCAGACATCCTTACAATTCAGCCATGCTCACAGTAACAATCACGAACAGTATAAACCGTCCACTAAAAAAAAAAATAATAATAAAAAAAATAAATAAAAATTCGAAGGATGACACAAGGAAAATAAGCAAACTGTGTAATTTTGGTTCGACAATGGGGAGTTTGCTGTACTTTATTTTGATATTTTCATTTAGTACTGAATGCATTGAAATATGATTCATACACCGTAAACTAATGAATCTGTGTTTAAACTTTTAAAATTTACAATTCTCACATAAAGAGATGAATAAATGTAAAATCAAAATACACTTCCTCTATCTGTGCTGTAATACTATACAACTTCTGGTTGATTGTGTGCACAGCATAATGAAGTCCATTATTGAGGTGCAAGCTATTTCACTATTGTACATACATTATATTTTGTATTGTAATATAATTTATTTTGGGTCTGAAGACTTCCTGTTTCCTTGGAATACTTCAAAACTTTATATAACTTATTTCATTATTTATTAATTCTATAATACGGTGAAACCTGGTTATGTTTGTAAGAGCAGCTGAAATTAATATTATTTCTCTAATTTCGAGTGTTTCTGTTTGCAGCAACATCCTTGCACAACCCATAAATTTACAGCTTCCTTATGTAAATAATTTGTATTGCTTACATTGCTAAAATTTTGTGAAAAAGTTTCAGTTCAATTATGTTTTCTGAATTTTTTATTGTAACTGAAAGCGAAAATAAAAATTTGTTATGCGTAATTTTGATCATCAGCTTAATTTACTGTTTCAACAAATATAGGAACTGCTTTTTAATATGGCATTTGTTTCAAATGTGCCACACATGAACAGGTTTGACTGTAATAATTTTAACTTTTGGTGTTTTTGGGATTCATTTCTTACATGTTCTTGTCTGTTCTGTCTTATTTTCATGTTGTCAACTTCTAACATGTTCAATCAGGTGCAAATTAAAGAAGAATCAAGACAATGGCCAAAGGTACTTACTTATTGTATTCTAATTTATATTATAGGTACTGCTTGCTTGCTTTCAACTTGATTTTGTTCTCTTGAAGTATTTAATTGATTTGATGTTCTTGTTTGTAATATTAACATGGAAACCATAAATCAATAGTATCATAGCACATTTGTGTGCTGTAATGTCAGCTATTTAATATTTTCCAACATTTCTACGGAATTTAATTTCGTTTATATTCCCTATCCACGTTTTACTTGCAGTAATGTAATCTTATAAAACATCAAAATTGTTTGATTCCTCGCTTTATTATTAAAAGATCTTTAATGTTCATTAATATTTTTTTTCGGTCTAATCTTCTGTATATAAAGGTGTAACTCCTAAAATTCTGGTGAAGTATCGGTAGAACAGAGAAAAATTCTCTCCAGCACCGGGATTCAAACCCGAGTTTCCAGCTTTATGTGCTAGCGCTTTATCCACTAAGCCACACCGGATCCAAGTTCTGATGTCGGATTAAATCCCTCTCATTTAAGATCTACCAACTGTGTTCCCCTTTGTTGATCCAACCACAAGTACAGAGGTGCACTCATTATGAGTGACTAAGTGACTGGGGTCCAACGGAACATGGCACTGTCTTGAATCACAAAGTGATTACTTATGCTTTATCATATTACTATGATATTCCGAAGTACATACGGAGTTTCAGTACAGTAGTTCTGAATTTCCATATGGTGAAGAATTTTCCTCTGTTCTACAAATTCTTCACCATATGGAAATGAAGACAGATCCACTCTTCGAAACGTTGTGCTATAATTTTTAAAAATTAGCAATGAAAAAAGTCAAAACAACTCAACCATTGAAATAAATTGTTTATTATGGGCCCAGATTACTTATTGTAATATTTAGTTTGGTATCTATATTTTCATGATTTTATATTATTTTTGCTTCAAGGTTTGAACTAGTTCACTGTATCTGTGTAACTGTCACCAGCATATGACAATATTATGTACATACAATTTATTCACATTCAGATTATTAGATTGTTTTACCTTGTATTACCTTAAATGTGCATGTTAGGGGAGAGTCGGGTAGTATCGGACATCGGGTAATATCGGACAATGAGTTTCTTTCATCTACCACATGATGATAGTACCTGATTGATATGGTTACGTTTCTGTGATGTCGCATAGAGAAATGTAACCATGTCATTCAGGTACTACCATATGGTGGTAGATGAAAAAACGCACTGTCCGATACTACCCGACTCTCCCCTATCAACATTTTTTTAACCATCTCAGATATTTTCATTTTGTCTATTTGAGAAATTGTATTAAATTTTATGTAAATAAATGTAGCTGAAGAAGTCTACATAGATAATATAATGCTATTAGTTATCTCACAAATATAGGGAGAGTACAAGGCATTGAATCGCTCCATGCAGAAAGGGCTTCAGTCACAAATTTTGAAAAAACGAGATATCGATGGAAATCATATCTTTATGGATGGTTCCATCAGCCTGTGCAGAAAGGTATTCAGTCCAATGCTTGGAAAGACAGAAACTGAACCGTCAGGCTCAGAGTTCTAGGCAGAAAGGAATACAAAGTACACACTGTTTTCCTTAGTTTTCTCAAAACCAGGTCTAATGGACTGAAGCCCTTTCTGCATGGGGCGATTCCATTATTTTTTGGCCAAAATGACCTTAATGGTACACTATTGAGCTTGGTTTCCATGTGTCTAGGTTCAAGTAATTCTATGGCATGGATATTTCTGGTGGAGTTTGCAGTATTCTTTTTGCCTGCCTGCAATCACTGTGAACCAAATAATATATTATTAACCTCGGAAATAATACTTAAAAAAAAAAAAACATTTATTTTAAGTAGGAAATGGTGGAGATTATTAATATCAGTTATTCTTGTTTGTACTTTCAGTTTTGTAACATAATCAGGAGTAGTAAGATATTCTGTATATAAACTATTGTAATAAATATGGGTGTAGTATTTTGTGTAATGTATGTTACGTATGAGTTATTAAGTGTTAAAAATGGAATTTTATTTTGTGAGTAGATATTTACAAAACGAGGCTGCATACCTAGTGTAGCAATCCTGCAAACAAAATAAAACCATTTTTAACATGTGTGTTGTGCACTATATTTTAGACAGCCATTCATTTGTGCTGGCATAGAGATAATTCCCTCGACTTCTCCACTGCTGTATTCTCTGCCATTGTAATAGTGAATATCACATTAACTCTTAAGCAGGCGCGCCTAACTTTGTAACATTAAGAGTCGCACGGGGTCTTGTTGACATCCCAAATATAATGGGTTTTTATGGGCTATTTTTTTAGTGAACAATTGAAATACTTTAATACTTTTCACAATGTTATAATTAGTGTACAATGGTACTATTTCAATGTTGGTTCACATGTAATATTCGAACATCTGTTCACTTCTAATCATAATTTAATTTTTGTCTTCCTATCCAGACCACTTTCTTGATTTTTCTGTACATACAGAATATAATTATTGTTATTATTTGTTACACAAGTATGGTCAGTTTAGTCACTGTGACTATTTATAATAGAACCATTGTTGTAACATTTCATCACCCCACACCACTTAAACCATTATTATCTCGAATATGCGAATTCTTATTTCAAACATGTTATGGTTATTGTTGCCTTACCAATTCTAAGAAAGTTTCAAAAGTACAGGCTTAGTTACCAGCTCTGTATATGTGGTTGGGGTGTTGACAACACTCCATGTGATTACGTAAGGGTTAAAAATAGGCCGTGGTATAGCACATTTGTAGAGCATTTGACTGCAGGTCGAGAGTTCCCAGTTCAAACACAGGTAAATTCTAATTTTTTTATAATTAGCTACATTTGTTTTTTAATAATTGTTCATATAGTTAATAATAAAATAGCAGTCGAAGCAATTTATTTAATTTGTGTGTGTACATTTCTTAACCGAAAACAGGCCTGGCATTGTTTGGACTACTTGACTGATTGGTTGTGATATCTAGCGGGAAATGATCGACAATCAACAAAAACAGTTCAAAATCAATGCTAAAATTATTTTTCACATGCTAGCATACAACAGTCAATTTTTAACAAACTTGCCTAGTGTTAAAAGATCTACGTTTAGGAATGGCTATCTAAAAAAAAAATATTTAGTTGCACCTACCTGAGCAGCTGGTATATTGATGGGTAATTATTATATATTTCCATGCCCACATATGTAGTAGGGTGGAATTTGTTCACATCTTCATACATTAAAATAATAGTAATAATAATAATAATAATAATAATAATAATAATCCTCACTATCAGCTTCAAGAATTTATTTTGTTAGACTGTTTCTCCTTCAAGGGGAATTCTTGAATCGGTCTTTCCAGCACAGGGCTGCTCTTATCTTGTTTCCAGTCCTCTTGATTTGTAAAAGTAGAATTCCAGTGTGTACTTATAGGCCTATTTGGTTCCATTCGTGTTTATGCCACTGTAATTGATATTCATAGATCTTTTCTATTAGTTTGGAAATGTTTCATTCATAATAGTAATAATAATAATAATAATAATAATAATAATAATAATAATAAAAGAAGAAGAAGAAAAAAGGAAAAAGGATGATTACTTTTTATGGTGATATTTATTTATTTCATAATAACATATCATACATAAAAATGCAACATGAAAGTACACCAAAAGAGCAAAGCTCGTATTAGGGGACAGATTCGTTTTAATAAAAAAATAAGACTTGAAAGTGACATAAAATTTTACATGATTCACAAACATATTTGTTTTTGCTGAATTAAAATTTAAGATTCTGATAGACCAGAGTATTACACAGATATAATTCACAAAAATAAAAATCTCCATTGTTTCTAAAAGAAAATTTTAAATTCTTATACTAGGATCACATTCTTGTGGAGGGTAAATAGACAGAAACAGACATAAATCACAGATATACATACTTTGTAGACTAATATTTAAACACCAGGATAAGATACTTAACCCATTTGATCCCAAGACACTTTCAATGATTGGAATATAAATATTTCAGAATTGCACAAATTATTTATGCCCAAATTATTTTTTATTAAATATGTTGGTGTTTCTTATATATTCCTACTTATTGACACATAAGAAACAAAATAAGATGATTATTGGTCCTCTCAAATCATTTACGCCGTAAATAATGCATGTTCCCATTTGGGAACAGTGGGAGTAAAGAGGTTAAGAAGTAGGCTACATTAAGATGATGATAATAAAGTTAATAACAATAATACTGGTAATAACTGAGATAATCTACCGTATACCACAATTTCAGAGTGAAAAAAGAGATGATGTTGAGATTAGTGAGAGATTATTATTATTATTATTATTATTATTATTATTATTATTATTATTATTATTAGTAGCCCTATAATTAGTAGCAAATCATGTTTCTGTTTATAGTAACAAAGATAAGATTGAGAGAAATAATATACTTCTGGCCCGAATGAGTAGAGAGTGATCAACTAACAGAATCTTTGCTTATTTTTGAGTAAGAAAACCAAAGGAGTTTGGGTCCAAGAGATGGAAAGAGATATACAAGAAGTGAGAATTACTCAGTGAAACATCCAAGAACGTGAACCCCTTAAGAAGAAACTTAGAGCATTTCGGAGCTTCCAGGAAAAAACTTAACTGAAAAGAGGCAGCATGTGGACTAAAGAAAAGAAACACACAGAGCACGAGTACAAGAATACTGGGAAGGGATTAAAGCAAATCAGTTGAAATAACGTGGTGCATAGTAGGCCAAATCGAGAATAATAATAACAACAACAACAATTCAATGTGTGACAGCAAATAGAGGACCAAGGCCTAAGAACCAAGTACTGTCCTGACATCCACATACCTCAGCAAAGGTGAACGATTGCCCAGCCATTATGGGGATAACATGTGGTTAGCACGAGTCCTCCCAGCTGTTACAGCTGAATTGCTATTCACAGTAGCTCTTCAAATTTACCATGATGCTGGGTAGGTGCCTGTCCCATACACTGGTTGAAATTACATGAGAACATTTCTTCCCCATTACAACTCGAATTTTCCACACCTGTGGAGTAACAGCACATCTCGCCGCGAAACCAGGTGGCCCAGATTCGATTCCCAGTCTGGGCAAGTTACCTGGTTGAGGTTTTTTCCGGGGTTCTCCCTCAATCCAACATGAGCAAATGCTGAGTAACTTTCGGTGCTGGACCACGGACTCATTTCACCGGCATTAGCACCTTAATTTCATTCAGACACTAGATAACATAAGATGTTGGTAAAGCATCGTAAAATAACCTACTAAAAAAAAACTCGAACCAATGCTTATTCCGTAACATTAGTCTAAGACATGACACAGAGCTGGACAGTATTCATGATTAGGTAAATTAAATATACTATAACTGCCAGTACCTCTCTGACTCTAGAACGGCTATCAATCAATTAGTCAGACTTTCCGGCCTGCTTCAATAGAAATGAAAGACTGCCAAGATATGCTAAAAGAACTTGCAGCAAACATTAAAACAGTTTCTCTACAGTGGATTCCTGGTCACTGCTCAGTCTATGGATAGGATCAAGCAGACTTCTTGGCTGAGAAGGGAGTTCAGCCCTACTAATCTACTCAAAACCAATGTCATTCCAGTCTGTGAAAATAGCTATAAAATAGCAATTCAAGACACAACATCTGCAAGACCTAGCCTTATGAACATCTGAGAAGCACTGGAGAGAGTCAATTCTGAAAATACCAATTCAGCCAAGAAAAAGTGCAGTCGCACTCTTTCATCTAGCAACAGGGCATGATTTACTGGCGTTTTGGGATAATGGAAACACCATCCTGCAAAATGTGTAACTCTAATACAGAGATGGACTGACATCATCTTTCAATATGTCCTGGCCTACAGTCACTCACAGAAGTGGAATGCTATTGGGAAGACTTTTTTCTATAAAATTGCTTCATAATGTTTGTTCACTTGTTTTCTTTGAAGGTTGATAATTCTGTAATCTATTTACCAACCATTAGATAAATAAATAAATAACTACCAGTGAATTATATAATAATCTGAGGTCTTGCTTAAAACTAAAGTATTTGTTTGAATTAACTTAACCCTTAGTTTTCACTTGAGCCCAGATTTATATCCAACATTACATGTAATGTTTTTTCCTTCCTCACAATGCCACCAGGTTGTCTTTCGACATTTCTGGTCGTCTCTCTTGGCAGTTGCTTAGGTGTAACCCACTTCTGAGGAGGAGTTGCATTGCCCTGATGATATGATAGGATGACTATATATGATTATGTGGTGCCAGGAGAACACAGGAATAATTCCCTTTAAGGAAAAATTCTTGTGCTCTGACCAGGAATTGAACCCAGGGCCTCATGAATTGTAGCCAGAAGCTCTGACTACTAGATCATGACACTGGTAGTTATATGTAATATTTTAAAAGATGTACAGATGCCTCAGTTGATGGTTTTACGTACTGTAACAACAAAGAATAAGATAAATTAATAGACACGATGTCTGTACCATATTATATATGTTAATCATTGTTGCAGATTTGTAGTTCGTCTTTTAATAATATCTGCGCATATTTACATTTTTATTTCAGTATCTGTATATGAACAAAATTATAATTTTGTTATTCCTTGGTACAAGGCATTCTGATTTACATGTTCGTGTTTTTTGGATTCTCAGGTTTACAAAGACAACGAACTTTTCTATTACATGGATGGCTATGATACCAGCAAATCCAATTGGATGCGTTATGTCAACCCGGCCTATTCATCAGAGTCGCAGAATCTCATAGCATGCCAATATAAGGTAAAGTAATCTATAAGAGGTAGACAAGGTAATCCAAAAAAAATTATGAACATTTTTATTGTAGACAAATTCCTAAGTATAGATGCAGAAACTGTAAGAACAGCTCAGTTCTAAGTTCTCCATGCCTGCCTCAACTGTGACGTCACTTAGTACCGAGAAAAAAAGCAAAGAATGGAGATGACTGGCTGAGGTACTTCATGTAGATAATATTAATACTGTGCAACGAATATTTTTCATCTTACTCTAATTTTTTTCCATGAAGTTTTGTAACTGCAGCTGTCTTCAGAATTACTGTCAGAACTCATGTTGTTAATGAGTGTGTTTTCTATTACGTCCGGAACAACTCCATACCTTTCCCAGGACTTCTTTTCTATCATTCCATGTAATGCTTGCAGAGTAACTTGATCTGCAATCCAGTTCGTAATCTGCAGTAACCTATCGCTCAAGAAATATTTAACATAACGTTATTATTTCTTGCTAGACCTCTTACAAAAGTAATCCAATCCTGCAATGTTATTTTGTTAGCGTGTCAGACAGAATTGCTCTCAAATAATGTTCTCTTCCATGAAACAGCAGGAAATGGAAATATTATTCAATGCAGACCTTTCAAAGACGTGACCCATAGCCCATCGCTTTGCCTGACCATTCTCGCTTCTGACTCCGCACAGAAACATAGACCTTTCTAACCAGACTAGAAATGGAAGCCGAGCAGCTACAAAGATGAGAACAATTTGATATCATGCAGTTCCTTACAGTTCTTGACTTGTGTATGATAAATGTAAGCTAGCCATAAAATGTCTATAGTCACTCATAACCAGCTGAACACAGTAGTTGTGATTTCCTCTGTATTAGATTATTAGAATGCTAAACCTTAACTATTCAGTTATGCATTCGTTGATTGGATTGGTGTTGATGTCACTTCGAGATGTATGTTGCTCGTTTGTTTAACAGATGAACATCTACTTCTACACCATCAAGCCAATCTTGCCTAACCAGGAGCTGCTGGTGTGGTACTGCCGAGAGTTCGCAGAGCGACTCAACTACCCTCTGACAGGGGAACTCATGCTGCAGAGGATACGTAAGTAAAAGAAAAAGGGACAGTGAGTGTATGTGTTAAATAGTAGGGCACAATTAAGAGATATTGAAATTTGACATTTTTTTCCTAATTAAATGATGCACAGTTCTCAGTTTTTATATGTAGAAATATCATTGCTGCGACAACTTAAATTCGAGATTAGTTTTTGAAAAAAAAAATCGGGCCTAAATTACAATTCAGTAAAATGGATATATTTCCACTAGTGTTTTTAGCACAGCTTCATTTTTTATTCTGTTTCTCCATTTCATATCCTCCATTCATGTCCACGTTTCAAATGCTTCTATTAACTTTTCTTCACTTCGTCATAACGTCCATGTTTCTGCCCTATATGTCACACTCCATACTGAGCATTTCACTAGTCTCTTTAGTTCTTTTTCCAGAGGTCCGCAAAAGATGTTCCTTTTTCTATTAAAAGCTTCCTTTGCCATTGCTATCCTCCTTTTGACTTCCTGGCAGCAGCTCATGTTACTGCTTATAGTACACCCCAAGTATTTGAAGCTGTCCACTTGTTCTACTGCCTCATTTAGAATTCGCAAGTTTACCTTCTTTCTTTTTCCTCTATGTTCGTATTTATCTTCATCTCATACCGCTCACAGCTGTCATCTAACTCCAGTAGCATATCCCTTAGTATCATCTCTTCTTCTGCTAACAAAGCCATATCAGCAAATTTTATGCACTTCATTCTTCTTTCTCCTACTATCACTCCTTCCATGTTCTGAAAACAGTTCTTTACTAGATTCTCAAATTAGATGTTGAATAGGGTAGGTGATAAAGAGTATCCTTGTCATATTCCTCCCCCTATTCCACTTGCTTCTGACATTTCTTCTCCTATCTTGGCTTTGACTCGTTTCATAAAAAGATTACTGAACAGCCTTCTCTATTCTCAATCCATACCACTTTTTTTCAAGATCCCCATAAGTTTATTCCAATCTCCTCTGTCAAAAGTCTTTTTCATATCCACAAATGGTACATACACTTCTTTATTTTTCTCTAGTTATCTTTTGCTGATTGTTTACAGCAGTCCACGTGCACCTCTTTTACCTTTTCCCTTTATGAAGCTGTATTGTTCTGCTTTCATCTCTCCTTATACCTAGATAATTTATATTCGCAGCATTTCAGTAACACCAACTTCTCCATCCATAAAAATTATACAGTAATAATTTTTTCTTGTATCGATTATAATTGAAGCAACAGTAACAAATATAAATGACACTCAAGAGGAAATTAAACGCAGAATAGATATGGGAAATGCCTGTTATTATTCGGTTGAGAAGCTTTTGTCATCCAGTCTGCTCTCGAAAAAGCTGAAAGTTGGACTTTATAAAACAATTATAATACCAGTTCTATATGGTTGTGAAACTTGGACTCTTGCTTTAAGAGAGGAAGAGAAGTTAAGAGTGTTTGAGAAAAGGTGCTTAGGAAAATATTTGGGGCTGAGGGATGAAGTTACAGGAGAATGGAGAAAGTTACACAATGTAGAACTGCACGCACCTAACATAATTAGGAACATTAGATCCACACGTTTGAGATGGACAGGGCATGTAACACATATAGGTTAATCTAGAAATTCATATAAAGTGTTAGTTCGAAGATCTGAGGGGAAAAAACCTTTGGGGAGCCGAGACGTAGCTGGGAGGATAATATTAAAATAGATTTGAGGGAGGTGGAATATGATGGTATGGGCTGGATTAATCTTGCACAGGATAGGAACCGATTGCAGGCTTATGTGAGGGAGGCAATGAATCTGCAGGTTCCTTAAAAGCCATTTGTAAGTAATTGATTATAATTATTTTGTAAAGTGTATGAATGAGTTTTTAAAATGTAAAACTGTATTTAAAATACACTCCCACAATTTAGTAAAACCCGGGGGGAAATGTACCTGAACAGATGAGAAATTAGAGCATGTCTGGGGAAACCAGAACATCTGATAACCTTAGGATATGTTCTACAGTAATGCAAGGAAAAAATGGGTTCAGCGGAGCCTGTTCTCTAATGACATCCCTATGCACAGGTCAGCAAGTCCAGCAGCAGTCCGTTACACCGTCTGACTCCCCCACTCCCAATGAAAGCAACGGCGAGTCAGTTGAGAAGGACTGCCACCGCATCGGCGGGTACGATGCCCACCCTGTACAGATCGTGGTGTCCCCCGGCAAGGACGTGGTGCACATTGGCAGCTACGACACACGCCCTGCGCAGCTCACGCCGTCTCCCAGCAAGGAAGTGGCAGGCCACGGATATGAGCCCCGTCCAGCACAGCTCACGCCCACAGACGGCTCCGTGAGGTCTGATGAGGGCTACCACAGTAACGGTTACCATGACGACGGCTTCACGCCACCAGAGGACAGCAGTGACTCTGACAGCGACAACAACTATGTGCTGGACTTCAGGTCAGGCTCTTTCATATTGGAAAACTTTGTCTGAATGTCAGAACTGATGTACATATTTTTCTTAGATGCTTGTGTGCATGTTAGGAATAAGCGTAATTTTGAAACTTACCACGCCACCATATCCAGTGTGAGCATACAGAAACAAGCAGGGATTTTTATGTTTTGAAGGTTGGCTCTACCATCCGCCTTTAGACGAGAGGAGTAGGGAGGGAAAAGAACATACAGTGGAGCTTCAATTATTGTCATCTCCTATAGTGGTAATTTATATTGACGTCATTTGCTATTTAATGTTATTAAATTCTATTATCATCGAGATTCTATTAATCATTTTTGTCAGGTTATATAATATCTTTACCTTTTTATAACTGTAAGCAAAATTATTACATCTGTTGATATACCGTGACAGTTTTTAATCACGTTTATTGCATATCACTTTTATGCTTGCAGTCACAGTAATATAAATCTTTTGTTCGGTTACAAGCCTTTCGTTTCTGTAGCATTCAGTAGCATTCTTTAGGCTCACTGTCCTTATGGTGTATCTGTCTAAAGAGTGTGTCAACCATAAACAAATACATTAGAAAACTTTCAGTTCAATGTACTGTATATATCCGACGGACTATTGAAAATATATGTGAATGTTATTCCCACTAGTATTCGGACCTCTACCTCATATTTTAGAGTCCAATCGGTATTACAGGTATTCACTATACCAGCAATACATTATGACTCATATTACTCCCCAATGATAGAACTCATAATGATTTATCAGTTTCATACCACATGATTTTTGGTTTGACATATGCATAAGAATGTAATGGTTGAGTATTAAACTGAAATTCATTGACAACACACACACACTCTCTGCTACCCAACCTGTTCACATCAATATAATATGTTTAAAATTGTCAGATTGGCAACACTTATAACTAATTTTTTCCCATCATTCCCTTTGGAACAGAGCTAGCAACTCTCTGGCCTCAATGCTGCAAAGAAAGGAACTTCTGTAATGATAAGAATTAAACCCCTCTGGTATTACTGAATTTTATAGCATTCATTAAGTTTTCTGTTAAAGTTCTATAAGAAATGTAATAGATTTAATCATTATATTAAGTCAATGTAATAGTATTAAGCAGTCTGTCATGGTAATTTTTTTCTTGGCCATACGCCCCACCCCTTGTTTTCTCCCTTGAAATATATTTTACTCTCCTCTCTCTATCTCTCCGACTGTCATTTAATGACTTTTTTTTTTAATATTAAAGAAGAAGTAAAGAAATTGCTTTGCTTTACATTTTAATTGTACAATAAGCTTGATTTAAAGAAAATGTAGCCCCACCGTAGATGCACACTTGTCTCGATGAATGTTGGAGTGTGTATTTGCAGCACTTCTTGTTTTTCAACCATTATTTTATATAATTCTGGAATCCAGTGCTGCAGAAGTGGACAATTTTTGTTTATGAACATCAAACAAAATACATTAGGAACAGCAAGAGATGATCTAAGATCTGTACAGATCTCCACGTACAAAACTTAGGCACTCATGCCATATGGCTCTGTACTTACTTTTCCCCATACAATTAATTAAAAAAAACTGTAGGTTCCCATACAATGTATGGCCCTGTATGGCCTCCATGACAGCACCGGTATTAAGAGATAATTTTTGCTAAAAGTCATAACCTAAAAGAAAATAGTTCCAGAAATTAAACTGCAATCGACAGTATCTTTCACAACATGTATAGTGACTAAATTATTGCAAAGCATATAAAGCACATGAGATTGTACTGTATTTATTACTTTCTAACACATTTCTCTCTTTTATGTTGAAAGTATTAACAGAAATTAGTGAGGTTTTCATGAAAATACGCATTCTAAACATCCAAATACCAAAAGTAGTATCTACATGTTATCATATGTAGGCTACAACGACTTCTTCTAAACTCTCCGTGTGTATTTGGCCAGGTTTTATTTTCGGGACGTTGTTGCTGTAACCTGGGTTTCAGTTATTCTATTATCATCCTTTTGAGAATGTCACAGTTTTATGAAATAAATTAATGAAGATTCTAGAAGCTCCACTGTACTGTGGCTGTTACAAATGGCAAAATCGTTATAGACTCTTAGAAAGAAGTTCCTGGAGTTATTAATTGAGAAGAGTTTCCACCAGAAACTTTGCAGGGCATCACAAGGAATTAATGACCCTCCCCATTTTTACAATTACCCTAGGGATCATCAGCTTGGCTGAGGTCAGTGGATGTCTAGGACAAAGAAGTTCAAAGTACTGCTTCCTGTAAGTACAGTTTGCGTCAAATGAAGTAAAGCCATTGGTCCTGTACAGTATGTATGTCAAAGATCACTTTGCTCATTAATAAGAGTTCCATTCAGACCCACGGTTATTTCACTCTTAAGTCTTGTAATGGAAGTCACACATTAAGGATTGGAATAACCTCTGCTGAGATGAATGGCCATACATATATCAGTTCAGTGGACCAGAGACCTCTCTATAATGAGTATCGGAGTTACAGAAATTGAAAATGGATATCAGTTGCTCCGAAACCAGCTAAGATGATTACATTAGTTTGCACCATATAAAAGAACTTAATGGCATACAACCAATTAAACTCAAAAAGCAAAATTTTCAAAACATCTTCTTTTCTTTTTCTCTGCCCCATATTCATGATATTTTTAATCACTAAATATAAAATTTTAAAACTTTGAAAAAGTGTTAAAATGTATTTGAAAAAAGTAATGTACTTTTGGTAACTGGACGGCACATTTCGGCGTTATGTTTTGTCTTCGTCAGTAGCTATTGGCCTACTGCATCATCGGCTGTGGCATTCGTCTTTTGCTTTAATGTATTCTATTCTCTGTGGAAGGGGGATGTTTTGGTAGTAGTTTGGGTGTTATGGTGTTGCATAGTATTATGTCGAATATTGTAGGTATGTGTGTTAAATTGTAATTGGGTATTAAGTATTTATTGTGCATATGTTATTGTGTGTTTATATATTTCATATTGCTCTAATATGTTCAGGTTATGCCATCCAGTTACTAAAAATGTATCACCTTTTTCAAATATATGTTAACACTTTCAAAATTTTATGTTTTAACAGTAAGTTTACAAAGTAAATATCGAGAATAATTTTTTAATCATTATTCACTATAAAATGTCAAGATTCGAAAATGATGTTCTGTCACATTCAACAGAATCATTTGATACTGATGTTAACTGTTCCAAAAAACATTTACATATCTTATGTCTGAAATATTCTCGCAAATGGCACTGGTGGTCGACAGATCTCCTGTAGGTGTATTTCATTAAGAGTCGAAACATATGTGAGGTACATTCTGATTGGCTGGAGCCAGAAACACGTACAATTTATTGTTATCAGTTTTAATAATGATATAAAATGAAATTCTTGTCGTATTAGATAGGTGTTGACTCAGATTGTGATATTATTACCATAGTAAGCTATGGTTGCTATGGAAACGAAAGCCATTGCCTCAGAAAAATACTGCAGGCCAAGATTTTTGACTTCACATATACATTCTTACTAATATTGATAAATACGTTTAGAGTCTCTAGTGACTGAACTCTAAGAATACCCTGTCATATTTAAATGTATAAACGATGAGAAAATCCGTTAGCACTGCCTATTGTAGATATCATGTGTTTCACAACACCCCCCCCCCCCCCCCAAGATTTATCCATGTAACTAGACATTATCAAGAAGTGCTGAAAAATGTCCCGTGTCACCATATTTTGTTCTGACTGGATTAGGTGTCTTAAATTCATTTAAGCCTATCTCTAGACCAGTTGAAATGTGTAGAAACATACTTTAAGAAAGTGGACAACAAATGAAAAAATCTGCCTCCTGTAGGCTCATGGTATTAACAAAGGAGCTGATGCTTTTTTGAGAAAGTGGCCTTATTTCTTCCCTATATCAGAGCCCTTTATCATCCTTTGCCTTGAATTGTTTAATTGTTTGTGCATCAATTCAAATGTCGACCTAGAGCTCTCTTCTCCCGTGGATGGTGGTTTAATACTCCTTCAAGAATTCTTCTGCCACTAATTTTTTGAAGATGGTTTCTTCAGTTGACTATGTAATGGGAGATAAATCTCAAAAGGTGGGTTAAATGTTGACTTCCTTCATAATGTCTTCATTTCGTTTTAGGCTCCGTTTTGTACAAACAGCTGTTCTTAGAATTGCAGTCTGCTTCCATCTTTCTTCCTACTAGTCCAAGTATCACTTTCATAACATTGTACAAGTTGTGTATGGACACATTCTGTTCTGGTGTGTTCTTGTACTAATGAAGGTATCATTAAATCGTTGGTGATTCCCATAGTCTTGTTATATTCTGAACTGCCTGGTCATGCACAGTATCTTCTCAATGTGTGTTCCAACAAGACTTGAGCTGATTCTGAACTCCCAGTTTCCTGTTCCAACATCCTTTGAAACTCGTTCAGAATGAGTGAAATTGGTTCTCGATTAAGAGCAGAACTGGGAATTGTGCATTGCTGACGCATATGCAGATGGTTTAATCTGAAGTTGAGATTAAAATGTTTCAAGAATAGGCAGGTTAACATTAAAAAATAATCAATCATGAGTGATTTTGAAAGTGATAGTGATACATTTTATGACGAATTAAGTTCGGAAGATGAATATAATTTTAATATGAGAAGAAACTCCGATGGCCGCGAAAGAACAGTTCAAGAAACATTCCAACAACTTAAAATCCCGAACTAGTTCTGAGAACATACTTAACTAGCGCATGCTTCGAAAGATGTTCGGTATTAGTTCGTAACCCGTTCTGAATTGCTTGCTGGAACAAACCTATCATCTTAACAGAGACTGTGCATTTTAATGCACTTTGGAAGCAACAAAATTTATCATATAAACCATCTTTATTCTCGACAAGATTTAATTTTTTTTAACAAAGAGTTTTGCATAATGCAAAAATAAGGAAGAAAAATGTTCGAAGAAATGAAAAATATGGGACCTGGGAGACTTGAAAATTAGGGTAAAATAGGGAAATCCCGGAGGGTTAGCAACACTGCGCAAAATAATAGGCTTAAGTTCTTTAAACATCTGTAGAAGACGTTATATATCCAGTTTGTGATTGCTGAAACAGGAAAACGAGCAGGGAAAGAAGGTTTTGATTAGAGTTCTATTGTTTATGACATACAGAAAACACTACGTGTCTAAGGTTGTATCTACCTTCATCTTCTAATGAAAAGAAGGAAGGGGCTGTTACATGTCGCAAAATGATTTCTGGTGCCCTGACAAAATTTTTCTTCTTGCTGGTGATACATCCTCTTTATTGAGTGCCAGATGGTCTTTTTTTTCTAGACTATAAACCTACACTTAGAGGTTGCATCTGTGCATATAATATTATAGGTATGCAGTGCACAGTAATTCCATTAAAACCCCTCTTTGGGCAGTATTCTGTAACCTGAATTTATTATACCAAACAATTCATATTTCCTAAGACATAATGAATCCTCTGGGATTTCCAGCCTATGCTTTTCCCCTCTTCCTCTCCTTAAGAGTACAGTGCCCAATCAGTAAGCCTGTTACAGATTTATGATAGCAAACAATTGACATCTTGTGAGGCGTAATGAATCACATTCATAGATTACATGCCAATCTTTTGCTGGTCCTTCTCAGAAGAAAGATCCTTAGTGATTCCATACAGGATCTTTCAATCATCCCTCTTAAAATGCATCACAAATGAATTTGGTGGCTTGGTAAGTCAATTGATTTCTGTGTACGTAGTATGTTCTAAATGGTGAAAAGTTTACTTGATATCAGAAATGAAAAGTAGAGATTGGTTTTTTTATTTTCTTATGTCTATTGTAACTGTTCTTAACTTAGATTTTGGGTCTGTCTTCCAATAATATTTCAGACTATTCATTCAGCTTGCATCTGCAGAAATATAGAGCATAATGGAACATATACAAACGCTATAAATATAATTTTTGAATGAGATAAGTAAGGATTCGCTTTCACATGAGAAGCATGGTTCATTAATTGGAGCACACGACATCATTTTGATTAATTCAACTCTTAGCATAGATTTGTGCCATCATCACACGTTCCGTGAGACATTGATGTTCTTTTTTTATGTATTACAGTTTCTTACATGAAGATGGCGTTGCTAATTTGTGACGTACATACACAACAGATTTTATACGATCTAATAGCAGAAAAGAGGGATATTTAGCTGCTTATTATAACAACAGATAACACACATGATCTATCTGCTTCTTAAATGTCTTTCACTCTTTTTCTTTTACACTCGTTTCTTAACATGTTGGTGAAGTAACTATTATATCTAGAAGAAATTCAAGCATTCCATTTTGAAAGTTGAAGGAGTTTATGGAAATATACTTTTCAAGTACACGTATGTATAATCAAACTAAGAATTGATCTCTTATATATTTAATATGAATCTGTGATGTATGATTACATGGAATAAAATGGAAATGTTTTCTAAAAAGTACTAGATGAACTACTTTCAAGAAGTTGAAGACAACATGGCTTAACATATGATTTTAATTTACTTCCGAATTTCGAGTCACTTTAAAAGCCAAAAGTTTAGAATAGAATCAGAAGATTTGCCTCAGTGGAGTTTTTCAGTTTTTGGATGTTTAAATTTTGTACGCAGGCCAAATTGGATGTCTGAAATATTGATTGTAAACAATGGTAACTTATTAAAATGACGTTTTGCATTCTTCAATGTTCAAATTGCTGCTGATAATGAGAATAGTCTACATGAAGAGCTGCTACGTTGTAGAAGACAAGATTGGTATTAAATGGTTTTCAACTTAACAAAGTTATAACTGTGAAAAAATAATAAAACTCTTAAATAAGCTTTGTTGTTAAAAACATACTCTGCAAGAAATGGATGTTGGACTTGCAAAAAGGAATTTTGACGCTGGCAGTGCTGGTTATTTTTTAGTTTAGAATAATGCTGATGAAACTTCTGCTAACAGGCTTGCCAAATGTACCTCAAAACAAAAGCTATGTGAAGATAAATATTCTGGAACTTCAGGTTGGTGAAATATAAATTTCCTTTTGTAAATAAAATTAAAAAAGAAATAAACAAATTTTTAAACTTCAGGATAACTCTTGAGTTGAATTAATGTGTTTGACGATAAACATTGTGACTATATAAATACTTGGAAGAAAGGAACACCAAAGAGGAAATGGTAGAAAAAGATCTAAAATTATGAGAGCTGGAATTGATTGAGAAAAGACACAAAACAGAGAAGAATGAAGACATATTTAAGAAATACGAAGGTTCAACATAGCCTGCAGAGCTAAGAAAGAAACAGTGTCAAAACTATCTGACAGTAGTCTTTATAGGTATTACATTTTTTTTTAAGAATCGACCTTCTGAAAGGAGGACATGATAAAATGACAACATTTTTTAACAGTATACATTTCTTGCTAATGCAATATGTATGAAGCAGAAAACCATTTCTGAAGATAATAGATTTTATTGTAAAAAAAATAATATGATATAATTTTATAAATATAACAAAATATGTTAAATTTTATTTCTTCGCTTTAAGATGTGTTAAGAAGAGAGATTCAAGTTTCTCCAACGAAATTTACAAATTTCTAGTTCGAGTTGTGTAACCAGCTATGAGATAAAATTTGTAAATAATATTTGTTACATATGGCTTCTGTACTCAGCAACTTCAATTGTTTTAAGTCAAAATACGAGAATTTGACATAATTGTACGTAAATGTGTGAATTACCACTCTGAAGTTTGCAGCAAGAAGAATGTAAACTCAGTTTCTTGACTTCATGGTAATATTAATTCTCTATTTTATAACCAAACTTACACAACGC
This sequence comes from Periplaneta americana, assembly GCF_040183065.1. Lineage (NCBI taxonomy): Eukaryota > Metazoa > Arthropoda > Insecta > Blattodea > Blattidae > Periplaneta > Periplaneta americana. Next base: position 43,663,204 of record NC_091124.1, read on the forward strand.
TAGTACAATTCCTTTTATCATATTTAACTATAAATATTTGCTTATGAAGTGGCGCTAATGTAAGTAAAGTAATATAACTATGAATTTTTTAGTTAATTTCTATATAGATACGAAGTTCTTTGTATTGGTGATAGTGCTAAATTTCTTCTGTAAACAGAGAAATTTAGAATCCAGATGAAAATCTATTATTTGGATGTCGAAAATTTTTATATCCATCATTAGACAAAAATTACAATAGAAAATACAGAAGAAAACATTTCAGAATAAAGTGCCAGAAAACATATGAAATTTGAGAGTGATTTGTTAAAAATGGCAGCTGTAAGGAAGGACCTGTTTCGTATAATATTAATCAACAACTGTGAAGTCTGATTTTGAATAACTTTCTCATAAGTGCAAGTTTTATTTTGAAACAAGTGAAGGAATTGTCCAAATACTTACTGTTAGTACGTTAATGAGAATTCTGTTCTGAAAGATGACATAATAGTCTTCAGTTGTTAATGTATCAGCAGGGACTGATGTGTGTCCCTTGTCCTGTGTTGTCTAAAGCAGTAGCCTTGAGCCATCTTGACCACGTGGCCAGGGAATTCTGCTGCTCGTGAGTGTCTAATGTCACAGGAGTGAATGTGCAACAGATTAGAAGGGTCCAAATCTTTAAGTAACGATGATAAAGATAAAGATGACAATAATTTTTCACCTTCCACAGAATCCTAAATTAAAAGCTAAGTCTATCAATCTGTTAACAAGAAGAAGTCCTTTTAATGAAATCACAGTCCTCATGCATAGTTTTGCAGCATTTAAAATTTTATAAGTATAGATAAATTGTAATGAAATATAAAATACAGGAAAAGTGCAAAACTTCTTTAACTTCTGAACTGGAGTGGGGAAAATTATATAACTATTGCTATAGTTTATAATCATTTTCAAAATCTGGAATCTCCATTTCATGCTTCCAGCTTTACTAGATGGCTCTGAAAACTGCGTAATAAAAGGGAAAACTAAAAGTTACCTTCAAGAAAGTGGAATGAAGTTTTTTAAAAAGGTTTTCTTGGTACAAAAAAAGTAATAAGTTTAATTGGAAGTGCCATAAGGAAGTCAGAGAAGAAATTAATGTTACCAGGAAGAAGTAGGAAATAATCCACAGCAGAACAAATTCGATAGAACGTAACAGAAAAAAACACAACTCAAAAATATGCAAACACTGAAATATTTTTCAAGAAGAGTTACAAGGTACGAAAGAATTGATCTTAAATAGGTAGTATAAGAAAATCAGAAAATAATGAATACTGTTAACATGAACCAGGAGATAATTACATTAGCAGAAACGGGAAGAAAACATTAAAAATGAAGACTTAAAAAATGTCTAAACAATGAAGTTTATGCAGGACACCGAAGAATTGATCATGAATAGTGTAAAAAAATCAGAAAATAATTCATGTTATTGGCATGAACCTGAAGATAATATACGTTAGTACAAATGGGAAGAAAATATTAAAAATGAAGAATTAAAAATTGTCTAAACAATTAAATTTATGCAGGACTCAGAAGAATTGATCATAAATAGTATAAAAAAAATCAGAAAATAATTCATGTTATTGGCATGAACTGGAAGATAATTTACGTCAGCACAAATGGAAAGAAAGAAATGAACAACTCAAAAATGTCTAAACAATGAAGTTTATGCAGGATACAAATGAATGGTCATAAGTAATATACGAAAATCAGAAAGTAATTAATATTATTGGCATGAACGGGAAGATAATTTGTGTCAGCACAAATGGGAAGAAAGTAATGAAGAAAAAAATACCTCAACAATGAATCTTATAATATAGAGTTGCAGAATATAAAATAATTGATGATATATACTATAAGAAAATTGTAAAATAATTTGTTATTAGCATGAGCAGCAAGATAATTTACTTGAGCACAGATGGGAAGAAAGCAATGAAAAAATGAACAATTTAAAAATATATACATCTTGATTACACAGTTTAAAAATGCCTACTTAAACACTGAAATTGATATAGAATTTTAGGATACAGTGGAACTGATCATAGGAAAAGTAAAAGAAAATCAAGAAGCAATTAATGTTATTAGCATGAACCGGAAGATAAATTACGTCAGCACAAATGGGAAGAAAGTATTGAAAAAATGAATAATTCAGAAATGCAAAAACAGTGAAGTCTACATAGAATTGCAGGATGAAAAGAATTTATCATAATGGGTATAAGAAACTCAGGAAATAATGTTATTAGCATGAACTGGAAGATAATATACATCAGAACAAAATAGGAACAAAGTATTAAAAAATAAACAATTCAATACCTAAACATTGAAGTTTATATAGAATTACAGAAAATAGAATTCAAGTAAAAGCAACAGGGAAATGAGACAAGATCTTAATGCAATTATCATAAATTAGAAAACAATCAATAGTATGAAAAGGAAATATTGGAAGAATGGACAGTTAAGAATAAATAAACAGTTTTTCTTATAAAAGTCTGTAGGGAAGAGAAATGATGGGGAAACTAATTTTAGGTATAACAGGCAACATTGCCTAATGCTCGAAGAAAGATGAAGGATAATAAGAATGGAAAATAGTACTCTTTATGTACTTTCGTCTTGGGACAGGTGTGTTGCTCAGAGTTGATCTCTACAAAATGTTATTGTCGTCAGGAACACAAATGCCTGAAGAAATTGACAGTCAGTGTAACCTAAAAATTATCATATATTTTGTTGAAACATTATGCAAGTGTACTAAGCTTTCTAATATTGAATATCTGAGGAAAATTCAAGCGCAACTGATGAGTATACGAAAGTTATCATTGCAAGTACAGTCCGCATCAGAAACAAAGGAAAATATAAATTTTCTGAAGAACTGAAGTACATAAGTTCGTCTTGAAATGTGAGTAGATATCTGTTACTGCATGGTTGTGTTAGCCCTGGTCTCTCCCCTGTAACAAGAAGAGTTTGCTGAATAACAATCCCTGTGACCAAGTGACCAAGTTTCTCACTGCATGAAGTATGTATTACAGGTATTTTGTAACGAATGCACAGTTTATTCCTTCCTGTGTTGCTTGAATTGTTATAATTAAGACTAAACCTGCATTTACCATACCTACACGTTGGATAAAGAACAAGTTCATTACTTCAGCTTGTATCTTGAGAGCTCCAAGAATTAGTTTATTGCAGAAAAACCAGAAATAACTGTCCAGTCTGCTTCTGCAGAGTTATTCCCGTACACCTGCGCAAATACTGGCATGTCAGATCTGCACTGCTAAATGTTGCAGCAGTGACTCCTGGTTATGCTTTGTGAGGCGCTTCTGTTGCACCAGTGGACGAACAAAGAGTAAACTGTGTGAAGCTTGGTGACAGCATGATGTCTAAAATAGGCTTTTTGAGAGGGTTGTTTATACTCTAGGACGTGAAATAGATCCAAAAACGGATACACCGAAAGTTAAAATAAATCAAAAGTACAATGCCAGTAAATAATTACTAGCACTTTGAAAGTAAACACTAAACAAAGGAGCTAACACACTGAATTGCTTGTCCGTTTTTTGACACAAATTTAAACTATCATCACTAACAAATTTTCCACAGCTTGCTTCGTAATAAGTTATTAGTTTCTAGGTATTTATTAAAAATTGTACAATTTTTCGCTAAGTTTTTCAGATTACATGTTATGTACTAGACAAATATATATTTTTCCCATCTGTCGTTATATGCAAGTAATTGTCACTGTCGTGTCTCATGAAAGTTAATTTCGGAATGTCGGTTACAGTTAGCTACTGCTTTAATGTGTCACACTGGGAACAGAAAAAATTAGGAAAGAAACCATTACAAGCGCCAGAGTCTTGCTAGATGGCATGCCACATCTTATGGTACTGGTACTATAGGTAGTTGTGTGACTGTGCCATAATGGTTACCATTTTAATGATCCTTAATCTTGTCACGGTGTTGTTCCTGTTAAAAAGTGAATGAAAGAGACAGAAACAGAGCTTCAAGTCTGGGGTTCAGCCATTTTTTTGTTTTTTACTTTGGACGTTAGACGTGAAATTTTGTAGGGGTTGGCAAGACGTGCTTAGGAGTAAGTAATTGTGAAGTCTTCGTGAAAACAAGAAAGAACAGATTCTTATCCAAACCACACCTCACAGATTTCTAGTTGAAGTCTATGATATACTATGTATCTGAAAAATTTCTACCAATATCATTCCAAATATAATGACTGTCATTACTAAATGAACAAATAAAATCGAAATGTTTCCTATTAATTTAAATCCTAAATTCAACTATTAAGAAATATATTTTATACATTTCTGTATGTGCGGCTCTGTTTCAGAGCTTCTAATTACGAGCTACTATATAACAAAAAGACGCAATATTTTAAAATGTGAATACATTTCTGTGCATTGCACCTACACCCCGTGTTCAATTTTGAATGGGAGCTTCTGCCACATCATCATAATGGAATGAGTTTAATCCTCAAGGCATGGAAAAACAATGTGGGCCATGTATGTTGTTGATTGTTCTTTTGTTTTGTCAACAAATGAATGCAGCCATGTATTAAAAACAAGAAATAAACGTCATCCATATTATTATTACAATCAAACTTCTTTTAGTTTTTTTTAACATTTCTGACATTAGCTTAGTTGGTTAAGATATGCAGCCAGTAATGGTAAGATTGTGTATTAAAATTTTTTTAATGTGGGAACCACGGAATATTCCAGAAATTTCGTCACTGATTCTGCGTCATTCTTCTTTATTCTAGAAACTTTTATCTGCTATAAATTCCAGCATTGGTTTTAATAATATTAAGTTGAACGATGAAACAGAATTCAGCAATAAAGAATGCGTGTACACAATCGTGATTTATGGGAAGGCATGTTGGAATGCAGATGGGCATGGCAACATTTAAAAGACAAACGACTGCTGCTTGCAATTCCTTTGGGATGGACACTTTCTGGCTTGTCAGGTGCAATATGCTGCAGACGAGACAATGCAATAGTTTGAGCATGTATTATGAGTGTGTGTGCGTGCGTGCACGCGCGGAGATGGGCGGGGGAGTGCAGATGTGTGTGTGGGAATATATGGCGGTGTGAGGGGACCAGTATTAGGTTTAAAATATAAAGAGGAGAAATAAGAAAACAGCGCTAATGTCATAGAAGATATTTTTAGGTGTGCATAACTCGTATATTATGATTTACTTACATTATCTTTCTTTTTCCTGGAAAATATTAGGTCTTATGAGAATTGTTATAGTCCAAATGGATAACCCAATGATCTTTTATGACGAGGACAGTAATGTAGGCCTACAATTGCTTTAGGAATCCTTGTATTAATCGTTCTCTTTAGGATTCCTTACCAATTTCTCTAGTATTTACGGATGTATCCTAGGATTTTCTCAGTTTTAACTCATGATCACACGTGCTGTTAGATAAGATCTAATAATGTTTATTTTTGGGTTATTTCATTATTGTTGCAAAATTAATGCCTTATTCCATACCTCTATTTTCATTGTTGCAATTGTCTTACCCAAGATTTAATTACAAGCATGTTGGCAGTGTTATTATTAAAAGTGGTGCACCAAGTTAGATATTATGTAAGCAGGAGTTACTGCATTAGTCTTTTGTGAAGCTCAGTTCAATGCTGGTTATTGATTATTATTTGCACCGATTTTTGGTACTATTGATGTTAAACGAAAATTTAGTTAAGAGTTATCATGTAGAAGGCTTGGACTTTAATTTGGATGCAAATTTCCAATATTGTGTATTTTGTTTATAAAACATTTATTTTTATTATAAAATAAAAAAATAACTGTTATGTACTTAGAACAGTAAAATAAATTATGAAATAATTTCTTGAATAAAACATGAATATAATCAGTATGTATGTTGTGAAAGGAGAAGAACATTGGCAAGATGCCTGCCACAAGAGAAGACTGAATATCAAACTTGTACAGTCTGTCATAGAAGCTCTTATGCCATTCAGACACATCAAACATTATATTCATTTATTGCTAGTATTGTATAACCCGACCAGAATATTATTACTTGTGGCAGAAATCAGAACACATCTGTGTACATATTCGTCTGTCGCCCCAACAATCTGTGGCTTCCTACTGATGAAAGGTGATGTAGTGTATAGAAACAGCACCTCCGTCAAGGCCAGGGGTAACAATATTGTGGTCGGGTTATATATTAAATGAACGGCCACATTTCAGTTTTTGGTTGTGGGGAGGTGGGAGGAGGGATCAAGATTATTTAGGGAAGACCTTATAGGGTATACTGAGTGGCGCACTCCCTCCCTGGTTGCTCTGAAATGAACTATTTTCCATACTGTAAACTGGGGTTAACTTGATTATAAAGAAGAATTTAAACCAATTGACATTGTTGCTTTAAGACTTGAAATTTGTTCTTGTGATTTGCTATGTAGCTAAACAGTAAAAATTATTTTATCTAAAATTTGCGATTTCATTTGCCCAAATTCTATTGCTGGCAGAACCAAAATATTTATTTTCCCATGGGTGATGGCATTTAGCATAAGTTTAATTTTAGCAATTCATAAATTAATGCAGAAACACTACCTGTAAAACCCACTGTTAGGTGTAATTCAGCCCTTTTATTGTACTTGTGCCTGTCTTTGTAAGGGTTTACAGAAGTAGTTTAGAAATAATGTGTACAAAGTCTTCAAACAGGTTGTTGGTTATTAAGAAAGCAGGAAACTGTAAACCTGATGGCATTCCTAGCTGAAGACACATCCTAACATCTGCAAGCAATAAAGTAATAATATCACGAATTCTAAAAAAAAAGAAAAATGGGCTTGGTTGTACATACAGTCTACTCCAAATAATAGTAAAAAAGAGGAAAAGCATTGTTAATTCGCGTCTGGGACTATGATGGTTATTGTCATAAACTTATTTAGTTTGCTGAAAGTATTAATAGCTATTTAATTACGTAGGTTTTTATTTTTTTCCCCCCTTCCTCTCCAATGGCGTAGTTCCCATTAATCCATATGACCTCATGCTTCCCAATGGATGACCTTACAGCCATGCATTATCCAATATGTTTGCTGTCCATTTGTTACAAATTGCAGAGCATACAAAATAAATTGGTCTGCATTCCTATTCGGTCCAGATGTTTTTCTAGACAGTGATCTGTTGTAAGACAGGAAAACGCAACTGCCACTCTCTTTGGCCTATCTGGAACTTCCACTGTTTTTTCCGTATGCATAAAGCCAAATTATTCTGGTTTTTATTCTGACAAATTTTTTTCAGTACAAGTTTTACGCTATGGTACGATGCATCATTGTGGAAAATTTGTGCAAGCTTTGCTCCTTTTTTGCTAATGTGTCTGCAAACTCGTTTCCTTGGATTCTACAATGTCCAGGGATTCATTGTAAAACAATAATTTTTGTTTAATTTTAGTTTTCTCATTTTTATGTGGAGGTTTAAAATGCCAGATTTTCTAGTGCATTCCTAACAGGACAAACATTGCCAGGTAATAAGTCTTTGCTGTAAAAAATGTCCTGATTTATCCTCAATAAATCTGTTTTTTTGTTTTTTAAGCCTTTATAAAAGTGGAATATTTTAATATTAAAGTAAAGTTGTGACAATTTTTCCTTAATAGTACTACCACAGTCTAATATATACAGTCGCGAAGCTCAATATGTAGTAAATATGCAAACATTAGATAGTTGCTCACCACTAGGATCGCTAATATCACCTCATTACAGGCAATGCAAAATAGAACCGTCACAGTCTATTGATTCTAGCACCCTCAATACTCAAGCTTCGTGACTGTATATAGTAGACTGTGGTACTACTGAATACATTTTTTTAATGGTAAACTCGAGAGGGGTAGGGAGTGAAAGAGTTGCCTAACCTTCAGCCCTTAATGAAGTCTCTAATGTAAGGGTAAGCAAGAACAAGTAGTGGTGCAGATCTGAACATGCCAAAATTTACGCTGCAATGGGAGAATAATCTTAGTATAGGTTTACAACCACAGTAACAACTGGGTGCTTATGTGTGGTTTGTCTGCAGTAAGTTAAGTCTCAGAACTTCTCACACATGTTATGAAATTGTAAAACCAACCACAGATTTGATTACAACACGTTGTCTCTTTTATTATTAATTTTGTTATTTTCTGAATATATACAATAACCAGTGGTAGATCGTGTAGATATTAGTGATGGAGGGGGCACAGTTGTAAAAGTTAAATTATCAATTTAGATATTACATTTTCGAATGGAAAACAATTAGAACTTGTCCTTATCTTATTTGAAGCAGAGTTCCGTAGACCTATGTCGTTTCTTCTCACAGAACTTGTCAATGACTAGTTTAAATTTGAAAGACATGGTGAGGACCGATAAGCTAATACATTGAAATTAGGAATGGTCAGGGTCCGTTTGTGCTTATCTGCTTAACAAATATTAATTATTATAGTCCCGTCGCTCTAATTTCCAGCAGCCAATCGCGTTGCAGGTCAGCTACATTTAAACGTGTGCATCTTGTGATTCGCTGATTCATTTCTTAAGGCTCGATAAATACTTAATATAATCGCCCGCCATTTTAGCTCTTCTGTTGGCGTTCGCAGAAAGCACATGAAGACTTATTTGTCGCTCAATTATTTGCTGAATTACATTGCGTTTGATTTATTATCATAGGAGCTACGACATGATAATGTTTAACGGTGTGGCAAATAGATTCCTTGTATGGTAGCTCGGCAGCGTAAGAACAAAAATGGCGAACGATACTACCTACCTAGACTTTATAGAGCCTTCACTATCTAAAACGTAAGCAAAGAGGCGGAGTCATGCCGGAAATAACAGCGTCGGGACAATAGAATACTTGTCACATTATTTATTCACTTTAACATTTTCGGCTTAAATAAGCCATCTTCAGAAGAAAATATGCATAAAAATACATGAATAGAATTGGTACATGCATGTGTATAGTGCAATATGGATAAATTAGTTAATTATGAGTCTCTACCGTGACAATAGTGAACTTAAATTAATTAAAATATTAAAACAAGGGCTGTATGAGCCATGGTCATAGATTATTAAAATACTAAAATGTTAAAACAAGTAAAATATTGTTATAAGTGCAATATGTTGGACCATCTGTGACAATTTCCAATGCTGACTTGAGTGAAGATGATTCAATATCGTGATTACGGTGATGGTCACTCAAGTCAGCATTGGAAATTGTCACAGATGGTCCAACATATTGCACTTATAACAATATTTTACTTGTTTTAACATTTTAGTATTTTAATAATCTATGACCATGGCTCATATAGCCCTTGTTTTAACATTTTAATTAATTTAACCCTTTCTAACCCAAATTAAATTTACAAGCAATCCATGTTGAAACAAATAGCTGTATTAGGACCAAGTTACGGGAGTGGCAACATTTGAAACAAAACTATATTGATGAAAATGTATTGAAATAGAAGTTATCCAGCAAAATTTACCTTCATATGTAACACACAAGTATATAAATGCTATAAAGTTAATTATTGCCATATGGTATCTATAGGTAAGAAAGGGTTAAGTTCACTATTGTCACGGTAGAGACTCATAATTAACTAATTTATCCATATTGTACTATACACATGCATGTACCAATTCTATTCATGTATTTTTATGCATATTTTCTTCTGAAGATGGCTTATTTAAGCCGAAAACGTTAAACTGAATAAATAATGTGACAAGTATTCTAATAATTAATATTTATTAAGCAGATAAGCACAAACGGACCCTGACCATTCCTAATTTCAATGACTAGTTTGTTGAAGTCATTCATTTCAGCTTCCATTTTTTTTTTCTATTGCAAACATTCCGAGTGCATTTAATATGTTCTCCTCCATATGATTCCTTAAATAATGTATTATCACTTCTAGTTTCTGAACTGGTCGTTGGCAATGTAACTAATATTTTAAGTGCTTCTCATCTGCAGTGTTGGCTACACGGTTGAAATTACATGGCAGCTACAGAGTGGCAATATTCATGATTTGGTGCCTTTGGCATCCTCATGTTTTAAGATCTTAGTTGTTACAGATATATTCGACTTGGAATAATTTTTCTCTCTTTAAGGTTTGCAGAACATTCAAAATTTTACTCTCTGAACCAAAGGGATTAGGACAAATGTACTCAGCTTACTTCCTTGAAGAAAGAAACAGTAATTTTTTACTGCCACTCCAAAATATTTGTCATGATGGACTCACTCGAGTTGAGTCTGTTCTCTAGTGTGGATGCAGATGGAGTAGGGAGAAATGTTGCACTCGTTGTCATGGCAACTGCACAAATCCGGAAACTCTACACAATCCGCAAATAAAACGTGTTTGCTAATTTTCATAGAGCCCCCCTTGAATAGGCATCATTACCGTATTGACATTTTTTGTGCGAGATTTTTTTTTTAGTTTTGCAGTATGTCATATATATAGAAATCTCAAACTTTTGAATGATGCGTATCATTCTGGAAGTCTTGTTTCTGCATGTAGGATATGGTACAAAATACCTTTAAAAAAAATTAACGCCATTTCGAATACTATGAATTGTACCTTAAATCATGCTTAGCTGTAAATTGGTTAAATGAGCATGCTCATAAATGAATGTTTGAAAGCTGTTCAACAACGCCAGACTTTTTAAACATACACAAATTAAATAAATTACTTCAACAATTATTTTATTGATAACTACATGAAATATTTAAGAATTAAATGTAATTTTAAAAAAATAAGGCAATGTGGTACCAGAGTTTGAACTGGGGACCTCTCCATCTGCAGTCCCCTTTTCTACCACCGAGCTATATAACCACTTGCTTTTAATGTGATAAAGTTTCGCTGTTACAATGAGGGAAATACAGAAGAGGAAAAGTGAGGGAAATTTTCCCATACCAGCATATACAAACAGCTGTCTAAAAGCTAACGTGCAACACACCTGTTCCTAGGTTTGCTACACTCAACGTGCGACCACGTGTCTCATTCATTCCTATTCATAAATTAAATTATATTTTTAATACTTGTATCGTAAATAAGTTATCTTTGTCACTGAGGAGGGAACACGGTATTACTCTCTTCAGCTGCCACTAGTCACAGTTTTTCTCCTTTCATAGAAGTATATGCGTGCTGGCTTTACCTTAAAAACGGAAATGAGTATTACATAATAGTAGAGAAGACTACTTACCAACAGAAAATGAAATTTACTTTCATCTGATAAGCTAATTGTGGTAGTTTTGTCCAAAGGATTTATTCTGTGAGTCTGTCATAATTATATTAACCTTTGAGAAGCCGTCTTCCAGAAGGTACTGGTACTCTTCAGGTGAAAATATACATACACTAATAGACCATCCTTTCCATATTTGGGTTTTATTTCTATATGACTTCACTTTTTGTAAAATTCAATTTCGCTCATGACTTCTTGAAGATCATTTTGTCTTGTTGCAATGCAATAAACCAATGGGTATTCATATCATATTGATGATATATCACTTTGCCTAACATTCCAATACAGTCGAACTTCAATACAACAATTTTCTGGGGACTAGAAAAATGTATTGTTACTGATATATCAAGATTATTGTTGTATTGAGGGATTATGAAATTTTGTTCTGAGATTTCAAAAAATGGTTTCTGCTACAAGAGAAAAAATTACTGATTCTGTTAACTGAAGCGCCCTGAATCCGAATCTGTATTCATATTTTCTGTATCACATCAGGTTTTTCCGTAATTTTGAAAATAGAAATGAAAAAATGTCCAAAATTGGCAAAAATTATTAAAAAAAAAGTAAATTTAATGCGATAATGTACTGGTAATTTATATGACTGCTTTTAGGTATTGAAGGTTTTTGAATCCGAGTCTGTATTCAGATTTTCTCTATCGTGCCAGATTTTTCTGTAATTTTTGGAAATAGGAACGAAAAACTTCAAAATTTAAACAAGAATTTCAAAAATGCCAAATGAGATTTGTTATTTTTAAAAACACTTTAATGCCGTAATATAACATTCCAGAATATAAAATTAATTATTAAAAATTACTTACATCCATTCAGATGTCCAAAACGTTGTGCTGTTTTGGAATTCTGCTCTTTGGCGGTGCACTTCAAGAGGCAGTAATTTTATTGCACCACTTAAGAGACTTTTTTTTTTTTTTTTTTTTTTCCCCCCCCCCCCACGAAATAAACACACATTCAAGGCTTATACCTACCAGTTTCAAGGAATGGCATACGAATAAATGTAGAAATGAAGTGAAATTTTTTTTTTTTTTTTTTTTTTTTTTTTCAAGTTTCCTAGCAATATTAAGCAAGAAAAATTAAATTTAGGGATACTATGTTCGTAATTTTTAATTTTTGTTGTTTTATAACATTTTAATGATTCCTTTATCTCTAAATTACCAGCTTTAACGTAATAATAATAATAATAATAATAATAATAATAATAATATAATTTACCTAAGGATGTAATAATTATACTAATTTCAGTACCTATTTAGACATTTTGATGAATTAAAAAAAAAACCGTTATTTTCATAAAATTGGACATGATGAAACGAAACTACATATGGCCTTTCTAACTATCTATAGCAGTAGTGTCAGAGTTGTAAGCTCCAATACCGGTTGTGGAGCTAGATCGGAGCTTGAACTTGCTTATGTCTGTGGAAACACCGGAGCACGCAACCAGTCTAGTGGAGCGCTCTGCTCCGTTTAGTCCCTGTCTGACATCGCTGATCTATAGCAGTGGTTCCCAACTGGTGTGCCTCGGCACCCTAGGATGCTGCGTGATCGGCTATGAGGTGCCGCGAGATATTGAAATAAACCAAAAAAAAAATTACAGTCTACTTAAGCCTAAAGTAAGGTCTTGAAATAAAATAAGTCAAATTAATTACTCTCATGCACTACAGATCGATTCTTTTGATGATTCAATTATACTTGGAGATCTACAGTTCAGAAAGCAGATTTGCTGAACTTTCCATCTCTTCTTAATCTGGCAGGAGATAAAGATCTGACTAAGCGAAAGACCGCATTTGTGATAACTTATCAAGATTGCAAGATGTATTTTCCATCTATTTCCACTATGAATCTCGACTGGGTTGTCTCACCATTTGATTTCGTAGATAGTGCGGAGAAAATAGATTTCAGTGCTTGCGAACGAAGATGAATTTATTGATCTTTGCGCTGATTCCACACTCAAAGCTAAGTTCACCAAGAGTGAGGCGTCGGTGGCTGCTTTTTGGCTTCAACTGAGAGAGGAGTATCCTAACCTAATGAAGAAAGCAATTAACGCACTTTTGCCCTTTTCAATATCCCATATCTATGCGAGCAAGCCTTCTCTGCTATGATGACAAAATACAAAGCAAGAAATAGATTGAATAACCTTGAGGATGATTTGCGTGTTTCATTGTCAAGTGTAAGGCCCGATATCGTGTACCAGTGCTCTATGCATCAAACACAAGTTTCACATTAATGATTAATTGAACAAAACTCTATTGATATATTTTTACTCAGTGATTGTAGTAAACTTTACCGTATTTTGTTATGATGTACGTTACTTATTATTTCATCTTTCATTAATAGTTATTTATGGTACTTGTGAGGTAAGTGCATCTTTATTGCGCGAGTGGAAAGATTTAAGCACGAGGCGTCAGCCGAGCGCTTAAATTACACGAGCGCAATAAAGATCACGCTCATAAGTACCATACGTAATTTTATCCATGACCATAACGAAAAATTATGTTTTATAAAAGAAAATATGTTGAAAATAAGTCCTCATATAATCACATATCATGGCATGAATTTTAGAATCGATACGTGTACTAGGTAGGTTATGATGTAGGAGGCCATGATTAGTGAAGAATGGTATCTAAGGCATTGGATAAATAACAAATTATAATTAATTATGTAATTTTAATATATATTTTTTCATTTTAAACGTGTATTTTCGTCTTTTTGAAGTTTCAGGGATTATTTAGAAGTGTTCATGGGACTAATGTGATTAAAATAATTTCACATTTTACTTCTGTAAACTTAAGAGGAATATTAAAACGTAATTAATCATCGTGCCTGCTTAGCTCAGTTGGCTAACGCGTGTTATTTTAAAATCCTATAAACCCAACTTCGCAGGTTAATATATGGTATTAACTTCTTGAATGGAAAAGTATACGTGCATGCCCGGGTACTAGGAAAATACTAATGAACTGTGAGATAAAGTTCAAACTATGAGGTAAAGTCTTTATCTCACTAGTGGAATAAAGTAATGTTGAATAAAAGCCTACTTTACAAACGCAAAAGTATTTAGTAAAGGCATGCTTTTCGTTGTGGTCATGGATAAATGAATATATTAAACTTCAATTTTTTTAATGCAAGAAAGGGTGTCCCCAGTTTTTAATGTTATTCCCAAGGGTGCCGCAAACTTAAAAAGGTTGAGAAACACTGATCTATAGTGTGAAACTGAAAAATATAAACAGTTTGTCTGTAGCAAAATGTTTGCATACCAGCGTATCGATTTAAAGAGATCATCTGGACGCTATTTTTCATAACTTCAGCCATTTTAGTAGTACACTAAGAATTAGCATTGCCAATGGGAACAGATTTTTCTTCTCCAGTTTCCATTTTAAAATAATCCCATGCTTGTGTTTAAAATGTTGTAGCCAACTGATGCATGCTTTGAAGTTCAAATCACCAAGTACACTGCCAAAATTAAGTGCTTCTTGGGACAGAATAGGGCCTGTTATAGAAATGTTAAGTGCCCTCATTTCGTTAAACCACTTCAAGTTAGCACTGTCAACGTCTTTTGCTGCCCATATTTTTTAAACCCTTATGTTCAGGATTAATTTCACCACTTGCGACACTGTCCTTTATTTCCTTGAGTTTCTTTATGAATGTTGCCAGTGTTGAGTGTACAAGTCCATACTTTTCAGCTACTTTAAGTCCGTTTCAATTCCCTACCTAATTTATTAAATGCAGGTAATTTTTATCTCCAAACTGATTTGTTTTCGTATTACACCTGCCATCATTAACAACTAACACTCGAATGTGTAAGGCACCAGTGGTTAGGAAGACAGTAGCAAGACCATAAAGGCAGGCGAATCCTGTTAAGGGTTACGCACCCTTGAAGCAGTTGCTCTATTTCATCACACTCCTTGCGCAGAATACCAAGATTAATCAATGAAAGAGGATAGACGAAATAATGGAAAAACATCTGTAAAAGGGCTATACTAAGTAAAACACGAAAGCCAAATAAATTTTTTAATATTATTATGTTTTTATCGTTCCATCAAGATTCTCCAAAATTTGACTATTGTAATGATGGATAAAACACATTTAAAATATAGGAAATATGCCAGAACTTTATCGTTGCAACAGGGTTTATCGTTATATTGGTTTTTCTTGTACAGAGGTTCGACTGTGTACTGAAGTATCAGTATGACCTGCCAAAACCTATGTTGAACACCAGCTCCTTGCAGCAGTGTCCAGAAATTAACACATAAACATAAATATATACAAAATGACAATAAGCACTGCCTTTGGCCCCTTACCATTATAGCTTAAAGTGACTGGGGAGCTTATAGCTTTCGTCTGTAAGACCAACAGTAATCTTCTGGGTTGAATTGGAAAATGTATCAAATCAGTAGTAACTTAATGAAATATCTTCATAATTGAGTAGCATCAAGGTAGGCAATGCGAAGATATTATAGCTTATTTTTCAGGATTCACTGCCTTGTTAAACACCAGCCAGATTATATGCACCAATCACACACCAAACCCTGATTTTTCATATTAAGGAATTTTGTAACTAATTTGCTAATCAAAGATCCTCTTGTTATTGTGTTATCCAGATATTTTCCTTTGGCATCTTCATGATGCATGCTTCACAGAATTATAGTATGTAAAAATTACTTGTTCCACAGTCTACCATTCTCTTGACTTTCCAATTTCTAGTACTACACAACCCAACTACCAAACTGGTCTCAAGCCTCAAAGCATTATTTGTGATATGATTTAATCTTCATATATTCCCACACATGCAGCGTAGAAGCAGTACCAGTAGTGAAAATATATTATCAACATGTTGAGATTCATTTGTAGCTCATTCTGATGACAGTTCATTATCATATTGGATCTTGTCCGATCCAAGGCACATTTGTTGCGGACATTGTGTCTATTTTAAGCCGATTTTTTCCTTAAAATATTTGGGTTGTTACCTGTTATCACCTTTTTCATTAATTGTACATCATATCCTCATTTGTGTTGTGAAAAGGAACATAAAATAATTACAACTACAGTTATCTTCCTGCCGTCTCTGAATAGACTCTGTAATTTAAAGGTAGTGTTAAATAAATAATTACAATTACAAATATCATCTTACCATCTCTGAATAGTCTTTGTAGTATAAGAAACGTTAAATAAAAAACTACCATTACAATTATCATATCGTCCTATTACTAGTAAAACCAGTTAAGTGCAGTAATGAAAATTTTGTAAAAATACCAATTAAAACTTTATTAATGTCAATGAGTCATAATAAATTCTTTAAATAAAGTCATTGGTTTGTTGCCTACAACATTTTGGACTTATTCGATTTTACTAGAATACAGAGCACGGAAAGACAAGTTGGGAACTGTACTTAACTTATTTTACACAAAAGTGGAATTAATTTGTTTTACTAGAAATAGGATGATATTAGAGTGTCTGAATAGCGCCTGTAGTTTAAAAGAAGCATTAAATAAATTAAATATTACAATTATTGCCTTATCGTCTCTGAATAGCTTCTGTATTTAAAAGGAATGTTAAAAAGAATTACAATTACAATTATCATCTTAGCATCTATGAATAATTTAAGTTTCAATAGCATCTGTACAGGTAGTTTAAAAGAATTACAATTTACAATTATCATCTTACAATCTCTGAATAGCCTCTGTAGTTTGAAAGGAACGTTAATTAAATAATTACAATTTACAATTATCATCTTATCGTCTATGAATAGCCTCTGTAATTTAAAAGGAACATTAAATAAATTACAGTATTACAGTTATCATCTTATCATCTCTGAATAGCCTCTGTAGTTTAAAAGGAATGTTAATTAAAGAATTACAATTTACAATTATCATCTTATCGTCTGTGACTAGCCTCTGTAGTATGAAAGGAACATTAATTAAAGAATTACAGTTTACAGTTATCATCTATGAATAGCCTCTATAACTTAAAAGGAACATTAAATAAATTACAGTATTACAGTTATCATCTTATCATCTCTGAATAGCCTCTGTAGTTTAAAAGGAATATTAATTAAAGAATTACAATTTACAATTATCATCTTATCGTCTATGAATATCCTCTGTAGTTTGAAAGGAACGTTAATTAAATAATTACAATTTACAATTATCATCTTATCTATGAATAGCCTCTGTAACTTAAAAGGAACATTAAATAAATTACAGTTTTACAGTTATCATCTTATCATCTATGAATAGCCTCTGCAGTTTAAAAGGAATGTTAAATAAAGAATTACAATTATCATCTTATCGTCTATGAATAGCTTTTGTAGGTACTTTAAAAGGAACATTGAATAAAGAATTACAATTATCATCTTAGCATCTATGAATAGCCTCTGTAGTTTAAAAGGAACGTTAAATAAAGAATTACAATTACAATTATCATCTTATCGTCTATGTATAGCCTCTGTAGTTTAAAAGGAAAGTCAAATAAATAATTAAAATTACAATTGTCGTTTTATCGTCTATGAATAGCTTTTGAACTTTAAAAGGAACATTAAATAAAGAATTACAGTTATCATCTTAGCATCTATGAATAGCCTCTGTAGTTTAAAAGGGACGTTAAATAAATTACAATTATCATATTATGAATAACCTCAGTAGTTTAAAAGGAAAGTCAAATAAATAATTAAAATTACAATTGTCGTCTTATCGTCTATGAATAGCTTTTGTAGGTACTTTAAAAGGAACATTAAATAAAGAATTACAATTATTATCTTAGCATCTATGAATAGCCTCTGTAGTTTAAAAGGGACGTTTAATAAATTACAATATTACAATTATCATCTTATCATCTCTGAATAGCCTCTGTAGTTTAAAAGGAAAGTCAAATAAATAATTAAAATTGCAATTGTCGTTTTATCGTCTATGAATAGCTTTTGAACTTTAAAAGGAACATTAAATAAAGAATTACAATTATCATCTTAGCATCTATGAATAGCCTCTGTAATTTAAAAGGGACGTTAAATAAATTACAATATTACAATTATCATATTATCATCTATGAATAACCTCTGTAGTTTAAAAGGAAAGTCAAATAAATAATTAAAATTACAATTGTTGTTTTATCGTCTATGAATAGCTTTTGAACTTTAAAAGGAACATTAAATAAAGAATTATAATTATCATCTTAGCACCTATGAATAGCCTCTGTAGTTTAAAAGTAACATTAAATAAATTACAATATTACAATTATCATATTATCATCTCTGAATGGCCTCTATAGTTTAACAGGAACGTTAAATAAATTACAATATTACAATTATGATCTTGATCGTCTATGAATAGCCCCTGTAGTTTAAAAGGAACTTTAAATAAATTACAATATTACAATTGTCATATTCTAATCTCTAAATAGAGTTTGTAGTAAAATAAATTGTATAACTCTTGACTTATTCCACATCTTAAAGCTTCAGTGCTGATGTAAAATCAATGGAATTGAATAAATGAAATGCAGTCAACATGTTGATAACCATACCGTAGTGCTAACCCCCGCCCCCGCCAAGCACTCATCCTTGGTATCTAAACCTCACGAATTGTTAGAGGGAGGCACTCACAGTATAGCAATGGGTATAGAGTAGCCTTCTGTTCTCTTGTGTGCTGCAGTTCCAGTAAAGTAGAATGTAGATTAGCTCCTGTACACGTATGCACTGTCCAGCCTTGTCCCCAATTTCATTAACATTTTAAATGTAAAAATCTTCTATCCCCAATGTAGCAAAGACTATGCAGCCCCCTTACATTGCCTTTTGTGTCGTCAAGAAATGTCGTTTAAGTATAGAATATTCACTTTGTCTGCAGTTCGTAAAATTGTTTACGAAGCTTATAAATGTACAATTAACATAATTGTAACGACAGTTTTCATACACTAATCATTGTAGACCTAATAATATTTGTTTTTAATTTTTGGTTCTAGGCCCTGCCAGTGTTAGGCAGCTTACTTGTGACAACCTATGTGTATTATTATTATTATTATTATTATTATTATTATCATCATCATCATCATCATCATCATCATCATCATCATCATCGCTTTAATTTTGCTCTTTTGAGAAATCATATCCAATATTCTTCCATTTAATTTTATTTCATATTTTTATTTTTTCAAACTTTCTAAGGGGGCTGATTTTTGTAATGCTCTCATCTTCTGATATTTCATGGCCTGGTTTTTACAGGTACAGCTAACAAAGTTGACAAATTTTGCAATACTGATATCAGTAATAATATACGTCATGCATCTAGTGATAAACGTAATGTAATTTTTTTTTTCTTTCAAAAGTGTGGGGTAACTTTAATTGGTCATATTTTCTACGCAATCTTAGAAATAATGGCACTGACTTATTACACAAAAAACAGGTTTTGCACCACCACCCATTACCATAACTTTACTGTATATGTTCACTTGTTCTTGTACAAGTAAGAGCTGCTTTTCAATGCTTTATTCAGTGTCTTTGAGTTCGTGTTGTGGAATATCTGTCACAGAGTGTGCTGTGAAGTCTTTCAACTCGTCAACTGCCGTAGATTTGCTCAAGAATACTCTTTTCTTCAGATAGTTCCACAACCAATAATCTGTGATCTTACTGGCCAAGTTACAGGAAATGTGTACTGATAACACGATCACCAGACCAATCAGAAACAAAACTCGTTGTCATGGTGATGCAAAAAAAATCCCATTTCTCGTTTAATAAGTCAGAGCCAGAATTTTAAAGATTGTGCAGAAAATATGTCCAATTAAGGTTACCAGTTACTTTTGAAAACATCGATCTGTTAAAGCAATCAAGTTGTATAATAATTTTACAGGCATACAAACACATTTCTTATAATTTTTGTCAGTTTATGAAATTAATTGAGTTCATGTTTTGTTTATAATTTCAGTAAGAAACCAACAGAACGGGAGACAACTGTGGTTGTAGAACCACCGGACATCCAGAAAAATGAATATCGTAAAGTGAAAATCAAGATCTCTAAAGCATATCATTACAAAAACAAGCAGCCTACTGATTGTACAGAGAGTGTTGACGGGGGTGATAAGGACTTAGTTTCTAGCCAGCAGACTCCTGCCACTTCTCCTAGGAGGGCAGTTACTCCTAATGATGCAGTCATCATCATAGACTCGCCCCCTCCACCCCCTGCACCACCCAAACCGTACTATGAACCTGAGGTAGTAAGCAGTGGTGGAAACACAATCACCAGGCATAGCCCTCCTGCTACAAGCATTCTGGAGAACATCCTGACCAGGAATAGGACGGACACCAACAACAACAAAGATGCTCCAAACCACAGGTTACCAGCTGCCACCCCTCCCCCATCATCACCGACAGAAATGGCTTACTCATACAAGAAGTCCCATCGTTATGGAGCACTACCCTGTAGCCCTGACTCTAGTTCAAACACAACCACCACACAGCCCCTCCCCCAGATCCTCCCCCAACCACCCGCACAGTCCCCTCAACACCCACACCTCATTTTACCTCCCTTACAACCTACTCGTTTACCTCTTCACTCCCCAAGAACACCAACTCCACCACAGCCACCAGTTTATCACA
Source organism: Periplaneta americana (assembly GCF_040183065.1). NCBI lineage: Eukaryota > Metazoa > Arthropoda > Insecta > Blattodea > Blattidae > Periplaneta > Periplaneta americana. The sequence goes on from NC_091124.1 coordinate 43,684,013, forward strand.
ACGGTCCACCGTCTCCGATTCCACATCCCGAGTTGAACTATCTCAATGGGCAACCCAGCAATATCCTTCCGTCAGCTCCAATATTCGGCAACCATGCATCGTATCCGTACGGCTTGTATTCGACACAGAATGGTGGGCTAATCCACCACCCAAGTCCACCGGCATCGACAACGTCATATTCTCCACCCCACTCTTCAAACCACATCCTGGAGAGAAGTGCTCCCGGGTTGCACCATCCTCCACCCATGATCGCGCTGCAGAATGGCGCACACATGAACGGCTCGAATCCAAACCTGCATTTGAGTCACCACCTTCTGACGCCGCTAGCGCCACTACAGCAGTTGTCTCCGCAGAGATGCGAGAGGCCGATGTCACCAGATGGGGGTGGGGGCGGTAGCTGTGGTAGAAGCGGTAGTCCCCTCAGCCCCAACAGCAGTCAGAATGGCTCCAGGGGCTACAAGTCCCTGCCGTACCCGCTCAAGAAGAAGGATGGCAAGATGCATTATGAGTGCAACGTCTGCTGCAAGACATTCGGACAGCTTTCCAACCTCAAAGTGCATCTGAGAACGCATTCCGGTGAAAGACCCTTCAAATGTAATGTCTGCACGAAAAGCTTCACTCAGCTGGCCCATCTCCAGAAACATCATCTAGTCCACACAGGTTAGTTAGAACATATTTCAGTGATGTAACAAAAATTGTGTATTTACTAAGTACCGATAGCACTACAAATCTGAAGCTTTTGCCTTGCTGGAGTTTGATGCTCTTATTTACAAACAGGTTCAAATCGTCAGAGTTGACTAAATGATGAATTACCTTGTTCTTACTTATCAACTCACAAGAACATTTGTCTTGTTGGTGTTCAATTAACATCAAATCTAAGTACAACGCCAATTATGGAATTAGCAAATACACAAACCTATATCTTCTGTCGTGAATTGACCGAGGATTTACATGAAAATGCATGTTTTTATTGATGCATCATATTGAA